>NW_024884722.1:11734427-12003860 GCF_019232065.1 Centrocercus urophasianus
TTTTTTTTTTTTTTTTTTTTTTTTTTTTTTTTTTTTTTTAAACAACAAAGGCATCTTACTCTTTATTCAAAACTAAAATGATTTTACTGTTCTGCTACATTACAGATAGGGAACATTCCTACTTGCTGCCTTGGCACATGTAGGAATTTAATTAAAATGGAAATTAAAGGAAGAACAAGACAAACAAAAGTGCCATTAGTTCCCCCCCCACACAGATCCCTAGTCAGGTGATCCATACAGAGCATCTCAGAAAGCTCACGTAAGCCACTGATAATGGATTAAGTGGCAGTGCTCCTTCTGGCTCCAGTTTATAAATTCTTATCTGCTTAAGGTTGCTCCAGAAAGACTTCCAGCTGACAGCACGATTCATAGAGATAAATCCTCCCTGGCACTTTACAATTGCACGCCAGCTACTACAGCATCGCATGTACCTTCCGGTTTGCATTGACAGGGGATGAAGGTTCACCATGTAGAGTTCAGTACCCTCTCCTTGCAGGTTTAATTTTAAGTACAGCTACTGTCTGTGGCAGAACAGTAAGCATTCCTCACATCTCCTCGCACAGCCATTAAGAAAGCTGTGGTATAATCACCCTCAGCACATTCAACTTCTCTATACCATCCAAGCACAGAGGAAGGGAGCAGAGAGGTGGAAGGAAAGGATAACCAGAGAATTCCTCTGTATGGCAACCAGTTGCCCAGCTCATCATTAACCCATTCCACTCCCCTCAACCATACCAAAGAAGCATACAAAAGCTCAGTACAAATGAGGGAGAACATCCCTATTTCCCATACTGGTGGGTGAAAACAACATCAGGGAAGATGCAACAAGTATTGACCATCTGAAACAGCTGTGGGAACAGCACCTGCCTTACTCTTTGCTTACATCCTCTCCCCATCATCCTGTGCCTCTCTGTATTAATGTGCTTAACAAAAGGTCACGTCAACCACATGCAGTGTGCAGCGCTGCCCAAGAAATCCCCTTCCAGAAGGACAGGTTATTTTCTGTTAGAGCAAAAAGGGGCAAAAAAAGGGCAGGGACAGAAGACCTCAGCAGTCTCTCCCACTTGCTCGCCTTACAGAAGTCAGCTCCATCTGATTGTGTCCTGATGGCGCTCCAGGATTTCGGCAAAGGGACAACCACAGAAGCTGGGCAGGATGCCCCATACATCCCCTGCCCTCCTGCAAACGGGACTGACAGCCCACACCACACAGCTAGATCTCTGAAGCACCCAGAAAAGATACAAAGGCAAAGAATCGTTCGCAAGGAGACACCTGGGGACACTTCGGTGCTCCGTCACCTCCAACACGCTGTCCCCGTGCTTTCCTGGGGCGCGGCCGCAAACGAAGGGCATCCGCATGTGGAGTGCCAGGCGTAGGGCATCCCACCCCGCAGTGGCGCTCTGGGTGCTCATCCCAAACTGGGGTCCCCGCACGGCGCAGGGTTGCCGTCCTGCCCGGATGCCCATCCCACCTCGGGGTGCAACGGGGTGCCGTACCTTTGAGGTGGTGGTGACGGGCACGGTGCAGCCGGCCCTGCCCGCCGCGGGGCAGCGCGGGGATTCTGGAGAAGCGGCTGCCCATGGCCGCATCCGAACCGAGCCGAGCCGGGCGGCACCGCGCGGGGTCTCTCCCGTGGAGCTGCGGTGGTACCGGGGAGGGGGCGGCGCTCCGGCCGCGCTCACGGCCCCGCTGCCGTCCCCATAGCCCCGCGCTGCCGCTGCCCTCCGCGGAGCCGCGCCGGCTCCGCTCGGCTCCGCGGCGGCTCGGTACGGCGGGGCGGGGCGGCGGCACCGAGGCCCCCCCGCCGCTCCCCGTCGCTATGGAGACAGCTGTTCCGCTCCGGGAGGGAGCGCGCAGCCCAGATGTGCCACGGCTGGTGCCACAGGTGTGGACACGTGTGGAAGCGGAGCTCGGCCCCCGGACTGGGACGGGGTGGGATGGTCCAGGGACCGGCGATGAAACACCCATGTTGGACGTGCGTCTGCTTATTTCGTTCGCTTCACTTCAAAGATCATTGTAGGTTCTGGAGATGCTTTTGCAAGCTTTGCCTGGGCTGTCAGTGGACGCTGAAGGCGAAGAACTGCTTCAGCTCAGCACTGTCAGAGAAAACACCTCATTCCTCCTCCAGTTGAAAGACATTTCTACTGGTCAGTTGCTTTCCTAAAGGTGATTTTTGTCTGTCCACCTCCATTCTGCTTCTTCAGAGGGAATCTCAGGAAATCTCCTCCACATCACAGACTACACGTGAATATTTTCACAATAAAACTGTTACTGCCATGAAGCTTCCGCCCAAAAGACCGAAAAGCACTATTCTTTGAAACTGCTCAAATACAAAACTTCTGAAAGCCTTTCTGAGGTTGACTGGTAAGAGATAAGAAACATTGAAGATGCGTGACACAAATTAATGTGCTGACATCAGGATGAGGACTCTTCCTCTGTGCAGCGGGACAGGCTAGCTGGAACCATGAGGCCCTGCTCTGCAATACAGGCGAGCTGCGTGCCACAGTGTTGCACCCTTCCTCCTCCTCCCTGGAAGGCTGATCACACCAGTCTGGCATTGCTACCATCACACTGGTCTGGAGCTCCTTCTCAAACACTGATCAATGATAGGTGTTATAGGAATGTTGGGTCCTGCTCCGGCCCCACTGTGAACCCACCAGCAGGAAACTCACGTGCAGAAGTGGGACAGCCACACCATTTGTTCATATTCATATCCCCTTTGAACACTATTTTCAGCTACAAATAGACGGCTGGAATTTCCATTAGGTGAGCAGCTCCCTGTCGCTTTGCCATACAACACCTTCTATCCTGCTGAATCTAACTGTTGGCAGTCAGCAGTCTCACCTCCCTCTCTGTAATCTCTCTGTGCCTGTCCTTGGATTTCTTGAAAGAGGACTTACACTTTTCTGGAGGTTTTTTTTTTTTTTTCCAGTTTTGGATGGTGGGCATTGGGTACATCCATGTAATCACACAGGGAGCATCCCTGTGCAGTCATCCATTAAACCACAGGCACTCACGCATGCATCATGCACACTGCTCACTATGGGAACTCACTGTAGGGATGGGCTTACTCCATAAGGGCCAAGCAAGGAGGAATACAAGACAGCACCAAGGTTCTGCTGTGATCTTATCTTGGTTCACTTTGTCAAAGAGCCTCTGAATTAGTGCATGCTCTTGTTGGATAAGGAACAAGGAGAGGATACTTCTGTCCCTGCCAACTTGTGTCAGCTCTCCCTGCAGAAAATATTGAGCAGGGTGAGAAATAAAGTCTGCTGCAGGGGCCCTTAATAGACAAAAGAGGGTCATACTGATTCTGGGTTTTTGCTTTTTTCTTGTGCTTCAGCAACAGAGAACCTTTAATCAGCTTGCCAAAGCTGTGGGACTTCCATGCCAGTAAGCGAGAACATGGTTTCTTAGTATGAGTGGTATCAATGGAATTGAGTACAGACATGCAATCTCTGGGCACCAATCTCATCAAGGAATGCAGATCTGGTGGAGACGATGCAGGCTGGACCAGACTCTGAGCATCCTGATCTAGCCACAGCTGTCCATGCTCATGGCAAGAGGAGTTGGACTAGATAGCCTTTAAAGGTCCTTTCCAACTCAAATGATTCTACACTGTGTGATAGAGCAGGGTCAGTTTGCACTGCATTATCATTCCCTCCCTATATTTGTGCAGAGGCACCTGACCACTCAATTTGCAATCTGTGCTGAGAGGTCAATCAAGATAATGCAACCCACTCACAAATTTTATCTGAAACAAGCATCAGCTCCACAAAAGGTGCTAACATGTTAATTATCACTATAAATGAATGTGAGGAGAAAAATGCTGCACAGTCTCATCTGCTCATGGAACATCTACTGCTTTAAGTCAAGAGAACATCCATGAACTCTTAAAAATTAACCAACAGCCAAGTACAAGGATGAGTGTCAGCTGTTCAGCTCTGGCATATGTCAGAGAGACTGGAGGAGGAGAAGCAGCGAGACAGCACAAGGGGAGCATTTACTGTCATGTGAGAGAAGATCTTGCTAGAGAAGGACAACCAGACCAAGCTTTGCTGCACTGGGCACTGCCAACTTCAAACATACATTCACCTAGTTCTTTGCCTCATATTTTGAAGAACCTGCAGAAGATGGATGTTGTTTAATTGGCCCAAATTATAAGCAGCCTAGCATCAGAATTTCTACAGGCATGGATAGGTGTGCTTTTTTTCTTCCACACAACGTACACATCTGCATGCTGCAGGGAGAAAAAGATGATTTGCGAGATACTGTGCTATTTGGGATAATATCTAGTTTGTTTGGCTGCTTTTTTAATTGCCTGAATTAAAGGCAGCTGGGAACAGGCCTTCTTGATGGCCCCGAACTCATCACTCCTTTCTTCTCTTCACCCAAAATGGCACTATCAGTAGTCAGGTTTCATATTTATGTAAACTATTCTTCTTTTGACAGTGGCTGGCTTCACTTGGAAAGATTGTCCCTGTGCTGAAGGCAGGACTCTGCTTACTGCCAGATCAGATGATGCATCATCTCAAAACAAAACACAGTGCAACAGCTGTGTTGGATAAGTTTGTCCCCATCATTGCCACCTCTGAAACTGAAGCAGTGCCAGGTAAAAGGATGAGATGGGGCACACACAAACTCAGCACTGTGAATCAAGATGGAACAGAGTGACAAGAGGCTGCTCTCTGTCACAGGTGACCAGCTTCTTGTCCATAGTTTTGTGTCCCAAAAGGACAACAGATTTCACAGCATCATCCAGCACTGTTTTAGAAGATGTATCTAGAAACACTAGCTTAAAGTGCAGACTGATGATGCAAAACCTCACCAACACTTACACAACACTCAGACAGCAGTCAAAGGAAATCATAACAGGTGATCTTTAAAGCTAAACCATGTATCAACTCTTTCATAAGAAATACAGGTATATGTTTTCTGTGAGTGGGAAGAAAGGAAGCTTCCATCCTTCAGGGCACACTGGCTCTGTAGTGTGCAGAATGAAACAGCTCTGACCATTCACACATCTCCCCAAATGGGTTTTTATGGACTTAGATCAAGTTAGTTGTAGACACACCTTTATTTCACCATCATTTAATTTCTCCTGTTCTTTCACTTGTATGAAAAGCTCCATAACAAATCCAATAACAGCTCTACATGAGAGAGCAAGGAAAATAGCAAAAGTAAGAGAATCACTTCCTTTGCTTCATTCGGGATATTCAATTTTAATGAACCATGCATGTCTGCCTACAGGACAGAAATCATAGTAAAGGTATGATTCCTGTACTGACAAGCAGAACTTAAAGATCCTTCACATTTCTATCAGCCATTTTACAAAACATGGGCTATGTTTCCCATGAACTATGTTCAAAATTAATAGTATGGAGACAGCTATCAACAGGGTGTAATAAATAGGGTTGTTAGACTTGCTGGTCACATTTTTTTTTGAGCTCTGGCATGCAAATCTCACCCAAAGCCCTTCAACACTTAGGTGGGGATGGCTTAAGTCGCTTTTAACTCAAGCTTCTTGTGCTCCCCACACTAGGGCTGAGCCCCATGTGCACATCAGAGCAAGTCAAAGACTGCCTCCTCCCACTGAGGAAAAACTCCAAGCAGTAGAGAACAACCACATTTGTACCATATCTCAGCAGTCAGATCTTACCACTCACATGAAAGCCCTGTGCTGAGCAGGAGTTATTTCCAGAGGAATCAGCTCCTCCCTCTTTAAAGGATCCTTTGATCTACAAGAGGAATTTAACTGGATTTTAGGACAGCCAGTAATCAGCTCTTTGGTTTTCTCTTCAGAGTATCACTGCCTGCCAGGCAGACCAGCCCCCTACTCCCAGAAGTATGACAACTTAGACCTCCCCCAGCACACTGAGGTGCATCTACCAGCTCCATAGATTTACCAGCATTGCTGTGGTCTTCATATTGATTCACTTGACTTTTGAGTAATTTCTCAAAACAATTCCTTTGTCAATAGACTTTCTCTTCAGTCATTTCAACATCACGGTCAAGATGGTGGACATTGCTACTGAAGTTGCACACAGAACATTGTGAAAGATTGAAATCTGAGGGATATTTCCCTTCCAAAAGAGATCCCACAATCTTTGCAGACCTAAATGGTTTTCCGTTAAAGCAAGAACAAATCAGGAGCAGACAGATACTAGTGCAAATCTCATATCCCATTCCTATTTCTGCATCCAAATATTTGCTTTTAATTAGGTTTACTTCCCAAATTAACAGTGGAGGTGCTCAAATTTCCAATTGGGTCATTGCTAACCAATGTTGCATCCTGCCAAGAAATCAGCCTCCTGGGGAAAACAGTGAAAAAAAAAAAAAAAACCTTTAGAAACATGGCCAGTTAGAGAAGGGCAAGTATGTTAAGGGCTACTAGACTGTGTGTCTAAATGTGCTTGACATCCCCAACAGCTGTGCTTTAGATTGTCAAAGGAAGAACTCTGGCATGCTACCCAATAGTTAACTGTTGAAGTATTTGTTGCTTTGCCTACAGGTAAAGTTATTTTATGGTTTTATTTCCCAACTGCATTTGAGGACTGGTGATGTTGTAACACCTTTTTGGTCCAGATCCCTCCCCCACAGCACATTCCTCACTTGATGGGCTGCTGACAGCTCCTGGCCCCAGACACAGACCCATGCTTTTATTGACTGCTCAGTTCCCCCCTGGCCTCCATTGGTATTCCTATCTAATTGCACTGAATTTGACTGGACCTGGAAATAACAACAGTCACCTTCTCACCCCAGTCTACAGAGGCTGTAACAGCAATGACCATGGATGTGCAGCTTGCTGCTAGCATCTGAAGTCACAGTTTTTCTTTACTCTTTGACTCAAATGGTGGGAACCAGCCAGAACTTCAGAAATGTCAAAATTAGTATTGCATAGTCCTGCTGATTCTCAAAGACAGCCTGTAATGTGTTCACAATGGGAAGCACTTCTTGCCAGGGAAATACCAGGGACTGCTGAATTCAGCAAAACAGGTGCAACTATTCTTTTTTATTTTATTTCACCAGAGTACAATCCTGCCCCAGCAGCGAAGACAAACCCCACAGGCAAATGTCAGCCTTAATTCTGGCTTGACAACCAGCGTGCATTTCAAAACAAATCTCAAAATGCACAACCAAACCAGGAAAGAACAGAAGAGAAGCACAAGTCCCCAGCAGGGATTATTTGAATAATGTTGCTGGCAGATCTGTTCTCCAAATTTCCAGTCTGCACAAAAGATTACAATATGAAATCAGATGCCATCACTGGGCTCTGATGAATGTGAACATAGGGACTAAACATTGCCTTCCCATAGGAATAAATACTCCAGTTCTAGCCACACCACTTTCATTGTTCACGCTGTCACTACAATCCTGCAGGCAGCATTATTCACTACATCAACAGATAGATATTTTCAGCTCTCATCTACAGATGAACACACTCCTGACATTATCATCTATTCTCAAAGTCTCTAACATGAGTTTTATGTACTGGATTCAAAAGGCAAATTTGCTTATCTGCTTAAGAATTAATGCAGATATTCTCACTGTCTGCAAGATGTTTGAAAAGCAAAATCTCCTTTAAAGTTGCAAGTCTACCCCACTATTAGACTTTTTTTTTTTTTTTACAGTGTTTAAATGGCTGTGTATTAAAGCTTGCTGCTCCTTTTCAGTCTGAGTTTGCTGATACGTGAGTTCCATGCCAGTGGACTCATTAGATGTTCTTATATTTGATGCAGCAGCCAAAATAGATGCTTACAAGTTATGATTCCATCGTTCAACCTTCTTTTCCATGAATTGAAAAGGTCAAAGTCCTAGCTACAGCATCGCTAGCAGTTACAGCCAACTGCCAAGACAGGCATTTTCACAGAACCATAAAGGTTGGAAAAACCACAAAGATCATCAAATACAACCATCAGCCCATTTCTGCAAGTGCTCTAGACAGTGTCACTGAGTGCCATACCTACACGTCTTGAAAAATCTCCAGAGATGACGACCCCACCACCTCCCTGGGCAGCCTGTTCCAGAGTCTCAGAGTTATTTCCTTCACCTTCTCCATTTTTACAATGCTCCCTTTGAGGTGGGACCTAACCTCATTTTGGGAAGGAATTTAAAAGCAAGAGATGGGTTGAAATACTTCTTTCTGCTTCCAGAGCTCACTTTAAATTAACAAAACAGTGATGATACTGGACCTAGAGATTGAGAATTTGATAATCTGAAAAAATCTAAAATACAACCCTTGCCTTGCACTTATATGGCTAATGGTTCTGCTCCACTGCTCAGGTCAGAAAGCTGTGGTTTGGAGCCAGCAAATATCAGAGCAAAGTCGGCTCCTGGCAACCAGCAGCAGCAAAGCAAATTTGTGGTTATTTCATAGCCACTGTTTGCTAGCTTGTTCCCTCCCAGAAAATCAGCTTAAATCACGCAGAGATTTACTCATAAGGAACAAGGGTAGCTCTCAGCAAAAAAAGCAGGAGATCAGACGGAAAGGAGAGGCTGGTGAAAATGGGGTAAATACCAGGAAGGGTAGGGGGGAACTGAACAGATCGAAGATGCTGGAGGTGCTGCTCTTTGGCTGGGAAATGAGCTGCAAGAAAGCTTCTTGACCACAGGCTGCTGAAGGATCCTAGCTAAAACCTCAGGTATTTTCCATAATGCCACTATAGCATGTTATTTTGCAGAGAGGGGCTGCCATCAGCTAAAGAAAAAGATAAATTTCATGAGCTCTAAAGAGGTATCTCAAAGGGACAAGCACCCACTACAGTGCAACAGAAGAGACTGGAGTGTTTACCAGCAGAGGGTCTTGATTAAAGCATGAAGGAGCAGAGGGTGGTAATTATGATGCCACAGGATCCTATCATCCCACACACTGTGATGCCAGCTATTTGCTTCAAAAACACAGGAGTGGTTGGAGAGAAGATGTTGCAAAAAGGAAAGTGAAGAGATGATTATCCTCTGCAAGACAGAAGGCACAGCAAGTAATCATTGCCTGCAGGACCACAAGGATTTGGCTCGACACAGAGGATATGGAAAATTACATGCCCTATAAGACCATTTCTCTGCTGAGTCCGCAACAGTTAGAATTCAGTAGAGTTATGGTTATCAGTCCTTGATTTTGTCTTCCTAAGGTATTTTGTGCTCCGAGGATCAGAGGACAGAGTTGCTTTGCGAAGAATCAACTGGAAACGGCATAGTTTTGCCCTTATCAGTCTACAAGGACTAGCTGGGGTTGGGATGGCTGTTTGGTTTTTCATCCAAATCACTGCGTGATAAGTTCATTGATTTCTTGGGATTGCTTCTTTGAAAAGTGTGTGAATTCTCTCACAGTCACATTCCTAGGTGCAGTCAGCAGAGACAAACCAGCCGCCAGCACTGCAGCCCAAACCCACAGCAACCTGCAGCCACCTCTTCCTCCCAGCAGCTGTTAGATCTTGTGCTCTGAAATTCACAAGCTCAGAGGCAGTCTCCAAAATCAGAGCATGATTGAGACAAGTAAGAGTTGAACAGTGAAAGAAAGTTGTGCTATAAGTCCAAGTATCCTGATCTTCCTAGGATATCTTATTTTCTCATTTATCATGACCAAGCATAGATGAAATCTGCCACAAGGATCATTTGCAACTCAGTCATCACAGAGTAAATCAGTTGTTGGTGAAAGGAAAGACCTGAGAAGTCAAGGCAGGCTGCTATTTTCCTTGGAAGAAGGCAGAATTGCCACAGTCAGATAACGCACTCACATTCTGCACATTCTGAAGACATTCAGCCCTATATAAATCACATTAATGCACACAGAAGACAATTAATGATGTGAGAAGGCAGCTGTTGTACACAGGGATGGGCAAGAGCTGGGTGACAAGGCAACTTCACAAAACAGGACTCTAATGTTGCCTGCAGATGAATTGCAGCTACTGTGAAGCAGCAGATTTACATGCTCAGTGGATGTTGTAAAGCCCCAGCTCTAACGCACCACACCCCACAGCAGTGACAGGGTGCTTCTTCATAACTCTGTGTCTGCCACAAGAACACAGTCAGCTTTTCTGAAGGCCACAATTAAAGATATTTCCCCATGGTGTGGGCAGGAGAGGAGAGGAAGTGAAAATTCCTCATAATTTGTTTTTAGAAACTCCTTCCCTTCTCAAGGTACAAATTACAGAAGTACAGTATCACTCCTTACAAATGATCTGTCACGTTAATCAGGTAGTCTCTAGTGAACTCATACATCATCATTTGTGCACCCCAGAGGCCCTGAAGTCTGATCACAGCTAGAACAGGTGAATCCATGTTATAACATATCTGTCACCACAGGAGAGCTTTAGGAAATCTGTGCTATGGTTCACACCTTGTAAATTCAAGAGGCTCATCCAGTAACTTAAATGGTTACTGCCTGAGTTGCTGGTGGCAACAGAAAATACTTCCTTCCATAACATCTCTTCTTGACTGAAATAGAATCATAAAGGTTGAAAAAGACCTTCAAAATCACCTAGCCCAACCATCTACTCACTGCCAATACTGCCCACTAAGTCACATCCTTAAGTAACACCTCTACATTTCTTGAAAACCCCCATGGACAGTGACTCCACCACCTTCCTGGGCAGCCTGTGCCAGTGCCCAACCACTCTTTTGGATAAGCTGTTTTTCCTTTTATTCAACTCAAACCTGATCCAGCACAGCTTGTCTGGTAGTACTGAAACACAACCAGGTTAAATCAAATAAGATTGGAGCAGCCAGGTGAAGGATGACAGCAAAGCAGCCCAAACACTAGATGTGAGTAGCCAAAGTTCACACATCGAGAGCTCTCAAACTCACCAAGAGTTTCCCTAGAAGATGGAAAAAACTACAGTAACAGATCCAGCTTTTAGCCTTGACTTACCTACAGGTCTTTAGTAAGTGAACAACTATGCAGATACAACTGGTGGTGTAGGAACCATGATTCCAGTACTGAAGGCCTAGAATGAGGCAGTGACACCAGAGTAGGACTGTGCCAGCACCAAGGGCTGCCCAGCCCAGGGTCACCACACTGAGTTGGGCTTCCTCACCCAAGCCATATTCCCCTCTGAACACCTCAGCAGTTTCTATGACATCTCTGCACACTGAAGACAAACTGCTGCATCAATAAAAGTTTGCAGGCTGAAAACCACTGATAACAAACTGTAGACTCCCCAGGGCCAGAGCCTGGAGTCTGAGAAAAATAACAAGATAAGCTAGTCAAATGTCAGCATCCTTAAATCTGCTATGAAGGTCTGCACCTCCCTTGAAAGATGTGCAAGTGTTAGCAGATCAGAAAAGTCTGAAAAATCACTAAGCCAGGATATTAAGCAATCAATCTGATCCCCTAACTCTCCACTATATTCCCTATTTCACTCTCAAGATGAGAAGAGACTCCATCTTAACTGATCTTGCTGCAACATCAGCTCAAAGCCAAGCAGATAAATGACCTCAAAAAAAAAAAGCTCTTTGAGTCAGAAACAGTGCAAATTAGGTCAAGGTTGGGATAATGCAGATAAGCCAAGAAGTTAAGCTTTAATGGCCAGGAGAGCAATACACAATAAGTTCCTAAGAAGAACAACACAAAACAAAGCCATCTGTTTTCTCACTGGCAGTTTGCTGCATATTGATACTTCAATGAATTTTCAAGGCAGAACACAGGAGCACCCAATCACCAGAGAACAGTATTAGCAGAAACAAGCTACACCTCACAACACTGCCATTATTTTTGCTGGCATCTCATTAATTATTTAGTGGTTGTTACTCATTATTTGCTTCACCTGGGGAAAGTGCTCAGCTCAGCAAAAGCACTCAGATGGTCCCCACCACATGGAGCAAAAACACAGAAAGGAGCAGGGTCACAATTTGGTCTCCTTTATCAAAGTTATAAATTACTGCAAACAACTCATAATGAGGTAAACTAGGATCTCCCTCATCATAGGAGATGGTGGCCATGGTCTGGTTCCAGCAGACCAGGAACTAGATGAAATATCTACTCCTGGGTGCCAACTCTATCCTGGAACAACACAGGGACTGCAAAGCAGCCACCAAGCCGGCCACACCATCCCACAAAATTTGTCCTACTTTGAACAATCAACACAAGTTTCATCAGTGAAATCATCCTTTTCCCCAAAGCAAGAAGGTCATGCCACACCAGAAGGGCTCTCACCTATGGAGCAAGGGCTTCTTGTGCTCATAACAACACTCTCTCCATCATCTTACATAAAGAGGCCATGAAACCATAAATGCTATTTTACACCCACAAAAATACAGGGACAGGTGTCCCCATCCCTTTGCCAGTGCTCTGATGCTGTGGTGTTAGGCTGTAATGCTATAATGTGATGGAAAGTACAGAAATAATAGCAGGGTGGCAAAGTTCTAAGACACATCAAACAAAGACAAGCCCAAACACTGCAGCTGCAAGCGTAGAAACAAAAGAAAAAAAATTGCTTACCTTAGGAAGACCTCAGTAGACAGGGATCTCCAGCAAAATACCCTCCCTTACACTGTCAGCCCTTAAATGAGTCTGGGAAGGGATCCTGGCTCCACCCCTTCCAGTTGCTCAGGAGCATTGCTTGCACCTGTTGCTTGCACCTGTGCTCCCCCGGGTTGGCCCTGCCCTCCCCCCAGCTGTTCAATCACTTCGTGATTCAGCATTTTTTGCTACCTGGCCCAAAACCAGATGTCTGTCCCACATGGTGTGTAAAAGTGTACTGAGCAGTTCCGAACGTGATCAGTAAAAGAGCAGCTGTCTAGCTCAGAAGATAGCGCCCATGTCAAACAAGAGAAATCTAAATAATCACATTTTTGGTTTTGAGAGGTATTTTTAACGTTTGCCCATGTTTAGCAATTCACTTATCTCCAGGGTTCTTTCTCTCTCATTCTAGAAAACTCCTTTCGCAACAAACAAAGGAATATCATCTTTCTCCTGTGATTCAATGACCCCTCATTTCAGCTTGGAGTTACTGGCAAGACTCCAGATCACAGCAGTGCACGATAATTGCCACAAGACATTCTTTATGGACTTCTAACACCCAGGCCAGGTGACCGTTCTGAAGAAGTAAGACTCCCTTGCATCTTCCAGCACACAGAGGACAGAGGATGCTTGCTACTCTTTTCATATTTTTTTTTTTTTATTTTTTATTTTTTTAGCTGTAAAGAAATATTCAGCCTTTTCTATATTTTTGCTCAGGAGTGCTGGAAAAGCAAAATGATTTCTCTAAAGTAATCATTCTACAACACATGTAAAATTTTCCCTACCCCAGTCAGCACATAAACACAGAGCCATTAAATGAGAATCCCAACAAGCATTAAAGCCTTTTGGAAGCAGTGTCACTGGCAGGCAGAGCTGCACGACACACAACAACACCAGCAGAGGCTTTAGAAGCAAACACAACTATTTTCTCATTACAACACCCTCTCTTATACCAGGTGGTATCTTTCATCATTCACCTGCTTCAACACCAGCATCATTTATAGGAAATGTGAGCTGCCCCAGTGTAAAGGTCTCAGATATTGATGTGAGTATGCCAAAAATGTCTTTGCAGTACAAAGCTTTTGCCACAAGGTGCCGTTCCAGATTGGGAAAGCCATCAGTTCTCGCAGCCGCTGGACTGCAGGGTTGGTCCTTTCAGGCAATTTTCATTTAGGGAAATCTGTTTGAGTGGTAATGGGGTGGGCTCAAAGCCAAGCGTGCTCTTCCTGCCTCCTCCCTGTACTCCCAGGGCTGGGGGACTGCTTCACCAAAAAAAAACAGTGGCAGCTGTGGCGAAGACCAGCAAATTGGACTCTCTTCCTTTCCCCTGATCGCATACAGAAACTACCAACTGCCATACTAGAAGATAGCACAGGGTGAAAGAAGGAGCTTTGAAAGCTGTGCATCCTCTTCCGTTCTCTTCATCCCCAAGGGAGCAGAGAGGGGAAGGAAGGGAAACAGTTTCCTTGGAGAAGAATTGGCTAAAAGAGCAGAATGGACCGCTTCCGGATGATCTTCCAGTACTTCCAGTCCAACTCAGAGTCTGTAATGAATGGAATCTGTGGGCTGTTAGCCCTAGCTAGTGTAAAGATTTATACCTGCCTTGACTTCAGCTGCCCCTGCCTGCCCCGCTACAACATGGCATACGGCTTGGGGATCATGTTTGTGCCCCCCATCGCCCTCTTCCTTTGCGGCCTCATCCTCAACAGACAATCTCTAGTGATGATGGAGGAGTGGAGGCGGCCACAGGGACACAGGAGGAAGGACCTGGCTGTCATCAGGTGGGGTTTGCACCAGGAGCAGAGCCCTTCCTTCCACTTCTCCTCTATCCTGTCTTTTCTCTGTATCTCTCTTCCTCCTGGTAAGTCAACTTCTTCTAAATTCATTTCCACACTTCACCCCACGAGTGTGGAGTCTGGGACATGGTCAGTGCATGCATGGGTTTTCCACCAGGGCATAAATGTGCAAGATGATATGCTTGTATGTGCAAAAAGAGTACCATTACCATTGTGGTCATTCTTTATCACCAGCATTGTGATTTCCTTCCCTTCAGCTCAGTTATTGCCGACATACCAGTAAAATGGCAAGGAGAACCAGTTTCACCCTTTTACAGACAAACCATTGTCCAGAACAGAGGTCACACACAGCACAGTGAGAATGACTTTGAAGAAATGGGATTTCTCAGAGAGAAGCTGAGCTCCTGTCTCTCTTTTGCTTCAGGTACATGTGCTGCTCCATCATGCAGCGAGCCATGGTTGCCCCAGCTGTTTGGATCGTGGTTACCCTCCTGGATGGCAAATGCCTGATCTGTGCCTTCAGCAGCTCTGTAGACCCCAAGAAGTTTGCGGGCTTTGCCAATGCCACCCTGGCACAGGCACAGGAGATGCTCACCAGGGTGCCCTGCAAGGAGGATGAGCTGATGAGGAACAGCACATCCCGCAGGGCAGTGTCCAGGTACCTGCACTGCTGGTCCCAGGTGAGTGGCTGCCAGCTCAGCCCCATGGCAGGGATGTGCTCAGGGCACCCACTCTTCATTCAGCACAGCTTTGCTGTGGTCTGGCTGGGAGTAGGGCTGCTCTTTGCTGTCTTACACCCCAAAACACCACTGCCTTCAGTGACAATCTCCAAAGTCACCTCAGAAGAGAAAAAGAAGGAAGGAAAGTTTTTGGTTTTGTTTTTTTTTTATTAGCATAATTTTGCTTCTAAAAGAACCAGCACATTCTAAACCCATTTAATAAAAAGCAGGTTGTGAAGAATATCAGAGCCTGCTAACACCCTGCCTGCTTAGAACCAAAGTTTTCTAACTCAGCAGGTAGGAGCTACTGCTTTAAGGACAGTGAAAGCTGAGACAGGTGAAAGCAGTTTGTTCAGGAACAATGTGAGAGCAGGACACCTGGCTTCAGAGCATGTATAGATAGCAGGTGGCTCTCAGTGGAGATAAGTGGGTGCCAGCAGAAGAGCATCAAATCCCCTTTATCTGAGGCTCCCATGCTTAAAACAAATGCTCCAGACTTCTTGCAAAGAGTTATTCTACTGTAGTACTGATGCACAGATAAATGTCATGTATTCACTGGAAAGAGGTGACTGCCTCCCCAGCACTCTCAGCCTAAATGCAGTTTCAGGAGCTGGGTTTAAGGGACAGATAAAGACAAGAGTCCCAGTATACAATTACATGAAGTCCTTTCTCAGCAGTACAAGAAAACAGCTTGTGTCTGTCCTTATGCTTATGTTGATCCTGTTCCTCTGCTTGTTTCTTATCACCCAGGCCCTCGGCTGGAGCATTTTGTTGATCCTCATCATAGCTGTTTTCCTTGCCCGCTGGCTCACACCTTGCTTCAACCAGGCTGCCCTCCTCCAGACACGTCACTGGAGTAACTACATCGACATCGAGCAGAAGATTTTTGAGGAAACCTGCTGTGAGCACAGCCGGCTCTTTGCTCACCAATGCATCCTTCACTTCTTTGAAAGCATGCGGAAAGAAATCAGACAGCACAGCTTTGACTTGCCTGGAGAGAATGAGAGAGAGGAAGATCTTCTCCGGGGCATCACAGACCACAATCAGGTGAACAAACTTCTGAAAATGTGGTACTATGAGAAACCTTCCTTGGATGTAAGCCAGGCGATCCACAGACAGCCTCTGGAGCAAGAGAGATCTCCACCCTGGGCAGATAGCTGCAGTGCCAGGTCTAAATTCACCCAGCACACCCATATGTGAAGAGGAGGTTGTCCCGAAGTCAATCCAGGTGTGTCTAGCAGATGGATGGCCAAAGTGCTCACCTCTTCTTCCAGAACCCCAGGTCCAAAGGCTGGGCTCTGGAGCACCCAGCAGAACCTCCTAGCAGAATTAGTAAGACTCAGCTCCCAAAATCCCAGAGTTCCAGAATCACCGGAGTCAGCATTCGCCACAATACTCATCCAAGGGCTCTGAATTGTGCTTTTGTTATCTTGAAGAGTTTGTAGCTGTGACAAAGCCCTTCTGGCTGGGCTGGTTGGTGTTCAGAAGGCTTTGCATGCACCAGCATCATGCCGTGGACAGGACACACCTGGTTTTTACACACTTCTTGTAGATTTTAGCACAAACCAATCTACCCAAAGGATCATCCTTACATCTCTGGGCATAATCATCCTTAGTTTCAGCACCATTTGAATGTAAGCTCTGAGCCTCTAATGCCAATTACTTTCTCATCCACTCTTTCTAGCCTCTGTTTTAGATGTTTATCATGATATGGGTTTGACTGATATTTCTGTCCAGCAGTGCTGCTTGGTTGCATTAAAATTCTTACTGTAAACCCCATGCTGCATTGTTCTTCCTTCCCTCATCTCTGTTCCCCATCTTTTCATGCCATTATGAACTTTTCTGACTTTGATTTAAAAAAATCAGCTCTGCCAGATATTGAAATGCCACAGAAATACCCCAGGCACACCCCAAGCCGTGTGTGCAGTGCCCGCTGGGATCAGCACAGAGCTCTTCCCGTGCTCTTTAGCTCCAGGGTGTGATTGCTATGCTTTCCTTCAAAATAAACATTGCACTTTGAATTTCAGCTCTGGTTTACTATCACCAGGCATGACACCACAAATCTCACCCTGAACTTTGCTGCAGACTCACCACTCCACACAAGTCAAATCAGCGATTTTCCTAGCCTCACTCAGTCCCGAGGTCTGCAGCTCTCCTTTGCATGCTACTTTGCATGCTACTTTCCATGCTTTCAGGCTTTAAGCCATCTCAGAGTGGCCACAAAACACAAAATGCAAAGAAGGAGGTGTGGGGTAGTTTTATTAGCTGTGCTGGGAGGAAACAGGAGGATCAGTCTGGTCACAGAGTAGCTCTGGTTGATAGGGGGGTCCTTGTCAGAAAAGTTGTATGTGCTCAGGCACTCAGTCTTTTTGTGACCTCTTGGCCTTTGACCTTCACCCCCTGACTTTTGACCCAATGATTTTTTTTAGCTTTTGATCGGGACTCAAGACAAGATCCACCCTTTGATCCATACCTTTTACATCATGTTCAGGTGCCACAGTTTCTACACATCCTAATTACCAACATGTATCTTGCTTTTTGATACACACATAACATTCCTGTAGTCAATGGACCATCAGCATACAATGCTGATAATGCTCATTTAGTTCCTAACTCTGGATTCAATCTGTCATAACAGTCCTTCAGTTCAGGTAGAATGACCTTTAAGCTATTGATCTTTGACCTAGTGACCATTTAGCCTAATACACATTGACTTTTGGCCTGGTTACCTTTGACCCATTGACCTTTGAACTACTGACCTAATATCTATTGACATATTGACCTATTGATCAGTCACCAGCTGACCCAACAATCTCTAAGTGACTTAACCCAGCTACATTCAAGGGGAGACTACCCCAACATTTATCACAGCAGGAGGATCACCTAATTTGACCAGTTGGTTGTGCTGTTTTAGGCACCTGACTGTTGAGTGTTGGATATGGATTTTTTATTTTTAGCTGAAACCAGTCTGAGGGAGACATATTCTCACTTAAGAGAAGCTTATTTTGAATCAGTTTAAACTCATTGGGAACCAGTTTAAGCTGAAGTTCAGTAGATCAGTCACCAACAAAAATAAATGTGCTGCTCAGAGCTTTCAGTGATCTAGCTGCAACACAACTACATAAACTTACTGCAGCCAGGCACAATTTCCTCTCTATTTCTCTGCATCTGATTTTCATACCCGGACACCTGCAAGTGCAAATTAGGCGTTTATGCTCATGCAAACTACCCACTTCTGGAGTTAGTAGCCATTGGTAGCACATAAGTATGTGTGTACTACCAGTGTGCTGCATATTGACCTATAAGTACTGTGCATAAGTACTATGACTGTTATGCAGATGCAGAAATTTTGGAGATTACACACACAGTAGTCTGTGTTCCAGATATGTTCCTGAGAAGTTTGGCTCAGTTAAAACCTGACTTGCTGTTTATGTCCTACATCTCTCTTCCTATTTCACAAAGCAGCATTGAAGCACCAGGTTGCTCCTTCAAGCTGGCCAAGAGATGGGGGAATATTTGGATTCCAACTGGTCTTACAGTGGCGATGCCCAGAGGTCCCTTTCCACCTGCTTTATTAGGAAACTGTGCTCTCATACGACAGTAGGAAGGGAGAGGGTGACCAACAAGCTTTAGCAGCTCTTTGTCTCTCAGGGCTGTCCTAATGCCCAGAGTGCAGATGTGTCTGAAGTCCTCAGGGCCCTTCACCCACCAGGAGTCCATGAAACAGTGATGCTGACTGCAAGGACAGATTTCCCCATCCCACCATCAATGTTCCCAATGATATGGGAATCGTGACCACTTTCCTGTCCCTCCTCTCTATCTCCTGTATTCACTGGGGCACACAGAGCCCTACGCAACTCCCTGTTATGGTGTCTAACTGGGCATCCGGGTGCAGGACCCCAGATCGGGATGGATTTGGACATGCACCACCTCTGCCAGGCCTGGTTTCCAAAGCACAAGCAGATGAGGTCATGCTGTTTCTGTACAGAAAATTTGTTGGAGTGAGCTTCCTGCTGGAAGTTCACAAAAAAAGACTCTCTCACACAAAAATAAGGAGAGATCAAGATCGACATATATGAACCCTGTTTTGATCCCTACTGAGTTGCTATTGGCTTCCATGAGAACTGTTGCTGCTGCACACCAAACAGACTCAGGCTCCTCATTCATCTTTAATGAAAGTTTTCCTGGAGATCAAAAATAGTTCTCTGCATTTACAAGGCTGATTCATGGCAGCTTTGATGTAAACTGCCCTTCAGAAAGCCACGCACCAGGTGAGCAGAGAAGCCAGCTGGCTCTCCTAGCTAGAGATACAGTAATCCTCATCTGTATTCATGCAGGCAAATCTCTTTCCGTTTGATGAGATCATGCAATTAACCTCTTTGCAGCAGGCAAAGCTAGGACTCACTGGGTGTTACCAGTGTGCTTTGTGATCACCTCTGTGGTGGTACCACTTTGACACTCATGTCAGTAGCACAGGTGGTGACAGGCTGGAGGGAGTGAATGCCTTGCTGGTGGTCAGCACTGCAGCAGTATGTTTAAGGCCACTTAGAGTCCAAATATTCCAGTATTTTTTGGGCAGCTTGAAGGTGAAATGTGGTGCTCCGAAGCTGCTTTGTGAGATGGGAGTCAAGATGTATGAGAGCAGCAATAAAATCCACTTGTTTTTGGTTTGTTCTGTAGAAGCTAAGCTCTGGCTGATGCCGATTTTGAGGAGGAAAATCTGAAGCCCCATTTTCTATCTATGTTAGCAGAGCAGAGGTGGGGCATCCTGTCCAGCGTGGGAGGCACTCAGCTGCCCTGCTGAATTTGCAAGCAGGTTCACAGAGCCCAACCAGCAAGTCCCATTCCTGCCAGGGCACAGATTGCTCTGGGCAGAGCACAGCCAAGGCAGCACCTGTGCCCAGCAGCCAGGAGGACTGGTGACAGAGAGACTGCAGAAATGAGGACATAGAGAAGAATGGAGACAGATTTAGCAAATGAGAAACAACCCAGGTCCCGGGGACACAAGGAGGAGTGAAAGGACACAAACCTTGAAGTTCTGCAAGCAGCAAAATAAACAGGAAATAAAAAGTTGCATTTTCTGCATTAAATACTGGGGCTGTCAGAGCGCGTAAGTAAATTGCTGAACTCTATAGAGACTTGCTGATGTCCATCTTTGCAGAAAGGGTCTGAAAGAATGAAATAAACCAAAGACTCAGCTTGGACCACAATAGGGGAGGAATTGTTTCAGGAGGAAGATGGACAAGTTTCGGATGGTCTTCCAGTTCCTCCAGTCCAACCAGGAGTCCTTCATGAGCGGCATCTGTGGGATCATGGCCCTGGCCAGCGCCCAGCTGTACTCAGCCTTTGATTTCAACTGTCCCTGCCTGCCACGCTACAACCTGGCCTATGGGCTGGGCGTCCTCCTGGTGCCTCCCCTCATCCTATTCCTGCTGGGCTTCGTGCTGAACAACAACGTGTCCATGCTGACTGAGGAGTGGAGGCGACCCCAGGGCCAGCGGAGGAAGGATGCGGCCGTCCTGCGCTACATGTTCTGCTCCGTGGCACAGAGGGCCATGATTGCCCCAGCTGTCTGGGTGTCAGTGACACTGCTGGACGGGAAGTGCATCACGTGTGCTTTCTGCACCGCACTGCCCATGGAGGCCCTGGGCAATGCCAGCCACCGAAGCCTCTCCCAGGGAGAGATGAAGCGAGTCCTTGCCCGCATCCCCTGCAAGGAGATCTATGATGGGCAGGAGCTCGTCGCCAATGAAGTGGCCATCAGGTACCTGCGCTGCATCTCACAGGTAAGAGGCATCACAGCTATGTCCTCTCTGATGGCTTAGGGTTAGGTGCTGACAGCCTTAGCTCTGTCTTAAAGGGGGGATTTCATTGAAATAAAGCTTCAGGAGGAGAGATGGGCTGTTTTGCAGGGGGACAAGTTGTACCCTTCACAGCAGCCTCTCGGACTCCTCTCCACCAAGCCTGGTCCAGGTGTTGGCTCCCTGACCACAGGCACCCCTCTGCTCCATCCCAATAGTGGCAGGTTTCACCTTGACAGCATTCCCATGAACAGCAGAAGGTGACTATGGGGCAGGGCTTTGGAGCAAGGACCCATGTCCTGACCCCACTTGGTCCAGGCTGACCAGCCCAGGATGGTGATGCACAGCGGAGCTGTATACCAAGAATCAGTTAGGGCAAGTTCAGAAGGAGTAAATGTAGTTGTTACTCCATGACTGCCACCACCTCATGTAACCCACTGTTAACCTGTGGCTGCTCTGGGCACTAGTTATAGCTCATGTAAGCAATGGGCTGATAACCAGTTGCCTCTGCTGCTTGTGTTTATTAGCCACACCAGGTAACCACAGATGAAAAAGTTCCAATAACTCCTCGTCCTGTGCTTAATTCTTCTCAAGTCCTTTGCTTCTGGCCACAGCTAGAATCAGGATGGTCCAATACTCTCTCATCACTTGTTTTCTGTTTTAAAGTTGCTCTTCCTGTGTTCCTTAGGACAGATAGGAATCATTCCTATTTTTAGAAGAGAAATGAAGCTTGGGAAGAAGGGGTTATTAGGGTCTGCTCATGATGGATCTAGTATTCCCACTCATCCCCACAGGCCCTAGGCTGGTGCTTCGTGCTGCTGATGACCACGCTGGCATTCTTGGTCAGATCTCTCCGGCCCTGCTTCACCCAAACTGTCTTCCTGAAGAGCAGGTATTGGTCCCACTACATTGACATCGAGCGCAAGCTGTTTGATGAGACATGTGCAGAGCATGCCAAGAGCTTTGCCAAGGTCTGCATCCAGCAGTTCTTCCGGAGCATAAGCAAAGACCTGGTGGCAACTCACTGCCACCCACCCAGAAAAGCCCCCACAGATGCTGGGGAAGCTTCAGAGAAACTTTTAGGCATCACCGACTGGGGCACTATGAACACAGCCCTGAAAAGCTGGCACAGGTGCAAGCCCCCACTGCACCTTCACCCAACTGCACCCCACAGCAGCAATGGCTGGGCTGGGGAATGGCAGCCCCCCACACAACCCCACATGCAGCCCCCTGCTCCCCGGCGGGAGGCTGCAGTCTACTACAGCAGGGTGTGAGCAGAAGCAGAGCCACACTTTTGGCTGGGGTGATGAGCACCCAAAGGGTGCACGAGCACCCATAGGGCAGCACTGACACCCAGGTGACCCCATCTGCTCCCCATATGCAGCCCTGCAGCCTGCGTAATGCAGACAATGAGCTCTGGGTTGAACAATGCAGCTGGCCAAGGCTCGATGTGACAGATGAGCCCTGGGGATGCTGGGGCACGTTGTGCATCCCGTGGCACCATGCCACAGCTTTGTGTGGAAGCAGTTGCTGACGCATATGTGCAAAACTTCCTTTCTTTCTTCACATGCACTTCATGGCCTGTGACAGAGCTGGAGCAGGCAGAGCTCCCTGCAACACCAAGGATTGCTGTGCATTTGGGCAGCATTGCAATATCCCCAGTAAAGAATCAAGCTGGGCTGCTTGTCTCCCCATCAGCCCCCCCGTGCACTGACCCCTACACACACATACAGTTTCCAGGCCATGAGAAGATTTAAAATAAAGGCGATGCAAAGATAAACCTGAAAAGGGGTATCCTACATTGTGAGGGAAGAGGTGGTATCATGAGTATGGCTCAAGGGGAAACTCCTGAAACGGGGTGCCTGGACCAGGAGAGGTGGAGGCCAGGCTGAACCTCCTGCCAAGAACTTTCTGCAGGATGTTCCATTCTTGCAGCTTCACCTGGATTCCTCTCCAGCATGAAGACAAACATTATACATCAGCGCAGGTGTTTGTTTGAGAAGTCAGCTCCAAATAAATATCTCAGGCTTACTGTTCAGGCTCGATGCACAAGAGTCATAAAGGCTGTTTATAAAACCATCGGGGTTTCTTTATTTCAGTACAGGGACAAGGAGCTGGGGCAATATGTGGGACTGGCATGGGCCAGCCACAGCCCACGGAGGAACAGTTGGGTCAGCCACATGGCTGCAGGGTGCAGCACCCAACCTTTTGCAACAGCAGGCAGGCACTGATTTCCATACAGCCCAGGGATGACAGAACCCAGGGCCTTGAGGCAGCAATGGAAATCTCTCCATTCACTCCTTGCTCTCATTGCACTAGCAGCACACAGGAGAAAAAAAAGCTTTTAGAAACACAAATTTTACCCGTGCTGCGTCCCTTTCTAAATGCTCATCCCCTTGAAATTTCTCCTACCGCATTCTTGTTTAAACTAACCCATTATGGCTCACTGGTAACTGAGGTGACTGTTCTGAACATAAACCTTAATTACCGGTGTCTAACTCCACAGAGGCTGTGGGGAGAGAAGAACAAAGGACAAAACGAAAATGGAATTCTTCAGTCTGCTCTGTAGCATGAACCAGCCCATGGTCAAAGACTGAGTGTGGCTGACTCCCGGGAGAAAGGAGCATGACACAGATTTATCATTAATCTTCACACCCCAAACTGTAATTAAAGCACCTGCCCAGAAATTAATAGACACAAAACCTGATTTACAAGCAAAGGAGATTAAAAGATAAAGGCGGTTTCCACTCCCATTACTTGCAGCTCAGCACTGTTCATGGCTCACCAAGAAAGCTGTACCCCAAGTCCCACTACAGCTGTGATCAGCATGCGGGGCCAGCCGGCTCCATCCACATACCAAGGAACCTACGTGCATTTGCAAAGAAAAGCTTTTGGAGTTTCAGTTTAGACTTTGAGATCAAAGCTCTGTCCCATGTAGCAACTTTGGCAGTCCCTGCAGAGCAGGAATGGTGATCTTCCTGTGCTGACACTTTGTCCCAGCAGCTTTTCTGGATTTTGGGGACATATCTCATCACTGGTGGGAGTAGACCCCTCACTGGGGGATGCAGAGTGGCTCCCACAGGCTGCGGTCCTGGCACAGAGTATGTTTGGCAGTGGGGCTCTTGGAGTTGTGGGACTGCCATGCATGCAGTGCACTCCGGCATTGCACTGCTGCAAAAACCAGGGCCAGCACAAAGGGATGGGGTAAGGCTAGAGCCTTACCAGGCTGAAGGATGAGGAGTACTCAAGACAAAGATTTCAGCTGGACCACAGTCATTGGCTTAGCACTGGTTTGCTCTGGGCAGAGGAGAACGTGAGTGTTACTTGAAGGTTTGCCTGTGCTGAAGAGATTATCATGAGAGCACTGAGCTTAACCCTAGGGACACAGTGCCAAAGAGGCTGGGGAAAAGGGACAGAGCCTCTGGTCTCTGCGACAGGCTGGAACTGGAGCCAAGGGACAAGCAGCAGAGAGGAGAAAGCAAGGCATCAGTCTACAGAGGAAGTAGAAAGCAAAAAGGCAGAGACAGACAGGAACATGGCTGCAATCTCCAGCTCATGGGCTGCACTCAGCCCCAAACACACAGCTTGTCCCACGCAAACCACAGCACTGCATAGCAGCCATTACACCCCTCTGCTCGATCCACAAGAGTGGGTCCATCTCAGAGGCAAGAAGCAAAACCTGACAGAGTTTGTGGTGATGGGTTCCTGCTCCTCTCGAAAACCCAGCCAGACTGGCATTATCCCCACAGGCTCAGCCAGCTCTCAGTCACAAAAACAGCAGTTTCCACCCCTTCCCCTGAGACGAGGAAAGGGCTTCTCCCACACTGCCCCAACCTGCTCAGCTGGGGTCCCATCCTCATTCCCATGGGTTCCAGCCTCGGTCCCACCAGCATCCTCTAGGGAGCATGGGGGTCACATCCAGACCAGACTAGGGGCTCCAGAATTTCCCCCTCACATTCCATCCAGGCATCCATTGCTCCTGTCCTGCAGGCAAACCCCGTCCTCCCCACAGCCAGCCTCTGCACAGCTGCATCGCAGATCTGAAACATACCAACGTGCTTTTTCCACTGACTCATTCTCGGCTTTTCCTTCCTTTCTTTTTTTTTTTTTTTTTTAAAGGCACAACCTCAGTCTTGCACCCAGCAGAAGCCACGCGCCTGCTCATCGCCCCACCCAGGCGCAGGCCCCAAGAACAGCCTCCTCCCTCCCTCCCTCCTTCCCAAAAGCTGACAGCCCAGGGCACACTGCAAAGGAAGCTGCCGAACTTGAATGCGAACTTGAATACGGCTTTACCCACTTTTGCTTCGCCCACCCTCCTGGCCTCAGCTGGACCCTCCCTGCTGCTCACCCCCTTGCTGCTGGGAGAGCCCCACTCCTGGAGCCTGAGTGAAACCAGCTAGACAAAGTTCCAGAAGGATTTCAACGGCTTTCCAAGTAAGTGATGGCATTTTTTCACTTTCTTTCAGAGATGTCTCAGGAAAAGACTAACACTGCCTGCTAAAAAAGTCTTTTGCTGAAAGCATCTTTTCCCCTCCCATCCTACCCACCCATCTCTCCCATCATAACCCAGCAGCAAAGCAAGGGTAACCCCTTGGCCAACATAGCATGCTCCTTGCCAGCTCCTCTTCTTTTTGCTTTGCCTGGCACCAGGATCTGGAAGAGAGGTTGCAAAGCCTTGCTTATCAGCTTTTTCTAATAAAAGGGATTTGAACACCATGCACCAGGGCAAGTTTGGAGCTTTAGTGTTCTTGCTTGCATCACAAAGCACAGCAGCCAGAACTGCAGGCCGGAGCTGCTGTCACGTGGCTGCGGGTTTTGGCTTTAAGGAGGGAATTTTGTATATGGAAACCTGGGAAGATGCAGGAAGGTATTAAAGGCACTGGGTGCTTCTGTTAGAGGAGGATGAACTATGGCGTCTTTCTCTCACCTGCACAAACGCCCCCATAGCCTTTTCCTTGTAGCTGGGGCTAGCACAGGGATAGCTCACCCTGGATTTTGGGACAGTTGTGCTGGGGTGTCAGGTCTCCCCCAGAACTTCTGTACAACGATACGCATGCTGCCAGTGCTGCACAAACCACCAGGGACTGTTAGTCAGCTGTCCAGGTCTTTCATGCCTCCAGCAAACCCCGAGGCTTGCAGGCTTTGTCAGACTTGAAGCTTCCTGAAATTAAACCACACAGGGGTGCAGAGCAGATGCAAAGGAAACAAAGAAATCAGCTAAGCAACACTCGCAAAGGGGACAGCAAGGCAACTGTGGGAGAGAATCATCCTACCACATCCCTTGCTAGCAGGAACTTCTATGTAATTTCAGGCCCAGCTCTATCAATATTCAGTGTTTGTACATTGGATCACAATAAGCTTTGCTTTCCCAGAAAGTAATATCTCTTGCTGGCACCAGCAGCCCCTTGCCCAGTTGCAGAGACCCCTGATGGAGAAACAGGACTGCATTAGCACGGGGCCAGCTGCCACTATGTGCAGTAAAAGGGAAGGCACATGCAGAGCAGCAGGACACCATCCTCCAGTAGGTCCTCAGCCACTAGCTGCTGCTTTCCCATTAATGTTTCTCCAACCTGATCCTCCCATGAAGCATCTCCCTGTACCCAAACCTACCAGGCAAACTTGCAGCACCCATGGGACTCATTTCCTGCTGTCTCCCTGGCATACTTCAGGCTTTTACTAAATATTAACTCATCAGGTCTAAGGAGGGAGGGCTAGAGTGTGAGTCATTGGCAGGGCTGGGGACGCATCCATGCCCCACTGCTCTGGTCCAGTTTCCCCAGTAACACAGCGTCCTCCTTCATTACAGGCCTGGGAGATCAATAAGTGTCCAGCAGCATCACCAGTGGTCATCGCTTCTGTGGGATGTGACTAAAGCCAAACGAAAGACTATGAATGTGCTAATGACAAGGGTAGAAATGATCGTCCCCTTGGTAATCTTTGCTACAGAAATGCTCTTGGACAGTTTATTGAAAAACTGAGGAGCCTGAGGTTTCCTTCATTGCTTAAGCTGAATTCCTCCTCAATCCATTCCGAAGTATCCCTGGTAGCAGCCAGCTCCAGAGGCTGGGACACCAGCTATCAGTGACTGCAGTGAAGGTGTTGTGCTCCCTTTCATTTCAGTCATCCCAAGGCCATTTCACTCCCTCATCGTGTCCCTCAGTGCTGGGACGTGGGCCAACACAGCCCCCCACCGCAGTAGGCACCTCCTCTCATTCTCCATCTCCAGGATAAAATGGCTGCCCTTATCGCTGAGAACTTCCGCTTCCTCTCCTTGTTCTTTAAGAGCAAAGACGTGATGATCTTTAATGGCCTGGTGGCTCTGGGCACAGTGGGCAGCGAGGAGCTCTTCTCAGTTGTTGCCTTCCACTGCCCCTGCTCTCCAGCCCGCAACTACATCTATGGGCTGGCTGCCATTGGTGTCCCAGCCCTGGCACTATTCCTTATCGGCGTCATCTTGAACAACCACACCTGGAACGTAGTGGCTGAGTGCCACAAGCGTGGCACCAAGAACTTCTCCACTGCCGCCACCTTCCTCCTCTTCGGTTCCATCATGGGCCGGGCAGCCGTGGCACCCGTCACCTGGTCAGTCATCTCCTTGCTGCGTGGGGAGGCTTACATCTGTGCCCTCAGCGAGTTTGTCAGGCCATCCACCCTGGATAAGTTCCCATCTGAGTTTGGGGCTGAGGTGCTGGCGAGATTCCCCTGCAAAGATGTGCCAGCAAACCTCACCAAGTTCCGGGATGAGGTGACACGGAGGCTGAGATATGAATCCCAGGTAGGCAAGTTGGGAGCAGAGCTGCACGGAGCAGGTAAGAACATTTTGACACGCCCTAACGCAAACTCTCTCTCTCAGCTCTTTGGCTGGCTGCTCATTGGGATCGTCGCCGTCCTGGTTTTCCTCACCAAGTGCCTGAAGCACTGCTGCTCACCGCTGAGCTACCGGCAGGAGGCCTATTGGGCCCAGTACCGCTCCAACGAGGACAAGCTTTTCCGCCGCACGGCTGAAGTCCACTCCAGGATCCTGGCAGCAAAGAATGTGAAGCAATTCTTCGGATTTGTGGCACTTGATAAGGAGGAGAAGGAGCTGGTGCAGGAGTTCCCAGTGGAGGGCGTGCAGCCAAGCCCCCAGTGGAACGCCATCACGGGTGTCTACATCTACCGGGAGAACAAGGGCTTCCCCCTCTATAGCCGACTCCACAAATGGGCAAAAGGGGTGGAAGGGAATGGGCCAACCCCAGAGGGCCATGAAATGCTCTTCTTGGCTTCCTAAGACAGACGGATGTTGGAAGCAGTTCCCCAGTCTGCCTGGCAGGCCTATCAGTATTGGTGTGCAGCTCATGGATTCGCTGGGAATATTCCTGCCAACAGGATTACTACTCTCAGCAGGTAAAAAAGAATCAACAGCCTCCAGGTAGAGGCTGATAAGCAATGCACTGAGCTGAGGAACCCCTCCCTTGGAGACAACCATCTTGCTGGTGCTCCCAGAGGGATAAGGGGAGCACAGCAGATGCACACCTTACCTTCAGGCTGCTGGTGAGCCCTGCTGTCTTAAGCACCATCAGAAACCTCAGGGAGGAAGAGCTGGGAACATTTCTAGCTCTGACTCTTGCAGTCCCACCTGTCTCCCCTGTGGCAGGGCTAGCCCCAGCCATCCTACACACCCACCTTTTTATCAACACCAGTATCTTCTTATGCAGTTCTGCAGTGCCAGTTACACTGACAGGTCCTGGAGTACTTTACAGATTTCAGAGGGAAAGAGAAGCAGTGAGCACATTCCTGTAGCAACAAGGATTCAATAGCATCTGGGAAGGAGTGGGTCAATACTACATCAGCACACCAAATAACTGAGAGACTAAGGCAGGAGGAATCACCAATATTGTAGGCATTCAGAAAGACACTCTGTAATTACCAAGTTGAAATTTGGGTAGGACACTAAACTCCCTTTGTTCTTATTGAAGCATCTGGCAACCTCTAATGAGCCCAAATGGTCGCAGCCATGAGAATATAAACCTGGAAGGTGACACCATCAGCAGAATAGTTTTCAGGCGAGGTGGCATAGTGGAGGGCTCAAAGGGAGCATAGCATCCACGGTGAACCACAGCACCATGTGCAGCTCATTGCATTACTCATCCACCATTGGATGAGAGTCCTGCTTGTTTGGTTGACAGGTTGGAACAAAACCCCAGACAGAATTACATACATATAATTATGTTATATACATACACACACACTATATGTATAAAATAGTATTTTGCTGTACTAACGGAGCATATTTCTTCCAGGGAAAGGGGCAAAAAACTTGCCAGCCAAAAGACCACGTTACATGCACTCACCTGCTCTATTGCTTCTGCAGCACAAGAGACTGTGGGAATGGGATGAGGGGAGCAGCCCTCTCTACTCCTCTACCACTGAACTAAATTCTTACCACTGCTTTAAACAGTCCCTGCAGCAAACTGGCTATTTTAGGGACTCAGCTGTACTGAGAGAGCAAGACAAGAGAGATGTTATAGTACTGCAATTGCTGACACTGTGCTGACTGTTTTGGCACTGTGCCCCTTTCTACCTGAGAGTCAGACCTATATACCTATATAGGCAGGACAGTGGAGTTTGGTTTTCCTACTTGTACAGTTCCTCTACAGACACAACTTCCATTTACACTGTGCCTTTTACCAAAAAGCCTTGAATTGTTAGAAAAAAAAAAAAAAAAAAGCTCACTGAACTCAGAGAGGCTTCAACACAAGAAGATTTTAAATAAACTATTAAATGAGTTCTTTTTCATTGCCTTTTGACATTTTTAAGGGAGTCATAGAAGGCATGTTTTAATATTCCTTTTGAAGCCAAGAACTGGGAACTTTTCTTTCTATTAAATGTTTACATCCTCTTTTGTTCAGGTAACACCACGATACTATGTTTTGAAGTATCATATATTAAACTGGTGGAGGAGGTATCCCAGGACCCATGATCAGCTCTGCCATAATTTGCCTTTCATCTGTGGGAAGGCTCAGCTACCAACTGACCTAATCTTCAGGAATGATCATATGCAAGTTAAAAAAAAAAAGAAACTGCATTCACTTGAGATAAAAAAGTTAAATTTGCATTTCTCCTCACAGGCCCTGAGGGGTGAACACGCATATGCGCTTGCCACCCCCGCATGCAAGTCAGCAGATGCAAGGTAACTTGCTGAAACAGTAGCATGAGCATATTCCTCTTACTTCCCTTTGAGACAGCCCTAATTCCTTTGAACCACCTCCACTTCCTTCTCCTCCTCTCCCCTCCTTTTGAAGGAGAACAGCAAGACACAATGCTTGCTAAAGGATTTGTTTATCCTAAGAATACAGCATGTGTACAGCCCGGCCTTTGCTTTGTTTAGCTTCTCTCTTCTCCATTAACCCCAGCTGCTTTTCATGCCTTGTGATGGGCCAGAGACTTGTGCAGCTTGCTCATTTTTTCACCATCTTCCTGGAGAGGCAGATTTGGGCCAGCAGCTAACAGCAAAGAGCAGAGCAAACTACTGCTGTCAGAAATACTGCACTGTAGTATTTCTCTAATATGTAGCAAATCTCAAACAATGCAATTGTGAGGATTTTTTTTTCCTGTTTTTCCTCCCTTCTTCCAGAGCCTTGAGCATGGTCCCTGATAACGCAGCTCTGGGCTTCTGTCCCTCATAGCCCAACAGTGCCCTTGTGAATCATAGAATCAGTTGAGCTGGAAGTGGTCCTTAATGGTCATCTAGTTCAACTCCCCTGCAATTAATAGGGTTATCTATAACCCTGCCAAGGTAGTCACTCACCCTGCCCCAGTGAGGGTGAGGTGAAGTCAGCAGATGGAAGAAAGTACCGAAGGAGGAAAGGAATCAGGATGAGAGCTACCAATGTGTGGGAAATGCTGGGAGCAAAGCATTTGGGGAAGAAGTAGACTTGATTAACTTCTGCAAAAATACTCAAAGCAGGACATTAAGCCACACAGCTTTCCAACTCAGCGTAAGCAAGAAAAATACCAAAAGGGAAGCCAAGGCGCCTGTCTTCTTGGCATGCTGGATCATGAAGGCTGAGCTCACGTGCTCTGTGCTCCTCCTGCAGAGGCTGAAAGCAATGCTGCCACAGAGCAGCCTACAGGCTGTCAGTTAGGGCACGCTTTCCAGCAGCAAGCCACACTTAAACCAGGCTCCAGTACACAGTGTTAAACACAGCCCTTTCATTTTCCCTGCTGACTACTGTATAGACTATAATAGCCCCTGTAATCATAAAGAAATAATACTTCAAAGGGATCTTGGTTTCAATTCAGACACTTATTTACACACTCTATTACGTAACTAATTCATTTGGGGGAAAAAATAAAAGGAAAACCACCATTACTGCAGTTGCACTGTTTAAAAAAAAAAAAAAAAAGGAATAGCAGCAGCTGCTACTGGATGTTGCAAGAAAGTATCGTCCTTTTCTAGAAGAGCATTAAGCATGAGTCCAGCACCCTGCAGCCCCTGGGGATAAGCAGTAGAACAACTTGTTTTTAGATCCCATTGGATTTGGGAATTAACTGAACGCTTAACTAGTCAGCCTCGCCCATGCTGGGCATTCAGAGAGGCAAAAGGGCCGAGTCCTGCAGAACTCTGGTTTCAAGTTCAGAGCACCTACAATGAATGAGATTATTCAAGTTTATTGTTTCAAACTTGGACAACCACTTGCCAGTGTCCACACTGGATAATCACCTCTTTGCACCCCCTGCTTTTTCCCTCACTTTCAGTTCTCTGTCTATAAAAAACCCATCACATCATCCACACCTTATTGGAGAAATACAAGACCAAGGATAAGACACCAACACCAGTGATAGCGTATCAAAGATAGTTGGCTTTTTCTATGCAGAAGGTTAGCTGGGGATTTTTTTTTTCTCCAGCACAGAAAAAACACTCTTTTCAACTTCAATGAAGTATCTTAAAAGATGCCCAGTACTGAAAATCACTGACTTCTTCTGTCATCAGACACTGGCAATTTGTTACAGGATGGTTGTTATCGTGGGATCCCTTGTAATTGGACATTGTATGCTTTGAAAGTACAAGTTTTTTTCAGCCAAAAAGGCCAAGACCATCCTGGGATATATTAGGAAGGACCTTATCTGAAGGCTAAATGAAGTAATTCTTCCCTTTTATTCTGCCATGGTGAGTCATCTGGGGTGATGTGTCCAGTGCTGGGTTCCCCGATACAGAGAAGCAGTCACTGGGCTTACCAGAGTGAATCCTCCAAAGGAACAGGAAGATGGCAACAGGACTAGAGAGCATCCATCATACAAAGAGAGGCTGAGAGCTGGAGCCTTCAGCCTGAAGAAGAAAAGGCTTAAGCCAGATCTTATCCATGTGTGTAAATACTTGTCAGGAGAGCATAAAAAAAAAAAAAAAAAAAAAAAAAAAAAAGTAGAACCAGACTATTTTTAGTGGTGCTCTGGGACAGTACAAGAGAAAATGGGCACATATTGAAATGCAAGATATTCTATTTAAATGTAAGAAAATACCCTCATTTTACTTTTTCCTTTTTTTTTTTTTTTTTTTTTTTTTTTTAAATATTTTAAAAAGTCAAACACCAGAACAGGTTGCCAGTCTGTGGCATCTCCATCCTTGGAACTGGATGCAGCCCCAGGCAACCTACTCTAGCTGACCCTGCTTCGAGCAAGGGTTTGAACCAGATAATTTCCAGCAGTCACCAACCTCATCCACACCACAGTTCCACATTGCTCTGTCAATTGTTAGAAGCATGAAAGAACTTCAGGTTAATCAAAGTATCAAAAAAAGTGAAAGGCAAGATTCTTCTCTGCTATCTTGCCGGAGAAAGAAATCATTAACACACTGTACCTAAACGCAGTGAACCACAACAGCACCATTTCCATAGGAATGCAGACCAGGTAGGAGCGATGTTTATATTGATTATAAAACAATCTGTACATAAAACTGTCTTTAGTCATCAACAGACAAAGATTATTTGTAACATTCAGACAAAGCTGCAAACATCTGTAAGCTTTAGATTCTTTGATCTTTCTACTTCAGTTTGGTCATAGACCAACACTCTTCAGAAATTCACTGTCCATGGAAACTCCACACCTCTCAGTTCCCACTTTGCAATGGAGAGTGGAATCTCTCTGCTTTTACTTGTGCTGTGTTTAGGTGTCAGCGAGGGAACTCTTGGCCTCTACATACTCCAGTGCTGCTGTCTTAACAGCCATGACAGTTTCTGTTGTACCATATTTCTTTTCATAATCCAGGTAGCGCTTAAAGAAGAATTTCATCTTCTTTGGTGCTAAGTTCAGGTGTATGACCCTCTCAAAGATGTCCCTGCAAGAAACCGAAGTGATTCAGATTGCTATGTTGGTGACAGCACTCAACACAAGCCCTGTACATTGAGCAAAGCACAGAAACTCATAGGAGACACATCCTAATGCCTCAAGAAAGAGGTTCATGAGAACTGGTGATAGCCTCAAAGCAGAAGCCTTCTTCATTAGACAGTTTACACAAAGATCCAGCCATTGTATTCGACCCAACGTTCATGAAATGCCTGCAGCTGGATCTACAGTGTGAGAAGCTGAACTTCCTTTTGTCATCTTAGCAAAAAAGAGACCATTCTCCTTAGTTTCACGCTACAAGAGATAAAAGGGCTGAACCTTACTGAAAGCCCTCTAGTTTTTGCTCTGCAGGTCACTCCTTACTATTAATTACTAACTGCCATGCAGATCTCCTTGGAGTCTTCCCAGACCTGGGGAGGACAAGCTTTTGCTATTTTCTTTCTCTATGAGATACAAATTTTCCTTTGCTCTGGGAGGCCCTTGGCAGTACCACTTGTGCTCTCTTCAGGTGTTACCCTAAGCACTATACTGTCCTTTTTCCCAGCCACCTACAGCACAACTCACCGTACTTCCTTCTGGCTGCCTTGTTTGATCATGATGTCCATGTAGATGGACCAGATATCTGTTCGCTTTGGGTAGCTGTTGAGGGTGCTCTCAAAAAGGGCCTTGGCATGTTCTGGGTCACCAAAACGGAATTCCAACTGTGCAAACCTTGAAATGACATCCACATCTGGAACAAGTAATGACATGTTAGGGGATCACAGCAGCCCTCTTTCCTATGAAGGGACACAAATTGAGTTATAATTACACAGAAATGGCAAGCACAGAGACAGCATCATCTCTGTTCAGAGATGAGTGTAAAGTGATTCTGGTCCAAGGTGGAGGGTCAGAGTGAAGGAGCTGCAATTTAACTTTTGTTTGTTTTACAACAGGCTTTACTATTGTTATCTAGGCTGAAATTTCCCCTCCCCTTACAGTCAAGGAAAGCAGATTCAACACTATCTGGCTGCAGTTTTCACTTATTATAATCACTGCCACATGCAGACACATGCAGAAGGCAGCCCATCTACTGGAGACCTATAAATGCATAGTGCAAGTGATGATTGGCAACGAGTGCTTACGTTCTTTGGTGGGCAGAGCCTTGAGAGCACGCTCCAAAAGCCTGTGTGTAGCTTCGGTCTGGCCTTGCTTCAAGAGGAAAGAGGCATACTTCAGCCACACTGATTTTTCCTGACGGAAACGCCTCAGCATTGTGTGATACAATTCTTCTGCTTGCTGGAATGGCAAAGTTGGGTTAGATCACACGGATTCATAACAGAGCCCTATAGCTCATTAAACCCTCGCTCATGAAACTCTTGTTCCTGGCCCAGGTGTCTCTGAACATTTGTGAGAAGTAAGTACCAATAGTTCTTCGTCTGATGCCAACAACAACTATTAATCCCAGCTAGGAACAGGACAGGGCTAACATCAGAGAACCAGAAGCTTACACAGCCAGGGCTGGTGGTTTGCTGACATGACAGAACAGGATAGTTGCCCGGGAAGTGCTTGCACAATCTCACCTTGTACTTCTCAGAACTGGCATAGATATCACACAGATGCTGGAAGACTTTCAGAGGTTCATTGTACTGAACAGCTCTCTCAAAGACCTTCATCAGTGTCTCCTCAGTGCCATACATGTTCTCCAAGTTTAGAAGAGCAACCCAGACATTCAGCTTCTCTTGTTCTTCCCTTAAAGCAGATACGAACAAGAACATACAGCCTTTTATCAGCCTACATCAGCTTTTTGCAAGCCACCCGAAGACTTGCTGACTTGCATCACGTTATCAAGACAAGTGAAAAACTACTCTTAGAATAAGCACAGCAGTTGTTTCATCCTACAACTTTTGATCGCTGTTGTTTGTAACTAAAAACCACAAGGATGATTCAAGAAAACACAATGAATTTCACCATGTTGTGGAGATGCTTTAATACCCGAGGGTGTAGCCCTATGGAATGGGTAATGCGAATTTCACAGTTTATTTCATTACTTCATTTATGGACATCACAAACAGCATTACACTTTTCCAAACCCTTCCAACTGCTCAGAGGTACGTCTGTGTACTCAGTGATACCCTGGGGAGCTACTGTACCCACAAGCTGCAGCAATCCAGCTGCAGGCCAAGCGTAGTGACTCACATCATACCTTCAAAGGGCCAGCCGACAATTGCTACCATTTAATTCCTCTGAGCTCACTGAAACAGAGCTTCCCACTTCACATGCACACAACACACTGATGGCGCTACCAGAGTTCTTCTTCCAGCACCATTAATGTGCCACTAATTATTCTGTGCGGCAAAGAAAGGCAAAGCTCCACTATTACCTGAAACAGATTGTTTTAAGTGCTCTCTCTGCCACAGCTCTGGCCTTCTCAATCTCAGTAGCCTGGAGGTGGAAAGCCATATACTGCAGCCAGAGGATGGAGCTGTTGGGACTACTCAGCACCAGACGGTCAAAATCATCTGCTGATTGGGGCTGACGACTCGGGTCCATCAGGGCTGCCTCTAATTTGCATAGCTCTTTCTCCTTCTTCTGCTTCTCCAGCTCCTTCTCCTTCTTTGTTTGTTTCTTTTGATGAAGGATTAGGAAAGAATAGATACTGTATGTCAGAATAGGCAGGCCCAGCTAAAGCACAGCCAGACCCCAATACTCCAAGGCTAGGCAGGTTTCTCAAGAAAAGGGGCCAATTTTTTCAGGGAGGAGGAGAACGACACCCTTACCCTCCACACAAACATAGTTCATAGCTCCAAAAAAAGAAGAGCTACATTAAATCTGATTTCTTTTAATGAAATACATCAAGGGCTGAAAGCGCTTCATTAGCCTTGCATCCCAACTGCAGGATCCACACTTTCACATCCACCCTTGCTTTTCTTCTTTAACCTCAACCCCTCAGGCTGGCATTCGCCACCATCTTCCACTCTAAAGATCCAGGACACATGGGGAGAAATTGTGCAAGTCTGGGGTATGTTGCTGGATCACCAGGGTGACTCAGGTCTAAACTAGAAATAAACGACAGCATAGTTCTCAGTACAAGGCAACTACGCCTTAGGCAAAGTATTTGCCATTTGTAGCCTCTGAAGAGGTAAGTTTCGAGGGACAGGAAATCCTGAAGAGTAAATATGAAAGCATTTTTGAGCTTGTTTCCAATTTTGCTGGATTGCTTATACTGAAACAGCCTCCTTAAAAAAAAAAAAAAAAATCTTAATCACAGTATAAAGAAGCATTTTTTTGTATTCTAAGAGGGCTGTAATTTGACAACATTTTCCATCTCCAGGCTTTCCTCTAAATTTAGAGCAATATTATAAAAAAAAAAAAAAAAAGATGAAATCCAGAACAAGTATTTAAACTTCATTAAAGTGTTCGATCGTAACTTTTTTTTTTTTTTTTTTTACATGTCTATGTGAGAATCCCTATTTCTCTTCTCCGCTTCAGAGATTACCTGCTGCTAAACCCAGCACTTGGTGTAGTTAAGAAATTTCTGTATTAGTCACCAGAGATCATCCTTTGGGTTAAGAGGCTTTGCTCCCAGACAATCAGACATGCAAGTATCAAGACAACACGTGATGGCCGCCATGTGGCGCCTCCTGTGCAGGTGATACCAGCACACAGTACCTTAGATTGCAGATTTTCCTCCTCCTCCTCACTCTCTGAGCTCTCTTCCTTCTGATTCAGTACAGGCACTTCCACTGCATTTATGTCCTCATCCCAGGTGAAGCCTGTGGAAACTTGCAGCCTGGGAAATTCACCACATTTCTTTATCTGCTTGGAGGAAAACAGAGCACATTCTAGGTTTTAATCTTAAGATTTTACACTGAAATCAGAGACAGATGCTGGTTGTTTGGTAGGCCTACTGTGACGGCCTACCATTGGCTTCTCCCACTTGCAAACAGCTCACCAGAAAAACATTGCTGTGGTCACATTTGCTGTAAATCAAACCCAGTACACATCTTGCACCATTCACAGCTGACAAACTGTGCCCTTGTATCTCTGGCAATGACAGTCACTGTCATCCCAGTTAGAACTGATATATCACCATAGAGCTGCAAAGTTGTTTCCAATTCATGTACTCCTTCCAACTTCTCACCTTAGATTTCTCCTCAGCTGCCTCTCCCTCCTGGTCACCATCCTCTTCTTCCCGATAATACACTTCAATTCCACTGTCATTTTCATCTGCTGGAGAAAGCTTCCTTTTTTTTGGCTTTGCTTCCTGTAACGGAGGAAATGAGCACATGGTGAACAAAGACAGCTGGAGTCTTATAGACAATGGTCTTATAGACAATTCTGAAGCCACAGTAATGAGTCTGGCGGCAGAGAAAGGACAGTGCCCTGGCACAACTTCCCCCACTGTGCTCTCATATAATGGAAACAAATGAATAAAATCATGCTCACCTACATCTGTTGGCAAAATCAATATTACAGCTCACACAAGCAACATAGATGAGCTGCTTATTCAGTAAACTCCAGTAAACTCCAAACTTTAAGTTTCTCATCTTTACAGATCTCCAATGAAATTTAATAATTTTTTTCCCCTACTTGAATTCCCGACCCCAGAGGATCTTCAGTCATCATCTGGGCCAAACAAGTCCTTTAGCATATCCTGAGCAATCACATCCATACCTGCTCACTCTCAGAATTCACTCTTCTCTGTTTTCTCTTCCTCTTAACCTTTTCCTTCTTCTCCTTGTTATCTTCTTCTCTTTTCTCTTCCTCTGCACCATAGCGTGGTAAGCCTAGGGATTCAGGCAGGACGCTTGGCATCTCAGTGTCCTCAGGCAGGAGAGAGAGCTCAACATGATTTTCGTTTTTATTTACACTTCAGAGCGTTGCCAGGAGCAATGAGAGAGAAGAAAATAATCATAAAAACATTTAAGATGACTGCAATTATCTGAGCTACTCCCAATAATCTTCTGACATTTTACTGTCCCTCCTTCTATTCCCACTTCCTACCTCATCTCCCTCCTACTAATTAAGAGCCCCTTTTCAAGAATCTTGGACTTACTCAAGGACCTTGGCAGTGAGCAGCTTTCCCTCTGGCAGGTATTTCTCATATAAGGAGTGTTTCTGTACAAAGTAAGGGGAAACATTCTGGAACAGAATTCGGCCCAGAAGAGAAGCAGACAAGCTGAGAAGAAGAAAACACGTAAATAAATGGTCAATAACAGAAGAGAAAAAGCAAAATGATTCTATCTGTAGAACCACAAGTTCTGTATAGTATCACTCAAGTTTTCCATATTTCAATTTCACAGGCTCAGGAATGTAGCAATAAATTTAATCTCAGAAATCAGAATGTCATTTTGCAACATAAAACTACATCTGACACCCCCTTAAAGACTCCAGAACCGTACATACAGAGTTTGCCAAGACCCCCCACTTCCCAGTATATTTTTATTTTGCTGCTCACCCAAAGAATACACCTGACGGAGTAACTGATTTGACATAGCCTCTCAATAGCTGGCCCTTTTTAACATCCTTAATACTTGTTATTTCAGCGTCCTCCACTTTGCTGCTGTTCTTGGGGTTTAATCTAGAAGAAAAGAGAGGTAAGAAAGTAAAGCACTCATTCATTTGAGAGTACCACATTCTGCTCTAGGTATTAAGCAAAGAAATCGGCATTAAGAACAGCTAGTATGTTCTGGAAAACATACCAGAGAAACATCTTTCACTTAATTCAAATGCACTAATTGGCTCACTGCATCTTTGCCAAGTTACACATAGCATTAGAGAACAGATGTGGTGCTGTAGATAGAGTCAAACAGAACAAATTTGGGGCACCACAATTTAAATAGGATATAAAACTGTAACAGAATGTCCAAAGGAGGGCAACAAAGATAATGAAGGGTCTACAGGGCAGGATGTATGAGGAGCACCCAGGTCAGTTGGTTTGTTCAACTTCCTTATGGGGGGAGCAGAGGAGCAGGCACTGATCTCTGCTCTCTGGTGACAGGAACAGAACCGAAAGGAATGGTATGAAGCTGGGCCAAGAGAGGTCAGGCTGGGAGCAGAGAAAGGCTCCTCACTCAGAGGTGGTCAGGCACCAGAACAGGCTCTTCAGGGCAGCAGTCACAGCACCAAGCTGACAGCAGCACTGTTTGGACAACATTCAAGGACACAGAATTTGAATTTTGGGAGGTCTGATGTGGAGCCAGAAGCTGGATGCAATAATCCTTGTGGGCCACTTCCATCTCAGGATATTCTGCAATTCTATGAACAGATCAGCATGGCTTACTCTGACACTAAAAAAAAATGTAAAATGCAAAATGCTGTCTGAAGTTTTGTGCAAGAATGGCCGTGGTTGTTTTTTTGGTTTTTTTTTTCCTCTTCTGCTTTGTTTTCAAGATAGTTCATTCCAACACAGTTTGCATATTTTTGTTGTACAGAGAAGACAACACAAGAGACTCAGCTTTTAAAGAAGGCATTTAGCACACTCTGTTCTTTACCTGAAATGGTTAAAATGCAGCAGAACACTGAAAGTAACATATTTTGAATTGCAAATTCCAGGAAGGAACTTTTTCTTTCTTCCTAAACAAAAATAGTTGTCAAATCAAATCTATAAACAGTGAGAAATAAAAATGCCACCTGAACACTTTTTATCAGCTCTACATTAAATGTCAGACACTGCAGCCTTGTTGATATACAGGAAACAAGACTCATCCTTTACAGAAAATAAATAAATCTAGCTCTTGTCTTCTGAACACTTCACAATGAACTATACAAAGCAACAGTAACTGGATTTCACATCTTTTTTTTCCTCACTGGTAGGAGACAGTTTGAAGGGAAGAGACCAACCTGGACTGCCGAAGAGATAACTGGATTTTGCCATTCTCATTGGAGAGGATGTAACATCTGCATAGGAGAATGAAGGGAGGAAACAAAGGGATTATTTTTTACCCTTAAATAAAGGCACACACGGAAACAGATATTTTCACCAGTACAATGAAGCTCCAGATGGAAAAAAACACTCTGTCCCTTAGAGTAGTCATTGCCTAACACAAAGCAGCATGACAGAAAAGTTCATGACACTGTCTGAAGGGCATTTTGAAACAAGTCTATTTGCTGTACCTAGTCTCTATTAGACGCATAAAAGAACTGACGATTGTTACAGCTGAATTACTTGACTTGTTTCACCCTCCAGCATTCCCAACAAGTTTGTGCAGTAGAGAAAGGCAATTACTCAAACATTACAAATTAAAGGCAACTGGTTTGCCAAATAGCACACAGAACTATACCAGAGCTGGGATAACTGATCTCCCTCAACCTCATCATCAGCTTAACTAGAAGATTATCTTCTCTCAAATGACAGTCCAAGAAGGCAATCAAAAGGGGCTTTCTCATTCCTGAAAAGTGATGTTTCAGCCAAACACATATGAGGTTATAGCCTTCTCTTCTAAACAGACAACCCAAAAAGCAAGCATTACATCTTAGTTGAACCTTACAGATCTATCATCATCTTATGGTAGTGAAAAAACTGTCACCAGATAGGAATATATTTCTAAGCCCTGTTGCTCGAAAAACAAAGAATAACAAAAGTTACTGACCTGACAACTTTGCCAATTTTGAAGTCACTCAGAGGACTCTCTGTGTATTTATCGCTTAGGTGAAAGACACTGACTTTGCCAGTCTTCCCACCTGGCAGAGTGATGGTCAAACCAATGTGAGGAATCATTTTTGCTACCACACCTACAGTGTTGGTACCTGGTTCCAGTGACTGAATTCCTGGAAAGGGCAAAGGAAGGAAAAGTCCTCATAATACTCTAAAAGCATGTAACAAAAGTAACAGGGCTACTGAGCCAGTGAGGCTGGTTTTAGTTGCATAGGTCACACACCAAACCCACTAGCTTCTGGCAAGGTGCAGTCTGTGCTCTCTCAGTCTACAGCAACAAGCTCGTCATGAGAGCAGAGATGAGATCCTTAACTGCACAGTTACAACATTCAGAATAACTTAAAGATATTGGCAGATGTACCACCTCATTTTTGTGGTCAGAAGGGAATATATTCATATGTGCTTCAGATAGGATTTCTGTCTGAGACAGTAGGTAAGCAGTTCCTTAAAGATTTGACACCTCTCGCCTTGCACACTGCTGCATCTGGGCCAGGGTCCAAGGGGTTAGCTCCATTTTACAAGGATCTACAGCTCAGCTCTCAAGTGTAATAGCTTCCTTCACTGAGGAGGTCAGTGAAGGTCCAATTCTGAGGAAAGCATTACATTTACTTGTGTCCTGTTGTTAAGGCTCCACTATACCTGTGAGTGACAAGAAGAGGTTTGTTTCGGTGGCATCTGTTCCAGTCACTGTAGCAGATAACGCCTGGCCATTTTTGAAGTTCTTTTCTGGATGTTTTAAGACCTGAAAGGGAAGACAGATCTCCACCTATTATCAGAAAAGAAGCTTTGCACAGCATTGACTTGTGTACACTCCTACGAAGCTTTAAAGTTTTCAAAGGCATCTTTGATGCGTTCCCATGACAGATAGCTCAGCTTTCCCCCAGTGGCTCAGTAAACCCAGACTGAATGAGCTTCAGGCATCGTACTCATCACTGAGGGGTAGTTATGCCTGAAGGGCATGTCACTGCACTGAGTTCACATGGATGTCAAAAGTGTCAATGGCAGTCACCTGCAGACATACAAAGAAGAAAATTGTGTAGCTTATCTGTAATAGCCTCTTACCTTGGTGTTCAGAGACAGCAGCAGACGAGGAACTCTTCCTCGAATCTCAGGGGTCACTTCTACCTCCAGCCAGTTTTTCAGGATATTATACTGAAAAGACAGTAAACAGCCAAAAACAGCATGAGACCTTTGGTGAATGACATCCCTTCTTCAGTGGGCTTACTAATTTTCAAGGCTAGAAAGGAATACTTAAGCCTTGGCGCCTGCATCAAACAAAAACGGTTATTTCAGATCCATTCTTAATGCTGCTGTGATTCACGTGCAAGCACACACAAAGGATCAGCAGTGAGCATACTTAGTGCTGGTGGCATAAATAATTTATCAAAGGCTGTTTTGCTAGATCGCAGGTAAGGAAGCATCTGCTGGCAACAAACCAGCATGTTTAAGACCACCAGTCAACTCAATTCTCTCAAATATAGAAAAGTGCACCTTCTCTCTAGTCATAAGACACTATGCTTTGCAAGGGCCACTCTCGTGGTCAATTAAGAGTCTGGTAGTGTCAGTTTGTTCATAGGTTTAAGCTAAAGCCTCTGGGGTTACCTCCACCTGCTGTCTCCTCCTAGCACACTTCTTAGGAAGATTCTGACCTCACCTTCCTCACAAAACAGGTGACTGTCTGTCCAACGTTGTAGGGTCCAAGTTTCTCACGGGTGTCATCTCTCACTGTTTCAACTTTCCTTTCTATTTCACTGTTCACAAATAAAGAAAGAGGATACTGGTTAGGAGGTTTGGTCCTAGCAATGCAGATAGGAATTAGAAACCCAAGAAACTGTGGCAAGTTAATGTTAGTGTGACAATTTCTTTGGGCTTAAGAGGGGAAATCTTTTCAATATGATGGGACATACCACTATTCAGACTGGCAGCACAAGGACATTAAAAGGGCATGGTGTGCATTTCACAGCATACAGTTAACAGATCTAAGTTAGGGTGAAAAAATGAGCAAGATGTTATGCTATACTGTGCGTAAAGCTCCTTACTACTGAATGGGTGAGCTCATTACCAAAAGGAATGTAACAATACAGGGAAGCTACATGGATACAAGGTCTGGAAAGGGTGTATAGACAATACAAAGACCAACACTTACCTTGGTCGAATGCTGAGCTCTGGAACAGACCGTGTGAAGTGTGGATGGGTGATGGGCAGGTACCTAAAGAATACAAATAGGATCAAAGTTTCTCATCACTTCACCACACCCCAGTCACCCGTACTCCCTCCTGCACTGCTGAAAAACAACTGTAAGCTCCTTAAAACTATAAAGGCCTTTCTCTTTTAGCCGTCCTAGTACTATTTCAGTGGCAATTTAGGTACCCAAAGTATTTAAGCAAATTTAATCTCTGGAACCAAGTTCTGCTTGCATTTAAGGTTTCTGTTGGACCTTAAAAGATTAGACATCCTTCTTGCAATCTACGCTCAAGACAAATCCAGTGACAGAGGTAGAAAGAGTTGATGCACTGCAACATGGGTCTGAGATAGAATATAACTGCAGATTTCCTGAGGTTCTCCACTACTCCAGAAAGGATAGCCACAACAGCATCTGGTAACAAAGAGAACAGCCTAGACCATTTGAATTAAAGCCATTATTTGACCTTTCACATTCCCCTAATGTCAGTGATATTAGGTGCTTATTTTCCCACCTGTGAGTGTTCACATCTCTGCCTCCAATGACCCGGGCAGTCACCTTCTGTCCAGCTTTCAAAGTGTACGTTGGAAAAGAGTGTATGGGCACTTCATCCAGAATCTGGGATGCATGGATTGAACCCGTCAATTTGTCATCAATAGCAACTGTGACGTGGGTTGGTTTGACAGATTTAACAGTACCAGTAACAATATCACCCAGGGAAAGAGAGTGTTTCACAGCAGCAGCAAGCGTCTCCTCTAAGGCTGTCTCAGACTCTTTCCGGTCCCTTACAAAAACATTCTTCTTCGTTGGGTCTTGTACTGCTAACACAACTCCAAGATCGTTTGCCTTCACCATTTTTAAGGTTGCATAGATTCTCTGTCCCACCTTCATTTTTTCTGAGTCAAAGCGGAAGGTATCATTGAAGTGAGAGGCTATGGGGACAGCTGCCAGCCAGCCTGAGTCCAACAGAGACACGATGGCAAACTCTTCTGCGATGTGCTGCACGATGGCAGGGTGCTGGGAGTTCTTTGTGAGCCGCTAAACAGAAATGGAGATAATGACATCCCTTGCTGAGATTTTGATTCCCTTTACTCGATCTCCTGCAGCTCTAAAGGAAGGAAAAGGCCTCCCCCCACTCAAAATTCATTATTCCCTTACGGTGGGACACAGGAACAGAAACATTAAAACTGAACACCTACTTGCTTGGCTCTTTTTTTTAAGAGTTCTTCTCGAAGAGAAACATGCACCTTGGATGCGATGGCATCCACATGAAGAACCAGTCCCTTTGCTTTCTCACCAGGAACGACTTTTTTGCCTACAAACAAGAACAAAGAGGTTGTCTCCTGATGACAGTAAAGAACTTTGAGTAACTTAGCTTGTGGCACATGGCAGGCAGGAAGGGTCACCTGTACCATCAATGAATATACAGATGATATAGTATATTCGAGAGCTTGGCTTATGTAATTACCATACTAGAGCAGAAAAGGACAGTCACCCTATCCTGGGCTCACATAGGAAACTCCGGTGGAGTGGATCTCCACAAGAGATCCTCCCCCACTGGCAGTCAGTTCTTAAATGGGTCTAGGAGAGGTGGAGTCAGGCTCTACCCCTTCCTGCAGCACAGGTGAATTGCCTTCATCTGTGCTCCCGTGGCTGACTCATTGCTCGCCTCGGGTGATCAATCAGAGGTTCAGGCCGTGATTCAGCAGCCCCATACAGTCACCTCTGGATCAAGTTTAACTCGTAAAAACTGCAGTGATAAAAAGACTACTTAGCTGCTAGTTGTAACTAAGTTACTCAAGCGAGATAGCAGAAAGGTAAACTAAACTTTGAGTTGTCCCTGCTCTGGTTAGATCCCTACCAGGTTGATTCCTCTCCTGAATAACTAATTTCAAGATGGAGGCTTCATACTACATGAGTGAAACCCAAAGCAAGCAAAGAAAGGACCCCTACCTCCCAAGTGGTAGCGAGTAGCTGTTACAGTCCAGCCTCTGACACAGCTGCCACTGAAGAGTGCTGAGCCGTCCTCTGTCACATCCTGCACAACCAGCTGCAGCTCCTTCCCAGGCACCAGCTCACAAAAGCTCTGGGCCAAGCCAGACTCCTCTAGAAAAAGACAAGAAATATTGGCAAGTTAATTTCTTAATAAAATATTTTCACATTTCCTTAGAATAGCACAAACAAACATTTATATCCATTTATATCCTCCACAGCAGAAAACACAGTTTAGGTTCCTGGATCTGTAAAGTAAGTACAAGTAAATACAAACATGTAAATTCTATGATCTAAAGAAAGCAGAAAATTTCATGACATTAAGGATCTGATAACTCCAGAAAAAAAAAAAAAAATACAAGTTTAGTCACTGTTTTGCTTCGCTGTACATTGCAGCCATTCACCCAGGCACACAGAAAAACTCCTTCAGGACTTCCACGAGTCAGTTCTTCCAAGAGTCATTTTTCCATTAAAAAAAAAAGAAAAAGAAGAAGAAGAAAAAAAAGAAAAACTACATGCTTACAACTCTGTTTAAACATGAGAAAAGTTTCAGAGCTTGGCACAATATTCGTATATCCATAAGCCCTGTGAAGTTTAACATCTGATTACTGAGCACAGAAATTGGGTCAGTATGCTAAGGATCTTATAATGAAAGAGCATGCAGTGCAAAAAATTAACCACTGCCAGATTCAAAGAAAACAGACAACTATTTGTATGATACAACTGTGAAATCAGTGCTACTAGATGCCCCAGTTCCTTTACATTCAGACTGATTCATAAATCAATTACAAATTTTCGCACTAAAAAAAAAAAAAGAAACATCCCCAGTGCTGGAAAAAGGCTTTGGTCCACAGAGAATCCAATCTCACCCTGGCCTGTTTCATTTTCACCTTCACAGAGTCTTTTGAGACACCCATCTACTGGTTCCACTGCATCTTCATTACTCTTCAGGTATAGTGGCCTTAAGGTTCATCTACTTATACCCTCACTTTTCAAGTTTCAACTCCAAATCAATGTAAGAAACCTAGCAGACTCAAGTGAAAAGAGATTCTTGGTCCTGTTACAGCTCTAATTCCAGCTGGAATACAGCTCCTCTTAAAAGCCAAATCTCTGCTTGAACTTCTTTCATTACAAAAAAAAGTTTTCTTTTTTGTTCATCTGAAGACCTTTTTTTTAAGATAAGATCCTCTTTGGCAGAACATATGCAATCTTTTACCTCTTCTCCTCAACAAGTTCTTGATTTCCTCCATCTCCTTGAAGTATTGATTCAGCAGTGAAAAGCTCTCTGCAGCTGAATCACCAGAGCTGCACTCCGACACCTTCAGATTGAGGAGCACACGCTGCTTCTCCTCATCAATGCTCATCACCTTTGCAATTACAGTCTGTCCCACCACAAAGTGGTCCTTGGTGTCTGTCACAAACTTGTCACTCATGCTCTGTGCAGAGGAAACAAAGTGGCAAGGATTATTGGACACAGCTGCTAACTGCCAGACATTGGCAGTGCTTTTCAAGAGAAGGGTTTCAGTTAAGACTTAATGAAAATACCAAGTGAAATTAGCCAAATTAACAAAAAGCTGTCAATTAAAATGAATTATTGAAGTTACTTGAAATCTCTGATTGAATAATGTCCTTTACTTCATTTGGCAAGTGAATTAAAATGCAAACATAAGGGCAGCATTTACCACACTGTGAGGAAGCTGTCCAAACACAGGACCCCCAGTCCGACTGCTCCCTCCAGCCTTGCTTAAAAACTGTGTTTCAGCCTTTCCTGATGATTACACCCATGCTGTTTTCTGAAGTCAAGTGAATGCACGACTTACTACTTTAGGTGCCAGTCCTGTCACACCAAAGGGGAACTCCACAAACACTCCGAAGGGCATAACCTTCCTCACATAACCAGTCAGCAGCACCCCAGGCTGGATTTCAGAGAAACTCCTCACAACTTGCTCTTCCTGTACAGCAGACATCACTGCAGACTTCCTGCACAAGATCTGAATAGACAGTTAGGAAAAACAGGAAGATGAATAAAAGGAGCCCGATGCCAGTCTCTCGATGCTGCTAGTCACTGAGCTACAGCATTTTTTACACACTAAGCAGTACAGAAGCCCAAATTCCTGCAATTTCAGTTGTCATATTGATCTCCCTACACTAAAATTTAACAAACGCTATCTCTTAAGTTACTCAGCATTAATGATGCATGCTTGGTCCAGCTGAATTGAAGACTTCCTAATATTTAAGTTCCTCCTTTTGGTATAAAAACTGCAACATTTTTTCCAAGGTTACGAGAAGATTAACACTGATTTCCAGAAGCTGATCGGGAAGCTCAGCAATTTCACAACCAAATCCTCATCTCAATGGGATTCTAACAGCAGCAGAGCATCACTCAACCAGCAAATTATAGTAGCTCTCTGAAGCATCAATAGGCACTTCTGCTTCAACAGATTAACTAGCAAATATTTTGTTTGTTGCAGATACTCCAGATTTTTAACAGATTTTTTTTTTCTTGTCCTCCATCACCATCATTTGATTTGTTGAAATAACAAAGGATACAATACGGTCCCCCTTGTCACTCAGGCACATAACTCTGGGCAAGACATCTCCCTCTTGAAGGCAATGCCACAGGAGCTTAGAGTTAGCAACGAAGTCAGAGAGGTGCACTTTAGGAAGCCAGGCTATCACATCATCTCCATCTTCTAAGATAGAAACCTCGAGCCCATTCTCATTCTTCTTCAAGATTTTCACATCAACCATCTGAAAAGAGAAGAAATAGAGTGATATAAAAACTGAAGTGCCTTTGAAGTATGCACAGGGTACGAAATGCTGGTTTTTGACAAGGCCTCCCAGCCATGCAATCTCACATCAATAGGACTGAGCCTCAGAAGCATGCCAGCTCTGATGGTAAAACAAAAGCAATTCCCAGTTCCCAGCAAAATCAAAGACTACAGAGACTCTCTTGGTTATCACTTTCTGTCTGAAGGGTGAAGGGAATCATTTTATCACAATTTAAAAACAACAACTGTAACGTTCCTGCAACAGTAACATCCATAGGGTGTTGGAAGCTGTTCGTTCCACAATACAACAGGCAAGCATTTAAGAAACATTTCTCTGAAGTGCAAAATCAGCTGCTTTTGGAGTGAACATTAACAGCACCCAGAAGAAAAAGAACTTCATCAAGGAGCAAAAGTATTATTTGGCACCTCCTAGAAGACTGTCCTGTGTTTCCTTTATCCAGACCTTGTTTTTGATCTGACTGCAAAATAAGAAATGCATACTTAACGCTGGTTCCCGACCTCCAGCAGCTTTTCTTTGAAGCACAGTTGCTCAAAGTGATTACAGATTTTTTTTAGAGAACACTTAGAGACAAAAAAAGGAATAGTCATTGAATTCAATACCTCTCCTATTTGATATTTCACTTCCTGTTTCTTCTTTGGAGTACACTCAGTTCTGCCTTCAGGAACAGGCCTGCTTGATAACCTGAAGGACAGCAAGAGTCTTCCCTGCTGGGGCTCACATTTTAAGACCATTACTTTAACAACCTATAGCAAAAACAAAACAAAAACAAATAAGGAAACCACACACCTTGGGAAAAAGAAAAAGCTATGTGAGATAGTCAAAGAAGAGCTGTTTCTTTTTCATGCTCTTTTTAAATAGATGAGGCTAACTACTACCCAAACAGAAAGGTGAACACCTCTTGGTGTACTTGGTTTCTCCAAGAAAAAACTCAAACCAAAGCCAACTCACAATTGCAGATTTCTCTTTTGTATTCATTCACACAAGGCTTGACATAAGTAAATTAATTACCTGGCCATCATGGAAGACTTTATCTGGACAAGATATGGGCTCTGAGCTCAGCTCATTCTTGGGTACCAGACCTTTGACATCATTGTAGAACTTCACAATGCAGCCAAATTCCCTTGCACACACCACAAAGCCATGTGTGATCAGACCTGGTTCTGCATCTTCATAACTGGAGAGGACTGGAAGCTTTGATTGCACAAGAGTTTTCTTTAAAGTAAGGAATAGCTTCTTTTCTGCAGGATTGCACTCTAATACCTACAAAAGCAGAGTAAAACAAGGTTCAAAAAGCATTCTGCCGTTCTCCAACCAACACAGTAGCTAAGTAGTCAGAATGAAATACAGCCATTTAAAGCAGCTGGAGGTCCTTTCAAGCAGCTCTCACCCGACATCTGACTTCATCTCCTACATTGTACTTCTTCTCAGGCTGCTTCAGGATCACATCAGCAAGATGCATGGATGGCACAAGCCCTTTAATTCCATCAGCAACTTTCACATGCATCCCAATGGGTTTCAGAGACACTACTTTGCCCTAGAGACCAAAAGAGAGAAAATGATCAGTAAATTCAGCATGAAAAGTAGGCTACGCACAGGTAAGAAGCAATTTGGACACTGCACCACATACTATTACAAAATTTGACAAGCTACATAGAACGAAATCTTAGTCTAACCCACACCAAATTAATACACATTTTACATATTGCATAATGCTGTTTTACAACCTAAACAGTCTACTTCTCTAGAATTCCTATCAACTCTGGTAAACTGGAACTATTTCCAGAGATACAACCAACACACCACGACACAAACGTAAGAATGACTGTGATTGCCTTGCCACCATTAACAAAAAGCTGAACAAAACAGAGAAAGATGAGTATCACACTTTGATATTGAAGTCCTTAGTTTTTCTTCTTACTCTACCTACCACAAATCTGGATCAGAAATTGAATGAATATACACATTAAGCAGAAAGAAAAATGTACACTATCTAGATAATTTCTCTAAGTATAACTGCTGCATAGCATCAGTGCTTCAGGAGCTCACCTGCATGACATCCCCCGTGTGAATATCTTGGTATCGCAGGAAACGAGCTTCAATAATTTGACTAGGAAAGAGAGAGAACAAGAGGTGACCTGTCAGGCAACTTAAAAAAAAAAAAAGAAAGAAAAAAAGCCAGGATAAGAAGAAACAATATCCTTTTCACTCTCCTTTTCACTTTCTCCAAAGTATCCTTTATACCACACATACCCAACACTCTACATCACCAAAGTTTTGTGCTTTACCCAAGTGACCCACCTTGCAAGACAGCACTCTGGATAAAGGTCAGGGAGGTTCACCAGCTTCCATTCCTGGTGACAACCACCAGGCATGGCTGCATGGAAAGAGAACCCATAACCTGCACTGCCTAAAGCCACAGATAGAAATACTAAGAGGGAGAAGCAAAATGGGCTGGGACTTGGAAGACCAAGGTTCAGTTTCTTGTTCAGTTACTGTCTTCTGACATGATCACAACAGAAGTCATTTAATCTCTCTGGGCTATAGCCCACCATATATATACATGTATATATATATGTATGTGTATGCTATATATACATATATGTATATATATATGTATGTATGTGTATGTTCCTACAGTTAGGATAAGAGCAATGTGATATCTACACAACCTGACATGATACAATACAGATAAAAGCTAAAAACCTCAAATGGCAAGTTCCAGTTCCACAAAACTCTCCACACTGACCAAACCCTTCTGATCCTTCAACCAAATTTACTGGAAGAGTCTGTAAAACTTACTGCTTCAGAGATACTATGCACATCTCATCCATCAGGCTGTAGTCAATGATCCGACACTTATGCTTACATCCAGCCTTGAACGCTGCAGGTTTAAAAGATTTTCTGGTTTTTGATAGATGTTTCAACTAGAAAAACAAATGGGAATTCAGTGTTTAGAAAATGGCAACACTTGTATGGCCCTTAGCTTGAAGTAGTAGCAGCTGACAAAAATCATTCTTCTAACGCACCCTTCAGGCAGCAACTTGTACTAGCTCTTGTGCAACAACTCACTTACATCCCAACCCAAACAGGGGAGGCTGCATTTAGCCAACACCTTCCACATTATCTTGATATTTTTTTTTAATTTGTCTCACAAAGAACACTAAGGTAGGAAATAAAACTTAATCTTAATTTCCTTCCCCAAGAGGCTAAGAGATCTCTGAAGGAGTTCCTTTCACTGCCCCGGTACCTACTCGTGCAAATGCAAGCATGCCATCATCAAGCTCAAAGACAGCACCAAACTGCTTGTAGAAAGCCTTCACTGTAGACTCTTCCACTACGGCCCCCATGCGATCATTGGAGAGCTGGTTTGGGGATCCTCCAGGGTGGAGGAAGGCCTGCCGCAGAGTAAGATGCACCACCTTGGAGGTGGGGTGGGTAGAGAGGATGCAGGCCTTCACCTAGAAGATGATGTTTGTTATCAGTATAACATCACTATACATACCAAACTGAAGGATGTCATATTGCTTGTGGTTTTTAGACATTACGTTTGATGCCTGAACTCTGCTCACATATGAACACTTAACATCTTCTCAGCTTCAACAGTTCCATAGATCAGAGTTTTTGTTGCATTCATTCGTTGTTTATGGCCTAGTCTGGTACCAATGCAATGAGCAGAAGACAACCACAGAACTCATTTGCCACCGTTCACAAGTCTCTCATGCTTTCCAAACAAGTCTTCCATTTACCCCAGGAATGGCTATGCTCTTTACAGCCCTAAAGCAGCTATGATAATAATTCAAATGAAAGATAAGACAGAAAAGATTCCACTGAAAAACACCCTTCCTCAAAATGCTGCTGAAGAAAATAACAGATGTTGTAAGCAACATAATAATTCCAGCCAGGTTTCATCCTCTTACTTACCACTTGATTAGGAGAATAATTTGTGGATTTCTCTGGGTCCACATGCATGAAATCCACAATGCCAGTGAAGGAAGACAGAAAGGTCAGACTGATACCCAGGGGAGCCACCTAGAAGGGTGAAGGAAATTATACGTGAAGATGAAAAAAAAATACTTAAAAAAAATAATTAAGAAGTCAATTGGTTTTCAGAAACAGAGAGCAATTCACACATTTCACAAGAAGTCACCTTGCACTAAACAAGCACATCAAAATAGGCAACTGCTAACAACCCTGTTTTCTACAGTTTTGTAAAAACAACCCTTCAGATTTTCCCCTATGTTGTCCTTACTCTGAGAGTGCTGCAACAATGTTGAATACTTTCCTAGGCATAGACCACAGAAAAAAAATCATCCTGTTCTTCTCCATGGTTTATTGCCATCTCCTGGCCGAAGCCTTTGTACTCACAGTATCAGAAGCATGGCAAAGATCAAACCTTAGGTGAAACCACCGGGAGCACCTTGCTGAAAACAGTGTCTGCTCTTTTCGTGTAACTGAACCCAAACAGAGTTTTCCAGCTTACCAACTACCATGTCCACTTAAACCTTTATCTCTTCAGGAAGGCCCCAAAAAGAATAATGAAAAAGAAAATAACCCACAAACAAAAACACAGCTTACCTTCTGCACTCGAGCTTTTACCACCAGCCCTGGCAGTAGATTAGAGAGTGTCCAGTTCTGTTGCTCTGTTGCAATGGATGCAGAAACCTCTGATCGATCAGCAGACAAATGGACCACTCTTCCCTCATTCTTTACTTCCTCAATGAGGCAGTTCAGGCTCTGCCCTATTTTCAAGTCAGACCCTACAAAGGCAAGCCACAGCATAAATTCCCTTCCAGGAACACTAAGGAGTTCCCTTTTGTAGTTTCCTCCAAAGCTTTTTCAGAGTTCCTTCTATTTTAAGAAGCTAAAAGACCTCACCAAAGTGAGGTCTACAGCCAGCAAGGGTCAGAGGGCTTGGAACAACAACATGGCCTGGCAGAAAACAGGGAACCTAGTGGCTTTTTGCTTATCAGCCACTGCTGTTTTCAACAATTTGCAGACTCCATCATGTCCCAGCGCTCACTGAGGAGCACTAACACCACAGATACAGCGAGCTTCAATCCCTTTCATTCTCCACATCTATTTTAACTTCAGCAGCTCTTACTGTAATACTACATACCTTTCTTGACTGCTTTGATGTAACTTCGGGCTTTCTGATGAGGAAGGAAAGCATGAGCCCCTCTGACTCCAATATCAATGAGGTAGCCATGGTCTTCTACACTAGACACAAATCCAGAGAGCAGCTGTTGGGAGGGAAGCATTGCAATTCAGTAATGTGAAGAAACAGCTGCATCTGCAGAGAATGCACCTCTGAGGAGAGATTTACCACACAAGTACTCACTTGTTTCATGAGGTCAGAGAACAGTTTTGCAGAGCAAAGAACAAACGCAACATTCTTTCTTACTAGATAGCTCACCTGACAATGGGAGTCTGAACTCTATCCTTGTCCAGCTATGTATGTATGTTTGGAGTTAACGGACAAGTAGCATGAAAATAAAAATGGAATGCTCAACTATAGCAGGTGCTCTGACTGCAGACACAAACCTGCAATCATAAAGCTGGAAACACCAAAATTAAACAACCAAGCACCTCTAAGAGATAGGCTGTTAAATAAACAAACTTATGCAGAGAGAAGTAACTGCATAATTTGCTCAAATAAAAAAAATAAATAAATAAAAATCAGGTGAATGGTTTCATGGGTGACAGCCTGTAAGAACATAACCAAAATCCAATATTGCCCTCTCCTCCCAGGTCTACTCCTCTGGAGGCAGCAGCTTCCTGTTCTGTTCTGATAGCATACAAGGACAAACTGAGGAGTTCCACTCATGCACTGCAAGAAGCACCTCAAAAGGCTAGAAAGGCTGTGAACACATACCATGCCTGATGTTAGTGCTGATGCATTCAGACCCCTGTTGACATTTTTAGGGTTGATGGACAACTTGATACTCCGACGTCCATCGGCACTTTTCTCAACACTGGTCACAGCGCATCTGACCAACATCCCTGGAGAGTACAGGTCTGAGAGAGAATTCAAATCCTGCCCAGAAACATGATCAAAAGTAAGGAGGCGTACAAATACAACAACATTAATTCATGCAAGAAGGCCAGAAACAGTTACTGAATGAGTTTTTTGAAATAAAAATCCTATAGGAAAGTCCTCGATCTCTGACAACACTACAATAAAAGGCAGGAAATATCACAAACACCACAATCTCAATATAGAGGCAGAGACATACTGCAAAGTCTGCTAAGCTTTACTTAAATAGAAATACCAGGCAGGACAGAGCCAAGATGTTGCAGCTGAGGACCAAAGTACATCATCAGAGTGAGACACCAACTTCACCACCCTCTTCGACAAAGAAAAACATCACCACTAAGTGGCTAGCATCCAGCACATCGCATATTCCACAACAACTTAGGGAGAGCTGACACTGGATAGACAGAGTAGCAGGTTACTCCATCCTCTTTCTTTCCAAGAAGCTGCATTATCAGGAAACTGAAAATATAGTTTGAAATAGCTGGGCTCAGAGAAAATACACATTAGCACTATGCAGCAGGACTCTGTATGCAGAAACACAACAATATTATAAGGACCACGCTATTCTCTCCAAGCTCTCTGTGAGACACTGGCATCCTCACACCATCTTCCAACCATTTAATTAGCTTCCTCATTTAACTGCCTACAGCCAAGGATCAGTATTTAACTACAGCAGCAAAAAGAAAGCACATATCTATCCAAGTTTAACAGGCTGTCTATGAAGTTCATGCAATATTTAACCAAGGCTACGTTGCTGCAGGCAATCAAACTTCAGCTATCTGTAAGACACCAGAAACTAGGCTCCTAAGCAAGTCTTCAGGTTGATTCTGACTTATTTTCCCCTAGGTCCCAGACAGAAATCACAGCCCTGACCCACAGTCTCACCTCCAGCAGCTCCCCTTGGGTCACTTGCTTGCTCAACAATTCACTGTAGGCGTCACTGATCTGCGTGACTGGAACAAATCCCGTAAGTCCATTGGGCAAGCTGATGACAAGCTCAAAGACAGTTACCTCTTTTATACAACCAAGGAACAGCATCCCCTCACAGAGCTCCTGGGAAAACAGAAAGAACAGCACACAGTGGTTACCTTGGCAAGTCAGTGATAACAGTGTGGTAGACATCCTGAATTCCTGCTGTATGTTACAGGTTTTAATGAGGGAAAACACAAATTTTTTACCAAAGTCAGTAAGGGGGAGACACACAAAATAAAACATTTATCCACAAACCTGAATTGTGAGAGGTTCAACACTAACAGCAATGTCTTTAGCAGGAGCCTTTTTGTCTGCCTTGAATTTTTTCTGCTTCCTATGATCCCCTTCACTCCTTTTTCTTTTCTGTGTTTGTTCTTCATGGTGAATCTGAATTAATTATAAGTAGAGAGGAAAAGAATAAAAGTCGATAACAAGATGAACATCATGTTAAGGCACAACTCAACTGTCAGGAATAAAGTTAGATGAAAACATGAGATTGGAGAAAAAATGAAATAAGCATGTTAATTCCTACAGGCCTTCATGGGAGTCTTTTAAAATATCCCCTTTCAAGCTGAGACCAATCTTTTATAAAATCGTGAATCACGGGAGCAGAGAGAAGCAGTAAAAGCAAACTGCACCATGCTCCATGGAACAGAGGAAGACCAAATTTAGTTTGTCTGCATGCAACAACTCTAGTGGAACAATGCAAGTATCTCAGCACCAGATGCTTGTACAACATCTTCTGGTAATTTTCACTGCACTTCCCTGACATTCCATTCAACATGCATCAGATAGCTGGGATCTTTAAGAGATCAGTAGCAAGGACGATGCCAGCAGTTATCTCTTCACAGAAGTCTTTTCTAGAGGTTACTATAGAGGTAAGGGACAGGAAGAATTTTAGGTCATATTCTGACAGTGAATGGAACTCTTGACATACATCAAACAAGTTATCCTGCTCAAACTTTGGTTTTGTTTTTTTTCCTGTTGTCTCTGTGGGCTTCTTCTGGATTCCCCCTCGAGGAAAGTTTTCTTCTATGGATGCCATACCCGCGCTTCTATAGAGCAAATGACAAAACAGAAGTTAAACATGCAGCTGTTAGACTTGTTTCTTGTTAGATCTGACACTGAAAAGGTGTAAGACTGCATTATCCAAGAAACTACGAAAAAAATCCAGATAGCTGCTTCCCAGGCGGTCAGTGAGGAAAAACAAAAAATTCACAACGTATCTGACGTTTCACTACGCTGAAGCATTACAAGGGCCATCTAAACACGTGCCTTATCGCTAATTAATCACATTTAAAGCCGTCTGTCAAATACCGAACGCCTCTTTACCTACGGAAGCGTACAATGAAAGTCCAGCGAGGCGCGGTAAGCAGCAAACACCTTCCGCAGCCACTGACACAGACCGCACCGCTCAGCCGACAGAGACCCGGACTCCCCACCCCAGGCCCGGCCTCAAAGCTACCACTCGCACCGCTCCAAACCTCACGTGCGCCGCTTTCCGCGCGCCCCCGGAAGCGGTACTCCAGGAGGTCAAAGGTCAAAGGGCGGGCGGAAGCGGCGAGCCGTCCTCTAGGCCGGGAGGGGGGCGTCCTGCTTCCGTGGACAACCAATCAGCGTGCGGATTGGTGGCTGCGCGCGCAGCTGGGTGGCCGCCATCTTGTGGGAGGGCACTGAAGAAGGGCAGAGCGAGGCGGTGAGGAAGGAGGCAGCCAAGGTAGTTGTGGCAGCTGTGGTGGGAGGGAGCCTGTCTGGCTTGAGTGCGGGTCTTTGTCTCCTGCTCTTTCTGGTGGACTTTGCCGCTGGGTGGGAGGGTAGCTGTACGTGGTGTTGGGCTATGGTTATTCTCAAGGGTGCCCGCGACCTTCAATCGCTGTGTCGCCTCCTCAGCTCCGGCCCGTGGCGAGGCAGCATCTGTGAAAGGCGTGCCGAGGGCAGGGAGTTCTTCTGAAAAGGAAAGCTTGCATTGTGCTGTCTGGGCTCCGAGCCGCCCTTGGAAAGTTCCCAGTGACTCTTCTCCAGGGTTTTGCTTCGGTCTTGTGTAAATCAAAGATCAGGTTGGCTTTCCACGTCGTCTACTGCAAATGTCTGGGGAGGTTTCTTTGAGGTCTTCACTGTTTCACCCTCAGCTGAACGCAGGCAGGCATCTCTAACTGTATAGCAGAGGTGTTACAGGGCCGGGTTTGTGCAAGGATTGTGTTCATGAATGCAGAACTAGCTACAGCCATTCTCTGTATCTATTTTATAGGGTGCCAGGGGCTTCAGCATCTCTGCTAAGCTTGGTAGGTAGTGTGCGGCACGTGTACTTCCTTTGAGCTGAGGTATAAAGTAAACAAGTGTCTGTCTTAAATATGGCTTCCTTAAGCATAAGAGAAGGATACTCTTAAAAAATATACCTCTAAGCATTAAAACCTCTTATGCTGTAAGGAAGGTCAGATACTGAAACAGGCTCTCCAGGGCATTTGTGGAGCCTCCATCTCTGGAGATACTCAAAAATCTAATGACAAGTCCATGAGTGACCCTGTTTTGATCAGGTTGGGGTTGGACTGTATGATCTCTAGAGGTGCTAGCATCAGCTACTGAGTGATTCTGCAAGTATGTTCCTGTATGTTTGGTAGGCTGTTGTGCTAACTGACTTTGTGCAGTAGACCTGGGATTTTGGTCTAGGTGCAGACAAAATGCAAATGTGTGCTCTCATGCTTGGTGATTTCACTGTATCTGTGAAAACACTTATAAGGTCCTATAGTTGCCTCAACTGGCTTGCTGGTATAGCTGAAAACTGAGTAGAAATATGTATTTTAGCCCAGTCTGGTCAAGTAAAATACAATAGTAATGTGCAGCTGTGAGCAGAGCAGGTTTTAAAGCCCCTTATTTTCTTGCCTTTAAAAATGCAGTGCTCTGAATATGCCCATTCTTCAGTGTATATCTAGTCTGTTAAATGTTCTGAAAACATTGTAATAGTTTTGTCAGTGGAAGAACTAGGCACAGCATGGAGATCAGTTTGATCTTCTACAGTCCAACTGACTGTAAAACTTATTAACTGTCTTGTATTGCTTGTTAGAACCAGCAACCATGGCTGGCCATGACTCAGGATCTCAACACCAGTTCACTGGATTTCAGAAGTACTTCAATTCCTACACCATCACAGGCAGGAGGAATGTACGTATCATGACAACTTTTGTAGTCTGGTAATAATGTGTTTTTTTGAGTTTTAGACTGACAGTAAACTTTTTTTTTTACAGTATGTAATAGCAACGTATACAGGCATTGCAATGCTCGTCTTGTATTTCAAGCTCAGACCTAAAAAGAAAACTCCTGCTGTGGCAGATAAATAAATGGTAAGCGGCCAGTTTTCTTCCAGAAAATGGTTCAATTCCAACTCAGGAAGAAAGAGTGACAAAGAAACTGCTAATAACAAAACATAATTAGGAGAAGAAGCACAGGCATGTGAATTCTGTGCACAATTTTAAACCTTAATTATGTTGTAGAGTAATTTGGAGGGGGTGGGAGAGGGCCTTTTGTAGACCCCAGTAACGACCTAATTTGTTCAGAAATCATGGGTTACTGCTGTTCTTTTTATTCTTCAGACATGCCAAACAGGGTTAGGGATCCTCATGCAGAGTAAGCAAGGAAGGAGGAATGGATGGATGTTGCATCTAGGCGTGTCAGGTTTTGCCTACACAGTGTGTGCCTGTGATTTATCCTTTTGCTGTAAAAAAAATAACTATTGCTACTACTGCTTTGAGTATTGAAATAAAGTAATAGGTAATGACTTAGTTATTAACTGTATCTGAGAATTCTATGAGGAGATTAACGCTGCATTAAGACCTTTTGAACAGAGAAAAGGAGCCCTATACACAATGCGCTGAGAGCTGAGTAGGCAAGGACCATAGGGAAGTGGTTGAGCTTGTTCTTATGTAGCAAAAACCAAGTGTTACAATATATAGTCCACTTTCAAATACATTTTCACTGAAATGGCATTTTGAAAAAATCTTTGTGTTGTCCTCACAGCCTGCAAAATGGGTAGAAAACAATAAGCTTCAGCTTATTACTACTGTTTATGATAAAGGGACACTACTTCCTTTTTTTAATGTTGAAATTTGCCTGCTTTTATGTAAAACTGTTTGGACTGTGGGAAGGGATGATGCTCAAATAGCAAGCCTTGCACAGCGGTACTAATATGTTTGCTCTCTCATCTCTTGGCAGGTTTTTGGCATGTCTGAAGCACCAATCTGTGTCATTTTAAAGGAGACTGATGTCCTGTGGTGGCTAATAAAATATAAACAATTATTTGCTTTATTGAAAATTTGACATGGTGCAAAGAAGCAGAAGTGGGATACTTTCTTCCTATTTCAAAAATCATCTGTAGTGGAGATGGAGTAGCTGACTCTTTCCTGAGTATTTGATCTCATCTGTTGTTGTAACACATCCTCCTGAGCACTTAGTAGTAATCTAGGGAAGATCTCAGCAGCACGATCTTAGCAAGCACAGAGCTTACAGCTGCGCAGAGCATCTGTGTTGCTGAGTCTCATAGTGGACATCAGTAAACTTGCATGGCTTGCAATACTTGGTTGTGCTGGTTACTTTTTTTTTTTTAACACTTCCAGCTACTAACTTACATGGAAACCATTACTTCATTAATGATAATGCAGTACAGAAACAGCAGTCAGCTGCTGCCTCTGTTGCCTGTATTTTGCATAGAATCTTTCTGGTTTTGAGTTGAAAGCATCCCAACAGAGTGTGATCCTTAGTTGACTGGTATATACAGCCAGCTCTCTGCCCACCCCTAAAGCTGGTATATCATGCTCTCTACTCCATCTTTCTACAACAAAATTCAGTAAAATTCATTTCCTTCAATGGAGGTGGTTACACAGCACAGTGCTTTTTGGCAGGTCACCAGCAACAAGGGTTGAACGTGGGACCTGGGACACAAAAGTAGGAGACAAAAAGCCCTAAACTTAGGAGGTAAGCATGACTGCTGGCAAAAAGTGTAGGTCAGAGGAAATTACACAAGGCTCTCATGTTCTCCCTCCAGCCTTAATTTATTATTGAAGCCATCCTTTTGCATAAAACTAGTCTTTCTGTCCTGTTTACATCAACAGCCTCCGTCCTTTTTGACTTTCGCATACACTTGGCTAAAATGTATCCCATACAGTTAGAACTAAATGTAAGTTAAATAACTAGTCATCAACTGCTGAACTACTTTGTTTCTCCTAGCACAGTACTCACATTTAAAAGCACTGCTCTCACATCCACTGCAGCTGTCAGGGAAAGAAAGCATCTTCTTCCAACGTACAGTGTACAGACACAAGCTGTGTGGTTTTAGTATTTATTATACTATCAAAAGTATAAAACTGTACAAAACAAAAAGGCAGAATGTGGCAGTGTTTTCTTCAAGCTCTCAATGCTGTATGTGCTTTTAGGTAACTTAATTTACTACAATTTTACTTAAGTCTAGCTGGTCATATTGAGTGCTAGGAAATTTTGATGTACCTTTACAGATAAAATCCACAGTAGTTTAGTTTTAACCTTTTGTCTTTAAAGAAAGTTTCCAAATTAGTTTCCTTATGAATTTTCTACCCTTATTTTGACATTTAATGCCCCAATGCCCCTTTACTCCAAGGCTTAGTCAGAAAAAGGATGAGATAGGAGGTAGTTCTTTGTTTACTTTAGAAATGTCAAGTCTTGGTTTTCTGCATCTTCAGTAGAGAGCCAGCAGATTGTTTAAGTGCCTGAGCCCTTACTGCAAGTAGCAGGGAATACAAACAGATTTCCTTGTATGTAGAAGATTCTAAGAGGCCTTTCCTTTTCCATTCATAGACCCCAAAACATGCTCTATCCTCCCAGTATTTTGTATCTTTTCCTTAGAAGCTCTGAGCTTTACTGGTTGTCCAGCAAGACTTACTGGAGTATAGCAGGGTTTTTTTGGGTGGCAATTGTCACACAAGCAGACAAGCCAGCCTTTCAAAAGCAAACTGATAGCATACTGATGACTGAGTAAGCTTTTTGCTCTGCAATTTCTTGATCCTTCACTAGTTTTTACAGTGTGATGTATTGAACTATGTGCTGAAAGGATGCTGGTTTTTGAAGCTTTTCAAATCTAATAAAACACATGAGGGTTTAAGTATAATGTTTTTAAAATTGGGTGATGCATGTCAGTTGTCCCTTTCCCCCAGACCATCCCTCCAAAGAATTCACATTGCAACTTGTGTTGCTTATCACACAGCAGCAGCTACTTGTCAGAACAGAATAACAAGATCTGCATTTCTAATAACTCAAAAGAGCACAGAAGTTTGAAATCTTTTCAGGACTTGGTACTTAGATGCATAAAAACTACATGTAACTTCTCTGCAGTTCCCCACAAGCCTCTGCCTGTTGGGCTTATTCTTTCAATGCCCCATTTGTTGCTGTAATATCCTCACCATACCTGTTGCCCAGCCTAGGCTATAGTGAGTTAAACTACATTCTTCTTTTCTGAGTCTGAAGTTTTTACCTGTGTTTGAGACTGGTTAAACGTTACCAAACCATACATTAAGTGCTTTAAAAAAAGTCATTTGAGAACAAATACCAAGGCTGTTAACTTTCCAGAAGTTTCAGCAGAGCTCAATAGCATCTCTGAGAGGAGACAGCCGTTTCCATATACATACATATATATATATACACGTACGTATACATTTACCAAAAGCACCACGAAACAATTCCTTCCTTTAAATCCACAATGTCTTGTCAAGCTCCAGCATTTTCAAACTGTGGGAGCAGAACATGTGAATTATGAGAGCAGAACAGAGATGTTGCTTGAGTTAGTTTACACAATTTTGTTTCTTCCTGCATTGGACTGGTGAAGTCCACCCATACAAGACATTTCTCTTCATCTCACATTCTGAGGTCACTGCTGCAACAACTTGGCACAGCCAGCCAGTCTCACATCTTCCTGATCTACTGTGAACTGTAGGCTCCTGCAGCGAGCAGCAAGTTCCTGCGTGTAAAATGAAGGTGTACAACTGGAGTTGATTTGGTCATGTATGTACCTAGTAACAAGTCCTGTGAGTTTTCAGGCAAGTTTATGTGTCCCGTGGCTGTAGTAAAGTCATCCGTTTCTAAATCTTCAAATGCTTTCACTGCATCCCACAGCCGAACTGTGTTATCCATTGAACCTAAACGAGAAAAAAGGAAAGTAACAGTTAAAAGTCTTTTCCTTACTAGACAGCAAGTAAACACAATAGGAATTCAAACTCACAAAGCAGAATTACTCATAACTGAATAGTAAGCCCTCATCCTGCAGTGAAGCATTTTTAAACAAGCCTTTAACAAAGCAAAAGCACACATAAAAGCTATCACCTGTAATCTAACAGGGACACACTGTGGATAAAGTGCAAAGAAACACATCTGGGTTTCCATGCTATCAGCCAGCATTTGAAAAGGCAAGACAACCTTAGGGCTACATCCCAACTCCACCAGATGTTTATGATTCTAAGTCACAGTAACTTTTTTTCTGATACTTGAATACTTTCTTTGATAGAGGGAAGACCCCGGTATTTTGCAGGCCCAGAGGTCTGTGCTTTCATTGGAGCACTGGTCAGCTGAAGGAACCACCATGCAGGCTGGATCAAACCTGCACTCTGGAAGCATTCACCCTGTGGTAGCGGCTCACTCAGGATTCTTAAAGCACTGCAGTTAGGAACAGGGAACTAAATAAATTCCTAGCCTGATTTCGTAAGGAAATTACTTAGAATCCAGCTTACAGTATCTGTACATTATTTCTTCTATCAGAAAATGAACTTTTTCACTAACTTCAACTAGTTGACAGAACAGAGCAAATTTGGAATTTCCTAAATTCCTATGCATTTTAAGACAACAGTTCACAGAGATGAAACTTTGTGCCTCCACAGAGTGAAAATAGTGGCCCTACCAAAGGAGCCCTACCAAATCAGCCACCAGAGTATCCACGTGGACAAGCAGGAAAACCAAGCAAACTTCACAAGTTCCACTGCTCATAAACCTGATCATTGATACATAATTTTATATTAAAAATCTAGCACGAAATAACAGTAAGGCTACAGATTACTTATTTTCTTGCCCTCTCTTCAAGTCCTGCTATGTGCCCCCCACCTCTCCTCCCATCTCAGTACCCCAAGCATCTTTAAGACCAGCCATTTCTTGTCTGCCCCAGAAGTATTTCTGACTTCAGTTTACACCAGCACTATGTACAGAGCCCAACCTTCACTATCAATTAACTGTGTAACACCTTTCCTCCAGTTCCCAGAATACCTGCTACCACCAGTTTTAATTTGCTGGGTCTGCTTAAGACAGTGACTAATTTGTCTTCCACAGCTTAAGGAATCCATTACATAATCCCACTTCACATAGACGGAACACAACGGAAACTTGCTTGCTTCCAGCGACTTTTACCTGATGCTAAAATCTCCCCATCCCTACTGAATCGGAGCGCATAGATGGTGTCAGAGTGCCCTTTCAGTTCTCCGACCATCAAGCCGTGTCCAATATCCCACAGCAGAACTCTGCCATCTGTTGCTCCAGTAGCCAGGAATCGTCCATTAGGAGAAAATGCCAACGAATGAATCGGACCCTACAAAAGACATTTGCAGAGAGGAAAGCCAAACAAGCTAATTAAGCCTTCTTAGCCAGTCAATCTGTATTCTAAACGCTGTATTCTTCAGAATCCCACCATAGAAATTGTCACGTCGGTGATGTGCCTTTACCTTATGTCCAGTGAATATTCTTACACAATTCCCATTTAAAACATCCCAGAGCCGTACAGTTCTGTCTGCTGAGCCAGTGGCAATATAGTTGGAGTTGGGGTGAAATCGAGTACATGTCACATCTGCAAGGTGGCCAGCAAATATCCGTAAAGGCTGGTAATGATCTGTTGCCCACAGTCTGAAAAGAAAAGCTTTGTTAATAAAGGGAGCCCCCATGAAGTTCAGAATCTATTGCACAGTAATAAAAAAAGGAAGTAATTAATGAATGGCTTCTCACTGGTAAGTTTACTGAATTAGCAGGATCTGTTCTGGAAAACTGTGCTTCTCAGAAGGGAGAAATAAAGAATATTCTGTCATGGTTAATAAAGAGCAGGAGAAAATATTTTTAATTAAATGACCACGAAGGAGAGATGCTATCTCTGATGTGTGTTGAAAGGAAAAAAATATGTACATTAAAACAGCTGCTCAGTATTTTAACTCCCGTGTGATAAAATTTATTTCCCAAAATAGGTTAGCCTATAGTACATCAGCCAATAATCTCTTCCAGGGTTAATTCACCACAAAACTGATATGTAGAAAACTCATCTAATTTCTTACCTAGCCACTCTGTCGTGTCCCCCTGACACAAAGTAATACCCGTAAGGAGAGAACTGTGTATCCCATACTGGATAGTTGTGTCCTTTATATCCCACCAGACACGTGAATGTTTGGAGGCTCCACAATCTGACAGTACCATCCTCAGAACAGGACAGCAGGTAGTTCCTGTCACAGGAGAAAGTATAGGATATTACATATCAAATTCACACCATAATTCTATGATACATAAAACTCTCCACTGGGCAGCTACCAATTAGTATGTCCCATATAAATCAGGATTTCAGTGAAGTAAGCAACAGTAAAGTGTTCAGGAAGAATTGAGCCCTCAGTCCTTATGCAAAAGAGACATTTGAACACTGATGATTAATTCTCATGACACAGCAATACAGAGGGGCACGTTACGTTCACACGAAAAACAAACCAAAACCAAACAGTAGATTGCTATGCTATATTACTTTAAAATGATCTTAATGTAACTCTGAACTAAATGGTACGATTCCCTGAATGTGATCTCAGTATGAATTCTTTTTCTTAATTCATAAGAAATTATGAACAGACTCCATGTATAGAGTATAGATCATATATAGACTCTGTATTCATGTTCCACACAAAGTTTACTTCTCAGCTGTACTTCTGTGATGGTTGTCTCTTGTGTAGCTTACAAAACGTTTTAAATTCTGTTATTTTAAAGAAGACACAAGAGTTACTTTAATCTTCTGGAAGAAGCCGCATTAAAAACATGTTCACATTCATAGCGTACAATTAAGACTCAAGATAAGCAAACTAATTAGCTTGTAAACTTTATTTTACCTGTCGGGACTGAAGCTGGTGCCATAGACAGGTCCACTGTGACCATACAAAATCTTCAACTCACTTGCAGTTTTCTCATCCATGATCCTCTCCAAGACATCATCTGATTCTTTGTCAATCAGACTGAGGTCTGCAATATTTCAAAGTTCATGCATCATAACAACTGTCAGAGGTTCAAAGACAAATGCCATGAAGACAAGTAACATCTTCTCCACAGTCGATAAGTAACTCACAAACAAAAGCACCTTGAAATAGGTCATGGTGAAGTGTGTACAACGGCACAACACTTCTACCCTTGTAGAAGGTGACAATAATACTTCACATAAATAATCACTCTTTCACAAGTCTTCATAATAGATAAAATCGATAAAAACTCATAATAGATAAAATCCTGATTGGTTTGTTTTTCATACATGTATTGTTTAGCCTTAAGACACACTTTTGAGATGACAAACTTTCATGTCTTTTCCCAGGTCTTTTTGACAGCTTCCCACTTGTATGGGAACTGCTGAGTCACGGCCTGAACCTCTGATTGATCACCTGAGGTGAGCCATGAGTCAGCCAGAGGAGCACAGGTGAAGGCAATTCAGCTGTGCTGCCAGAAGGGGTGGAGCCAGGCTGCATCCCTCCTGGACCTATTTAAGAGCTGGCTACCAGCAGGCAAGGATCTTGTCTGGAGATCCCTCCTTCTGGTGTTTTGTGGGTGAGCCCAGGATAGGGTAAGCCTTGTATTTATTCTCTTTTGTTACCATAGTCTGCTTTGCCTAACTCTCTTGTTTATTTTGTGATTTTAACATCCTAGTATTCTTTGATTATACACCGCTACACACAACTTAAAATAACTTCCAATCTGTAGGCTACCATTTGCTGAACACCACATTTCATTTCAGCACCAAGACTAAGAACTGTTCATTTGTGTGCAGGCTGCCTGGCAGTAGGTGTACACAGCCAGATATCTCCTTCCTTTACAAATACATATTTCTAATGATAAGATGCAAATATACAACTGTGCACAGTGTTTCTTCAAAGTGACAACATGCAACTGCTCAAAACAACTCTCCTGACAGACACAATTTTCTGTTCCCACAAAACACCCGTGACACAAACAATGCACACTGACATTCAATTTTCTTTGACTTAATTACCTGCTGCTGCTTTCACACTACGTAGCTTTTTCGGAGTCACAGACCACACTCTGACTGTGGAGTCAGCAAAGCCTCCTACAATCATGCTAGAGTCATCTGTAATATCCACTGCAGTTAAACCCTATAGACAAAATAGCCACTGATGTTGTTTGTAGCTTCCACAGTGTATTTCAAACATTACCAAACCTTATACACCAAAAGGAGAATGAACTATGCTCATTTAAAAGAAATAGAATAGTTTGGACAAACACATCTTTGAAATTCTTGCACCACTAGACAGAAAGATACATAGGTGAGGTACAGTTAATAGTGACAAAGCAGCACTGCTTCCCAGCATTTTGGTGCAAACTATCGACTGTATTCTGTACAATGCACTCGGGGTCACATTGGAAAAATGAAAGAAAGAATTAAGGCAAAACCAGAGCAAACCCAAGGAACATAGAAATTAGTTTAAGGAAGTTTATAAGTAGAATTTTGAATGTTCCAAATGCTCTGACAACCAACGTTAACTCTTCAGTCTTCTTTCTTTATTAAGAGTGAAGTTTATCATTTTGATTCCCTCCTTCATATCACCCAAATTCTTCTTTTACCAACCTGATAAGCATTAAGGAACGTGTAGAAACAGATGGAAGGCAGGCACTCTGGCCCAAGACGCACACGTCTGGCAGCTTCCTTCATGTTCATCACTTTATCCAGTTTATCTGAGTCTTTCAGTTCAGGAAGAGGAATTCTAGAAGCACACATTTTTATGAACTTTCCATATTGTCAATTTAAACAGAGAAAGCAGAATCTTCACATGCAACCTTATAACTCAATATTCAAATATCAAAATAAATTCAGAAGAATGAAATACTATGTAAAGATTGATGAGAAAAAGAAGCAGTAGCTTTAAGAATTCCAGACAGGTGGTGAAACGAGGTAACTATTTGAGTATGGCCAGAAAAGATGAGGGGGTAACCAAATAAAATCAGGAAGTCTAGATTGATATGAAGGGTAAAGACAGAAGGCTACATGCTAAGCTTCGCATTAGCTGCCTTGAAGTCTTATGGCTGAAGCTGTCTACAGCTGAAATGGACAAAGAGCTAAAGCATCATGTGACCAGCACTGCACATTTGGCATGATAATGCTGGATTTAACAGGAGTTCTCTGCACATCATTCCCTTGGTACCTGTTTTGAGGAGGAGCATTAGGGTCCTGTTTTTTACTTTTTGACCCCACACTGTCTCTTTTAGGTTTTTTCTTCTTTGGTTTTCCTTCCTCATTTTCTCCCTCTTCATCTTCATCATCCAAAGGCACATCAAACTCTGGTTCTTTCAATAAGCCAAAGAAAACCTGCAAGCCAATAAGATACATACGACATAATGGCAACTGTTTCTTTTACTGAACACTAATTTTTCAGTCTGAAAGGGACAGCTCTACTAAATTAAACATTACTGCATTCGTTACTGATTAGTCTGTCACAAGTGTAATACATGTTCTGCTGTTTTACCCAACAATTGATCTGGACAACTGTGAGTTCTCCCATAACCTCTTAGTGCTTCCCTAAAGCAAAATCCCTACCACTTACATAATGTATTTGTGTGGCATTATATAGTACTACAACTACTGTTGAGATCTACCCAACAGTCTTTGCAGTAACAACTGGAAGTAAGAACCGTTGTTGCTGTACTAGAGAGGATGCCAGATGGGTCCATTTTAAAACTACACAGCAAAATCATGAGTTTAAATCCAGTTCAGCAAACAGAATATAGAGCTGTCTATCACAGTTCCTTCTACTGGTCAGTGACACACTTTGATTTCTCTACTCCTGATAACATCTATTTGTACTGAACTCTTCCTTCACTTTGTTCGTGTTGTTGTTTAAGATCTCAAGTAGCAGTAGTCAGCACTTTCTGAAAAACTACTCTGGAAACGTTCATTAATAAAGAGCAATAATCTTTTCCTCCTACCTTTGCTTTATTTGCCTCTCGTTTTGCCTCCCCAGCCAAACTCCCAACCATAGCATCTATCTGTTGTTTACTACGAGGCATTCCATCAAAAATATCAATGTAGAGATGTTCCTGAACAATGTTCCAGATCTGGTTGTTCTGCTTTTCCTGAAGATGCCTCTTCAAGAGTTGGTAAGAGTCACGGGAAATACGCAGAACAAACTTGCTTGTTCGGAAATCCAGCATGGTCTCATTGCCTTTCATATGTTCCTTTTTGGTTAAGCTAGATAACACACGGAGGTCATCTTGGTAATAACATTCCTGATCCCCATGAAATCTATTGAAATTCAACACAAGGTAAAAGATTTATTAGGAAAACACCATCTCCTAAGTGCACACTTAATTACATCACTTTAACATGAAACACAGTAGCTTCTAAAGATTCCTCAACAACTATATATGGAATGATCTTTGTGCTGGAATAAAATTCCTTTCGCAAGGAATCAGCGACTTATTGTACACAGTAAAATTAATTAAGAGTTAAAAAAAAAAAAAAAGATGAAGAGAATACACAGAAATGCATAAGCACAAAGGATTACTGCCTGCAGTAAATAGTTACACTAATACATCTATCTACATAAATGAAACTTCAATTAGTGGTACCATAAAGTACAAGGCATTTCTTATTATGTAAGACTACCTGGATGTATTTGTAATTGACTCATATGAATATGCACATTTAACAATGAATACATTCCTCACTTCCCACTCACATTACCTAATAGCTGACATACATCTAGAAAAAATAAGCTTCCATTTTTAATTCAAATCATTTATAAGATACTTGTGGCAGGGAACATTTTAATTATTTAAAGAACTTTTCTTCTGACCATGTTTGAGGGATAAACACGGATTGAAATGTTTCTTAATTGGTTTGATCCCAGAATATAATAATGTAGATTAATGATAATTTCCTTTAATCTTAGAAGAATTTAAATATATACAGTATGATGTTAGTAAACATTTATAGACTGCACTGCTTTGGATCTCAGTGCAACTTCCAAGTGCTAGAAAATGAGCCCACAATCTTTCCCTAAAGCAGCAGCATCTTCTCATTGATACTTTGCAGCAGGGAACCCACCACCTCAACATAAACACCATTAAAATCTGCAAGTGTACAGTTCAAAAGCATGGAGTTTGCACATCTTTCTAACACTGAAGATTGGAAAAGGATTAACAATTCCAGCAAACCACAGATTGTAAGTCCCTTCAGCATTACTGAAGAACATGTGTTTGTATATGTACATATGTACACATACCTATGCCAGCCACTACAGCTAACGGACTTAAAGTAGCAGACAGCACATAATGGAATTACACAAATTAAAATCACTTACCTTTCAAAAAAAGACTTAGCTTCACTCTCATGTTGGTTGTAGACCAACTCCAAGTACATGTGTACAAAGAGAGGATAAAACAGCTGAGACAGTTCAGCCCGATGACAGTCCAGGGAACACTCAATGAAGTTTTTTAAACCGCTGTAGTACTCCTCATACAGCGTTGGGTCCCCCTGCTGATTGTAGGCAGACAACACTGCACTCACATCTGGCTGATCCTCCACAACAACACCTCCTCCAACTGCAAAAGCATTAGCATGTAACAGATTGTAATGCTGCCTCAAAGAGCAATACACAAATAGCAAACACAGTGGCTAACAACACCTATGCTGAGGTAAGATGCTCAGAACAAAACAGAACATTGTTTTGCATCTGTTCAGCCCTACCTTTAAGTGATACACTTGAGAGGATGGTGGCACATTAACTATAGCCCAGCAACTGATTCTTCAAGTACAGTTCTTAATTTTTTGTGCCCTCCCTGCCAAAAGTTGCCTACAAAGTATTTAACGTAGTGCCTAACTCAGCTAAGTGAAAAAAAAGCTAGCGTCGCATCAGAATCCTTCACTGCAAGGGCTAGAAACTGTCAAATGAGGAGCTGAATATTTTTAAGCCTGTAAGATACAATCACTATAATTATTTTGCTTCTAACGAGCAAATTAAGTTAATCAGCTGAACAATTTACCAAGACCACTTCATAGCCATTACAGGGCAGTGATTTTCTGCCACTTCCTACCACTCTCATAGCAGTCATTAAACACTTTTGTCTCTTGGTCTTCTATCTTAATATATATGTACCTCCTATCAGGTGATGCCAGGAACAAGCTGACTTCATATTGTACTCTTACTGCCATTCAGACATATAAGTTCCTGAAACACTTCCAATATTATGTAAAGCTGCCCAGGTTAAAATTTATTACAGTCTGAGGACTGAGGAACAGCTAAAGCCATTATCAGCTGGCACTAGAAATGCATAAAGCCTTTTCCACGAGTACCCTACTGCTTTTTCTTCAAAATGCAGCAGCTTGTACATCGGGGCTCTGGCAACATCCCTGCAGCCATCACCTCTACAAAGGTAATCACATCACAACTACAAAGGGAATCTTCAGCCTCACGTGATGCCCTTCTTGAGATGGTACCCAAAGACAACGGGAAGCACTTGTCCCAGCAAGTAAAACAGACAGCCTATCCTTGGTCCCCTTCTCTGAGAGGTGCACCCCAAAATCGCGATCTCTTCTGGAGTTGCACAGCAGACTGCCAGAACCACCGATTTCCCCGAGGAGTGGGGTGCAGCCTTATCTGTCCCCGGAGGAGCCACCCAGGGGAGCGCAGCCCGTGCCTCAGCATCACCGAGCTCCGAGGCAGCGGGAAGCACACCGAGTCCCTCCCGGCGGGGCCCCCCCTCCCGTAGCTGCCGAGCGCGTCTCACCTTTCCCCGGTGGCACTGCGGCCGCTGCCGCCACCCCCGGGCTAGAAGAGGCGACGGGGGCGACGCTGCCTCCTATCGCGATGGTGGCGGCGGCGGCGACCCGGCTGAGCAGTGCCTCGCTGCTGCTGGCATCCCCTTCGCCCCCCGGGGCTCCCGGGAGCCCGGCACCGGCGGGGCTGAGGGCGGCGGCTCCGAGGTCCTCGCCGAGCAGTCGAGCTTCGCGACGCAGGATCTCTTCGGACTCGCGGAGGTTGCTGCGCCGCAGGAACTGCAGCACGGCCACCAGCGTCTGCCGGTCCAGAGCCGCCGAAGAGGCGGCCGGGCCCGGTGCCGAGGGCTTACCGGACGATGCATCCCCGGCGCTCCCCGCCGTCTCCCCCTCCGCCGCCGCGGCCGACGGAGCGGGGGGTGCGGCGGTGGCGGGGGGAGCGGCGGGGGGCTGTGGCGGCGTCCCCGCCTCCGGGTCCGGCTTCACCGCGGCAACCTCCGCCGGCTCCTCAGGTACCGCCGCCATCTTGCATCGCCCCCCATTCGCCGGTGGCAGGCGGCTGCCGCCAAGCGCGGATGTTTTTGCAACAGTCAGGGCAAAGGAAGGGCACCGCCCTCTGTGACTGGCAGAGCGCTCGTAGCTTCATTTTGCGACGCTGCCGGGAGGGCTTTACGGCAGCGAGGTGGGCTGGGAGCGCAGTACGCCGCGTTCGGCGGTGATGCTCCGTGGGCGTCCTGCAGCAAACACGGACCGGTGATCGAATGGGCGCAAACCGCGGGACGGACCGCTGCTTTCTGTGCGTGTATGCGAGAGATCATATTCAAAGTGACATTGATTTTGTATTAAAAAATCAATGCCGCCTCTGGTATCCTGCTTGGAGGAGACCAACGATGTCTCTAAGACTGTGCCATTACGAGGTTGATTCCTAATTAATTACAGCCGGTCACGTGCTTTCCCAGCTTTCTGTCTGTTAAAATCAGGATTCTTTGATATTACAGAATAAGCGCTTAAAAAAAAACAAAAAAAAAATCCCCTATCTTGTGGCTGACGTGCTTTCTAGATGAATTACACGCCGCACCACGGTAGCGAATCACTCGATTCTTAGCAGTAGGAGCGAAGAGCGTAGAAAGGTCCTTAGCCAAGAACGCTGTCAAGCGTAACAACGGCGAGAGCCGTACCCGCTAAAACTACAGCTCCCAGCACGCCTACTGCCCATGCGCCGCGCCCGCCGGCCCGCAGCCACAAGCGCTGCCCGCGCGTGCGCTGTCGCCCCCGGCGCCGGCTCAGCTCGCTCCCCGCCCTCAGCCCGAGCCATGGAGGCGGAGGCGGATGCGGGCTCTGTGGTTTCGGGGCTGTCGGGAGGGGATGGTGCCGGCGCGGGCCCCGCCGATGAGGACCAGGAGATGGAGGGAGCCCCTGGCTGCTCGGGGTCGCGCTCCCTGCCCTTCGAGTTCGAGCGGAGCCGCTCGGAATCCAGCGGCGATGAGGACGATGAAGATGACGAGGAGGAGGAGATGGAGGAAGAAGAGCTCGAGGGGGACTCCGGGGTTCGCTTTGGTACAGACGACGGCGAGCTCGACTCGGACGACGACCGGGAGGTAAAGAAGAGGAAAGGTGTAAAGGCGGGGGAGCGCTGAGCTGCGGGCGTCCGACGGCCGTAGGCGCAGCAGGCAGGCCTAGCTCCCGGCGTGCACCGCGCGGCGCGTGCTGCTCGAGGCGGCGGCGCGCGCTGAGGGGGGGAGGCGCGGAGCAGCGGGTTTGTGCTGCCTGCTGCTGGGGGCTTGGGAAGGCTGCCGGGTGCGAAGAGGCTCTTTCGTTATTAGCCAGATCCCTTCTGTCTGCTTTAAACGATGCTTTTGTGCGTAATTGGTGTTGTTGAAATGGTGGATGCAAAATGACAGACGTGATCAAAGCGCGGAAAGCCCTCAGATCTGGCTTTAAGACTGGAGCAAACAGCGTGCTAATGTCACGCGTTGGCCTTCTGAGGTACAAAGCTGCTGTCAAAGCCACTGTCGTGGGAGAAATTTGTTCTTCCCCAAAGTAATGGGCTTCTGGGCAAAGCTGGGAGAGCTCCTCGTGTGCGTTCCCGATGAAGTACTTCATTACCAGAATATAGGGCAGTGAAACTTCATTCCTTGCTTCAGTATTTAGCTGTATAGCAGCAGGAGGCAGCACTAAATCTGCCTCTTGACTGAGGGCCTCCATCTATTTCAAATAGTGATTTTTTTTTTTCTTACGGATTGTTTTGTTACAGAGCTCATTCAAAACAACTCATCCCAAAAGTTTGTTTGCTTTTAAGGTACGGTTAATGAAATAAATCACTGCTCACAAAAAGATTGATTCTGAAGACTAGACGAAAGTCTTTAGCATCATAGAATGGCTTAGGTTGGAAGGGACTTCAAAGATCATTGAGCTCCGGCCCCCTGCTGTGTGGGCTGGATTACTGCACACCAGATCTGAACCTTCTCCAGCCTGGCCTTAAATACCTTCAGGGATGAGACATCCAAGGTGTTAGTCCTCTTTTTTTTTAATTGTTCATTATTTCAGTTTGCGATATTTTGGAAGCTGAAATTGTGTAACTTCATGGCTTTACCTCTATTTTTAAATTCTTGTCAACTGTTTTTGTTTGTAGCGTATGATAAACCTGGCAGAGTTGACCCCTTACATCCTGTGTTCCATCTGCAAAGGTTACTTTATTGATGCTACAACTATTACAGAGTGTCTGCACACCTGTAAGTACCAGTGCTTCCGTTCTAAGAACCTAGCTGCAAGTGCGACCAAAAAACAGATATTCAGGTGTTCTGACTTCACAAAGATAATCTGCTATTTGAAGCTAACTGTCCTTAAGGAAAACATGTTGATGCTTATATCAAACATCAGAAAATCATTAACTCAAAGATGAAGTCTGCTTACTAGGTTAGGAGGGAGGTAGGGAAGAAAGTGTAGGGAAGGATGAAGCCCAAGTAAAATGAAAATAGAACTGCTACATATGTTAGGTATACATAAAACACATTGCAGAATTATTTCTTACCTTGGTTGTTCGTCTGAAATTGTTTGTAGGATGCTTTTCAGCAAACCTTTTATCTGTAGCAGTCAGTCTGTTGACTTAACTCTGCTTTTGTCCTGGGTATTGCACTTAGAACATTAAACAGCTACCTTTGTACCAGTAGGATTATAAACCTACGTGTTGTATCCTGTGAACGGTACAGGCAGTTTGTTAGTGTTTGTTAGTGCTGCTGAAATACTTCATTTTATTTCTAACAAACTATTTGACAAATGTGAATGCTTCTCTTGCTTAAGCAGATGTCATTGTAGAATGGACATGTGACTTAACAGGATTTTATTTTATTCTTTTACAGTTTGTAAAAGCTGCATAGTGAGACACTTCTACTATAGCAACAGATGTCCAAAATGCAATATAGTTGTACATCAGACACAGCCCCTCTATAACATCAGGTAATAACTCTGTAGGCATAACATCATGTTTTGCATTTGCTTTTGAAAGTATGATTTTACTGCCTGTAGTGCTTTCCAGTTTAGAGTGAAGATACAGTTACAAGGAAGACATTTGTTTTTGTAAGTTTCATCTCAATAGTGAAAATAAAATTATTCAGTTTCTTTCTCTTTTCCAGGGTTTGTTTACCCTTCCACCCTGGGTAATGTTGTGTATTTGTACAGTGTTGTAGATTATGAGAGAAAGATCTCAAGCTATTTGCTTTGGATAGACCCATCTTTGTTGGCACGGCATTAGTATTTACTAATTCTGAAAATGGAGTTTCAATTTACTGAACTGTTCTTGCAGGGTGTTGCTGCTTTTTTTTTTTTTTTTTTTTAAACATGGCTTCTTCTATCAGAGCTCTCTTGGCAGGACATGAATTTAGGCAGGTGGAGTTGCTGCTCTGTCTCTTACATACATCATTTCAACAGTGTATTTAGCAGTTTTGTTGCAGTTTGGTGAAATAGAGAATACTTTACATTAAAGACTTCTTTTTTTCTCTTTGATAGACTGGACAGGCAACTACAAGACATAGTCTATAAATTAGTTGTCAATTTGGAGGAAAGTAAGTCCATTTCTTTATTTTATTGCCATCTAGAGATTGGAACGAGTAAGCAGAAAGGGCAGTAATTCAAAGTCCCATTTTAACTCTGAGCTCCTTAGAAACAGTTTCACAACATTTGGTTATCAATCCTAATGAATAATCTGTGCAAACTGGCATTTTTCTGGCTGCTAAGTTCTGTTACACATGGCTGTGTGTACCCTGGACAGGTCTATATCGTGTTACATTTTACACATATACAGCAGTGATCTGGAAGTTCTGTTTTTAATCACTACAATAAAACAGTTGTGGTGCTTAAGTAAGCCTTGTTAATGGTCCTAAATTCCTATTCTAGGTCTGGTTATTTGCAAGCTAATGTGCATTTTGTTTTTAAAATAGCAACTTCATTTTTTTGTGGGTTTTTTTTTGTTTTGTTTTGTTGTTGTTTTTTTTTTTTCCTGAAAAACATCACAGCAGGAAAAAGCCTCAATTCAGATGCTGGACACTGCAGTTGTGCTGAAGACGTTTTGGTTTGTTTTCTATCTCATGTGAAGCAGCTGTGACTGTTTCTGGGTACACACTCAGATCATTTTCCACAGTCACGCTTCAAGCAAATAAAGAAAATATTATTTTGTCTAATTGTGAGTTCATTTGTCTCAGGAGGGAAAAAAAAACTGCTGGGACTGACAGATTCTCTGAAATCGTTTTTTATTGTTTGATGTTTTTATTTATTTTTTTTTTTTTAATCATCAAAGCTATGATTTTTATTTTTTTTTCCTTCTGATTATGTACATTCACTGTCCATTAACTTGTGCTTGGGGAGCCATTGAATCTATGCTGTCTGCTCAGGGGGACTGTGTGTATGGACTGTAAGTGGTATAGATGTAAGAGGAGTAACAGTCAGAAGGATACTGCTTTGTGCACATAGTTCAGTATGAGTTTTGTCCAACTTCAAGTTTTTTGCTAAGTGTGGGTGTTTTAAGCAGCTGAACTTTGAATGGAATACTAATGATAATGAACACTTGTTGGCACTTGGAAACAGTTTCAGTTCTAACCATTGGAAACTGTATGTTCTCAGCATCTGAAATAATATTTCAATCTATTCTGTGGTTTTTGTTTCTTGTTTTTTTCAGGAGAAAAAAAACAAATGCATGACTTCTATAAAGAAAGAGGATTAGAAGTGCCCAAACCAGGTGAGCTATAATCATTTAGAGGATGTCATTAAGGAGATACTTACTATCCCATTTATTTTTAGTAGTTTTCCTTGAAATATTAGCTCACAACTAAAGTAAATTTGTAGTGTTCGTAGGGAATGTGAGATTCAAGTTACTAAAGTAGAACGTGGAAAATAGCAACACTTAAACCAAGGTTGTGTTTGGGTGTTTTTACAGTTTATATTTTACTTTTGCCCAGGAAAATTTGTTAAGAATGTGCTAATTGTATTTTCTAGCCCCTAATAAATATTATGAGTTAAGGAAGTCTAATAGGATAAGAACTTGAATGTCCGTTGACAGGTGAGGGATTATCTTAGTTGTTTGTTTGATAGAAAGACAAAAAACATCTCTTTTGAGAATTGCTGTGCTGAAAGCTAACAAAATGCTGGCTCACATACACAGCAAGAAATGTACACAGAGCTGATTTAGTTTATTTAAAAAAAAAAAAATAGGATGAGTGTCATGGGCACTTTTTCCCTTTGAGCTCATCCGTTTTGGTTGGCACATGTTAGCATCTTATTCTGTTTTTATTTCAAGCTGTGTTTGCATTTTGGCTGTTTGAATATTGTAGCTGTCCCACAGCCAGTTCCAGCAAGCAGAGGAAGACCTCGAAAAGTTCTGGGCTCCGTGTTCCGGATCCCACCAGAACTTGACATCTCAATACTGCTCGAATTCATTGGGTAAGTTGTGGACAAATGTATGGGCAAATTGCTGATGCAAGGCTTCTGCTCACGTCTTGAACTGTTTTGGGCTCTTTGTTTTCAAGTGTTTACTACTTTCATCTCAAGTAGCAGATGGGAGTTTTCAGCTTACTGTATAATAGCAGTAGTCAGTTTTGCATATCTAGATGATGCAGATATTTAAAATGTCTTTTTATGAAAATAGATTTCAAAAAAGCTTAGAGCCTTAAAATTTGCATTCCTTTTATTTTTTTTTTTAAAGTAGTGTAGTCTTGGTAAATGGAATAACCAAAATTCCTGTCTCTTATGGTTCCTTCCACCCTGTAGGTGGTGGCAGTACTGTTAGTGATGACTGTACTAGGTCTTGGTCATGTAACTAGGGGACTGCAGTTGTACATGACATTCTGTTATAGCCACAAAAAACTGTATTCTAAGGATGGCTCACCAGGCAGGGGTGTGGGGAAAGGGAAGCAAAGAAACATCTCTGAAATCACTGTGGTTACAGTATTAGTGTTTGGGCATTACATTTCCTAAAGGGTAACAGCACATGCAGATGAGTGACCAGAACACTGGTCCTGGTTACAAATTGTAGAGTAACTCTGACATGTGCCTGGGGAGTCCTGTTTCTGCTTTGCCGAGTAATATAGAGCTCACTGTAGCTAAGTTTTAGCAGTTCAGTATTTGCAGACAGTGTGCACAAAGCCACGGTGCTGCTTCAGTAAAAGAAATGTGTTCTTGATGGGATGTTTTCCAACATTTAGGGGTTAAGAGCATCTCTGACAGCGTGCTGGGAACTTGAGACCTACAATGAGTTTGTTAAATGCAATCAGTGGCAGTTAGACAATTCACAGGAAATTTTATTCTAAATGTATCTGGCCAAGACAAGGTAGGAAACCTGAGCAGCAAGAGTGGCATTCCCCTAAATGTTTTAGGTGGGACTAATAATGTAGTCTGCTGTCAAGTCTGCCTGACAGTTTCTCAGAGTTGAATGACTTATAGCTGAAGCTTTTTTTATGGGACATCAACTTTAGTCATAGCTCAGGAAGGGGAAATTCCAGCCCAAACATTGGAGCTGTTTTCAGGAACATGGGAAGCAGGAATTATATTGCTTTGCCTATCTGCAAATTTTCACAACAGCGACTGAGAAATTGTTATGCGTGGAATAAAAGCTGTAACAACTGAGAGCACTGCACAGAACTTGAATTGATGGGAGGAAGTGACTTGATTCTTGTACAACACATGCAGGTGGCCTCTGCTTTTGGCCTGATTGTTGACACAGTGTTCTGAGAACTTGCACACATAATTGTTGCAAATTTGTACAAATGAGGTGAAGTGTTCAGAACTTGGGAAACTCTAGCAGCAAAGCATACCAACCTGATTTGAGCTTACTTTTTGTCGAGATTGTGTCCTTGCCTTTTTGCTTCTTATGTCCAGTGTTTCTACTGTGTTTTCTTGAATTCAGAGTGCAGAACTTTGATGTAGCTGTTCTGGCTTGTTTATTATTTGTGTTGCCCATCATGTGGGTTTTGTTGTTTTGTTTTGTTTTTTTTAAATCCTTTGGATAGCTCAGACAGGAGATCGCAGTAAGAGAAGTTTTTGAGCTAAATGTCTGCAGAAGAATCCGTGCCACTGCTATAGAATATGCTTTTATCTCCACTTAGTTGAATTCCGTTTTAGTTTTCTACCTGCTTGACTATCAGGAGCACTTTGTGCTCACATGTACATTTTAAAGCAGTGAGAGTCATGACTAAGGCTGTACTATGAAGTGTTCTGCAAACACATTCAGTTTCAGATGTCTCAGATTGAGCACGTGCAGTCCTTTGTTATGTTTCAACGCAGTCTCTGTCTTAGATTCCTCTTTTTAAACAATGTATTACATTGCTATTTTGTTGAGTAGGATGGTGTGGAACACATCCCTGAGTTGGAAGAAGCGAGATGAGGAGGAAATCAATGGTTTTCTGTTATGAGCAGGATCATTACAAGTAAACCAAGAGTCATGTATTGTACAAGGAGAGTGAAGCAAAGACATGATTGTTGGACGTGTGTTGTATAGAAAGCAGCTTGTTCTGGGACCTGTCAGGTAGCAGCCAGTGCTGTGCTGGCCCACCAGGTGGCAGAAGGAACTTGCTCACACCAACAGTGCCTTCACTTAAAGGTGTCCTATTGCCAGTTACCATGTAAAATGACTTCAAATAACTGAAATTGGATTCCAGTTATGTCCCTTTCAGGTTGGGACGCTGTTTCTTGATCACTGTGTGGAAAGCTTTGTTACGTTATCTTGTCTGCAGGATCAGATACAGTTTGAATTAATTGTGGTGAAAGTACTGTGATTTAGAGCTCCACTGTCATGGTTCCTGGTTACTCCCACTGTGGCCCTTGGTGATTCTCAGCAGGTACATTTTTCTTTTTTGCAGAGTAAGAAGAAATAGAAGGGCAATTTATACCTCAAAATGAATTAAACATTTACATGCCTGTGTGTAGAACAAGATGGCTTTTGAATCTGTGTTGCATTTGTTATTCTGGCAGGTTTAGGTCAAGTTTCTATTGTAGTCTAGCACCAAGGCAAGTGCAATTGTGCAAATACAATCTACAGTATGCAGAACTCTCCTCTGCTTTCATTACTTAGATGGAGTGATGCCCAGAAAGATTCAGAAGGATATTGACTTAATGTCTGTTTTGCAATTTATGTTAAAGTTTTGGTTTTTTTTTTTAAATGTTTGATCTTATTTTAATGTTTAAGGCTTAATCTGTTTTCTTCAAAGATCAAAATCAAAGAGCTTATCTTGGCAGTGAGATGTTAAAAAAGCTCTTTGGAGAAGGGAAACTTGGAATAGATGAAACAATCCAGCAGTAATTGTTACTTTGTAAGCTTTAAACTATGCATGTATTTAGATGTGTTAAACCATCTCCTGAAACAGTGTAACTGTATCAAAATAGCAAGAGTGGAAAAGCTTGTCTGTTTGCTTCCTGGTAACTTTACATTTCAATTCAGGGGCAAAAATTGGTAATGCTTCTACTTAAATCTGTTTGATAGCTAATTACAGTAATCTGAAGTGCCATGCTAATTTGTGGTCTGCACAAGCATTGCACATTTGTTTGCTCTATTAAATGGTCAGGAGAAATATTGTCAATTTATAGTGACATTTCTTCTTAGCTCTCTCCAGCACAGTGAAATACTGTATTTTACCTCTGTCATACATATGCACTTGCTAAAGTAATGCAAGAGTAGTGAAACGTCATGTATTGAGCTTAATTCACTGAGAAATTTGTATACTGTGCTACGAGATGGGGATGCTGTATGTAGATAAGTGGGAGCTCACATGCTCAGGCAGTGCAAATCAATGAACCTCCATTGTGGGCAGCTGGGAATTTGGTCATTTTCCACCTCTGTGTATGTTTGACCTGCCAGAGAAGTTCCTGCAGCTTTCCTGAGTTCCTAGACAGCATTACCAGTAATCTTGTAATTATGGTCTGGAAAGCACTGAAAGCCTCTTTGGTGTTTGAGTGTGTTCTGTCAGTAGCTTCTAGGAACTGTACATTAAGGTTCCAACTGTTGAGGATGATGAAGTATGGATATTAAAACAGCATTGATATTACAACTTATTCTATGAAAACTTATATTGCATGTAAAATATGGCTTTAGTGAGTATTGCTTTTTTTCATTTCACGTAGATAAAGTTTATCAAAGTCCTAAGTAACTGAATTCAAAAGAAAGAAATGGGGTACCAAGTGAAGGCTGGGAGAAGAAGATGAATAACTTTTGGCTAATGTTGTTTCATATACTTGATTTTAATGGAAGGAAAAGTCTGATTTTAAACATGAGCTTAATATGCCAGGCTTACAATTTAATAGTCATTACAATAAAGAGCTTGAGGGTGTTACTAATTGTTAACCTTAGCAATATTGATTGTGTTTTCTCTTGTTTTTCAGAGCTAACGAAGGCACAGGGAATTTTAAGGTGCAGATGTGATTTGAACTTTTCTCTTACATGATTTACTTCAGAAATATGTACAACCTGAATGTATTTAATTTAGTTTGTCTTTATTTTTCTTACGTTGAGTACGGCCTGAACTTTTAGCAGCATAATGGAATACAACATATGTTCAAACCTGTTGTTGTATAGCATCACAGAGTAGAAAGTGAATGCTTCCAAGGCTGAGGAATTAGATATGGCAGGAGAGTGGGAATGATGTCAATGAAACTTCACTTGAGTAATTCTAGGTTATTATTCTTGCATTTCCTACCAAAAGGTGCATTACTATGGCTTTTCTTGGAATACTAGGCAGAAGTGCAGTCCTTCTCTAAAAAAGTTTTTTCACAGCTAGACATACTTCAAAGCTTGGCCAGGTTACTCAGAGGAAGCATTACCCAAGGTATAAAAAATGGTAACTTTTTCTACATGGTTGAAATTGCAACAAAAAACAATGCAAATTTTCTAGACAGCACTTCCATAGCTTGCAGCAAACGGCTTTCCTGCATCCCTTCACTAACAAAGCTAGTTGTCTCAACAGTGGCAGTTCTGATGAGTAAGAAATAGCATTCCTACCATCCTGAAGGGTATCTTTTCTGCTGTGCATCGTTATACTGAACTGAATTGGTTGACATCTGTGGATGCACTGCTCGCTGTTTAATGCCTGTGTTATTTCATAGGCTGTAACTAGAGATTTGCAGAGTATGCTCTTCCACTATTTTGGCTAAACATCTAGAAAAGAAAAGTCTGTTCAGGGCAAGGAGGAGATGTAATTCAAAACAACACAGTGTATTTTGCATTTCATTGTTTTGGGGCTTGTAGGAATCAAAAGATGGAATGGCACAGAATAACAATGAGATGTTTTGCTGCTAGCAGCACCAGTAAAACTCCAATTTTGCTCTATAGTGATTTCAATAGAATCGTATTGCTAACTGAAATATGGATTGTCCTATTTTTTTTTTTTTTTACTGATTTCCTTTGTTCTCAGCTCAGTTGATTTCTAATCAATATATTTTCAAGCACAAATCTGAAGTGTTGGATATGACAGCAGTTATTTCTGGTACTTTTAAATACTAATGACACTTGGTATGAGAGAACTTGGGAGGCAATCTCAAAGTGTTAGGTAAATAAGATTTCATGTGCACAAAGTGTGAAAACTTAAGTCCAGTTTCACAAATAGAAGTTTTTCTATAGAACAGAAGCAGTATTTCTAAAAATGTACCTGCCAATTTTATTCACTTGTTTTTCCAAGCACCAGCCAGCATTTTGTATGTTCTTTTTTCTCCTTATCTATCACACTATTTTATTTTTTTTTTTAATGTTCTTGTTTTTACATCACCTCCAATCCTTCATGTCTCCTATTTGTCTTTTTTTCTGTTGTTTTTTTTTTGTTTGATTTTTGTCTTCTCCATTTTGGGCCTGCCACAAATGACTGTAGGGCAATTCAAATGTTTTATTAACCAGTGTTTTCCATTTATAAAATCTGTGTCAGGCATTTATTCTATCTGATATTCCTCATGCTGTTCCAGTAGGAATTGTTTTGCCTTTTAAAACATGTTTAGCTCTTAACATAATTAAAAAAATGAATTAGTGACTCAGAAAAGGGATTTTATGCGTATTCTTCCCTTTTAAGTAATAAATAGTGCATTTCTACTCAGTTTAATTCTAGTTCTGTGAGGATGTTGAAGGCCACAGGCTGCCCACCTGATCTCTCAGGGAATCATTGTGTGCTGCTCATAATGCCACCATCCATAGACTGAAGTGCCATTCTGCACAAGTGCCTATTTAGATTCCTGTATGTTCTTTATAGAAATATCACATCTTCTAACAGGTATCTTCTACGGCATTTCCAATTTTTTTTTTCCTGCATATTACCTCCCTGCTTCAATGTATTTTTTTTTTCTTTTTGTATCTTCCTGTTCTCTATTTCTGTTTCACGATCGAGAGGTTTACTCATCTACCTTCCAAGTCCGTCTCTTATCCATTTCTCACAAAACATACTCTAATTGCTTCTTGGTATTACTCTTTCCTCAATTACTTATTCAGAAAAAAAAGTTAGATTAGACATGAAATTAATGGATGAAAGTGGTTTTTGTTGTTGTTTAGTTTTTTTCCCTGGGGTGGATTGAGAGAACAAGTTATAAGGCTCATGGCCATAAACCTTTGTGCACTAAGTGTAAACCTGGTATCGTCAAGCTTTCAGCCAGCTTAGGCTCCTACTCTGGTCCTATTGGCATTTCTAGCTCTTACACATGAATAAATCAAACTGTTGCTCCAAAAGTACAATTATCATGGATACAGTTATCATGGATAGATATTTTAATTCATGATTGAATTCAAGGGTAGTCTTTAGACCTCTCTGAGCTTTCTATCAAGTGTTTATTTTAATTCATCGATTAATTAAGGGGTACTCTTTGACCCTCTGTTCTGACTTGTTTTTCACATTGAAAGAATATGATGAAGCTAAATAGTAAACCACAACTGTTCAGAAGCTAACGTAAATTCAATTAAATGACACAAATGGAATCCATTTATCATACTGAATGCAGTCATCTGCTCTGCCTTTGTGCCCATTTGCTTAGCTGCCCATATTATCAGTCAGCTGTTCAAAATTTTATCCACAGACAAGAAGCCCATTAAAATCTTTGAGGCTGACATGATAAATGTACTCTTGTTGAAGTCCTTGCTAAGAAAGTATATGGAAATTATACGAAAAGCCCATTCTACTATTTTGGTCCTTGTGTTCTGCATAGTATTTTAAGTGTTCTGGTATTTTATGGACTGTTAATTCCAACCCAATCCACAATACTTCTAACATGTTAAGCAAGTTAAGTTCCTTGCATTACAAAATGATAGCATTTAACTGTTTAAATTCATGTCTGATGTGCAAGCACAACATGGAGAAAAGCAAATCTTAGGAAATCTCTCGTGCTTCTGAATAAATGATTTTTAGAAGCGGAGAGGGGTTGAAGGGAAGAGTTCTTGAAATGCTCTGTAATACCAATTTATGTGAATTAATAGGAAATCCCATTCTCCTTTATTTCAGTAGTGAAATAGGGCTGAAGTCAATAGTTACTTTTAAGAGTTGTTTCAAACAGCAGGAAGTTTGAGTGCAGAATCTGTTAATACACAGTCCTTTCCCTGTGGGGTAATCTGGAAATAGATCCAAGAGAATTCCAAAACATGAGCTGTCTTCTGCAATTAGTGGGCCTTCAGTTAGGTTGGGGATTGCCAGGAATGATGGCTGGAAATATACAGGGTCTTAAGATCATGCGTTTATTCTTTGCAGCCTTTGGAAAAGAAGTTTGTGCGTGTTTCAGGGGAGGCAACGATTGGACACGTGGAGAAATTCCTCAGAAGGAAGATGGATCTGGATCCTGCTTGTCAGGTACGGCACTTACAGGGGCACTTGCTAGTTCACTGTAATCTAATGCCTATGCCTCTGTTGTTTGTTAATGCAGAAGTAGGAGGAACTTTCCCAATCAATTTGCAATGTGTTTAAATTATCATTATTTTGTGTATGAAGTTTCTATAGTGTCATGTAAGATTTCAGCAGGTGAAATTCAAAGCAAAGAATAACCTGCTGTTTCAAAGATAAAATTGAGTAGGTAGATGGGGAAGTGTATGAGTGTGAGAGGATATGAAGGCAGAAACTGAGAGAGGAGCAAAATGTCAGTAAAATCAAACTGTACTTTGAAGGAAGCAAACAGGGTTTGAAAGTTGTGAATGGACGTGTTAGAATGAAAAATATGAATACAAAGGTAGGCAAATCATTTAGATTTTGAGCCCATCTAATACACTAAACTTGAGATATATTTTTTTCTGTTCATTACTTTGAGTTAGGAGAAAATGAGGTTTATTTTAACGTGGTTTTTTCTTTTGAAGTCATCCTGCATCATATTTGCATTCCTGCAGGTATGTGTGTGAACTGCAGCCTGTGGGGTAAGATTGGAAGAAAGTCTGTTCTCATACAGTGTCGTTGCTGATGCAGCCTCTTAGTGCCAGTCTTATCCCTTGGAACAGATGTTTCTGGTACCTTAGAAAGGCAAATCACAGGTTTTGAACAACTCTCCCAAATACTCATGGTGACCTCCAAAACTGTTTTCTTTGTCCTTCCCTGGGTTGTCATAGAAACCATTGATTGAGATCTAGTGCTTTCTAGGCCAAATTTTCTCTTGGGGTTGTCCCTTATACGACCATTTTCCTTTTTAACTTCATCTTACTTGGTGAGTATTAATTTGTAATTGCCTGTTACCATGTTCTTGTGGGGGAAATGGCTCTTGAGTGCAGAAAACATGTCACCTAACAGATGCCCATAAAGACTACTTTGTTTTAATCAGATTTTTGAAGTTGTGTTTGAGTTAACTAGCTGCCCGTTCATTTTTCCCTTAAGCAAAAGGCCAAGCTGTATTCAGTGCTGTCTCACTTGTCAGCTAACAGTACTGACAACAGTTTTACCAGCTCGTCAAGACTAAAGTAGACTCACATCACTTGTGTTGCTGGTGCCTCTTTCATAACAGAATATAGTAATTTCTCTAAGGCACAAGGATTCCTTAGAGACATGGATTTTGCAACTGATCTCCACACTGACCTCGGATTTTTCTTTTGTGGCTTTTTTTTTTGTCATTACAGAATGAATCGGTGTAACAATTAGCAGGCAGGAATTCTGGCTTTGGTGCTAGAGTGAGAGGATTAGGAAATAACAATAAGAGCATATGAGGAGGTGAATGTGGGGGAAAAAAAATCTGTTAGAAGACACTGAATCTTTAATAACTGCTACTTGAAACTGGGGCAGCAAGAGGGTCAACTATGGGATATTTTGAATCAAGAATTCTCATTCTGTTTTGAAAGACAGTCAGCAGTTGCCACCTTGTTTACATCCTACATTGAGAAAATAAATATTTTTTTCTCTTTCTACAGAAAATATAAAGTGTGCATGTAAATATTTATATCAGTGAGAACAAGATTGAATTTTCATTTAGAGTATGAAAATTGTGAACATAGCTTTTAAAGGAGAAGTCATTAAATTCATACATCACTGGAAAACAAGGCAGGCAAGTCTCTCCTCCTATAGTAATAACTGTAGAGTCTAGAATGCCAGGGAAACTGGAGAAATAACTGAAAACCACTAAAAAAAAAAAAGCAAAACAAGATTCGAGGTATTTAACAAACATATCCAACTGTGTATGTATTTTTTATATATATGATATCAACATTTAATGTTACGTCCAGATTGATGTTTACTTGCTGGCTTCTTCCTGGAAGCTAAAAGCAGAAATAATACTAAGCAGTTTATATCATGTGTGCTTTCTGGAACCAATATTTAAGATTTATTCTATTAGAAATGGAGTATTTCACAACATTCTCATAGTATATAAATGAATTTATCTCTGAGGATTAGAATTCTGTTGTTCCCAAAGCTAAGAACAATACAGTCTGCAAGCATGAGACACAAATGTTTCTAAATTTTTTTCATGAAGAGTAGGAGAGAGATGTCAGTGTGCAAAGGAGTGTATGTACAGACAGACTGAGCAGCTGAAGCACAAAGTGTAGTGGGAAGTGGCTGTAAAACCATGTAAGAGGACAGGTAACAATATTGCAGTATATACTCCCTGACCACTGTAGTGGCAAAGCAAAAACTTGTCCCTCCCTAAAGCTACGTAACAACATGCTGACAATGCTTTTATCTTTGAGGTTTGATCATTGTAATACAAATGAAAGCCCTCTCTAGGAATTGCTGAGAATGAGAATAGAATAAAGCTGCAGTTGTGAGAGGAAACAGTGCTGGATTGGTTGCTTCTAATAGAGAAGCTTATTTTTTTGTAATAGACAAGGTGAAAGGAATCTGGAGTGCCTCACTATGAATCTCTTTTTTTTTTCCCCCAGAGTAACACTTCTTGTGCACAGCTACTTAACAAAAGTGCTTTCTCTGGAATTGCAGACATTGTTGATGTAGTTAAGCTGCAGTTGAGGATGTTATTTAGGATTGCTGAGTATCCCTGTTTCTTCCATCACAGAAACATTGATTACATTTTAAAGAAGGACAGTGTGAGAAGTACTTGCTGACAATACTAGTATACTAGTGGTATACAGTGAGCTTAATGTTTTTTATTCATATCTTTCTTCCAAGCAGTCTTAAGCAAACTTACTCATGTGTTTTGTTGCTCAGAATAGGAGTGAGGGTAGTACTGGCCCGTTACTTGCCATAAGCACTGACAACTTGCCCTTTTTTGCAGATAATGAATGACTCTGGGTGTTTGTGTGATCACTTTAATGTTTAAATATAACTTCCTATTTTATCCGTCACAGCTATTCCTAAATGGTTTGGGTTTGTTTCTTTTTTACAGTGGGCTCACCCAAGTGAAAGTGAAGCAAACTATCTCCTCCATTCCAGAATTAAGCCCCAACTTGGGGGATGGAAGGGAGCTTTAGGGCAAAGCATAGTGTTGTGCATGCTAAAGGCATTTTGACAGCAAAGTTACAGATTTCTGTAGGGTCAGACATGCTATGGTGGAATTCTAAGCAGCTTTAGTTTTACTTTATGAACTATCAAATTTAAATGGCTTAGATATTGTCCTGCTAGTCCAAAGTCAAGTTAAACTTGACAATGTTTGTTTTCTTCCACAGGTAGACATAATATGTGGTGATCACCTGCTAGAGCACTACCAGACACTGAGGGAGATCCGGCAAGTCATAGGAGAGAGTGCTGTACAGGTATGTGTGGCAGCTGGGGCTTTGTGCTGTTTTAAAATAGGTTAAGAAATATTCTATCAGGTAACACCAACTTAGCAGAAGAAGTTACTTACAAAAACTTTCATCTTATGCAAATTGTTCTTTATATTGTAAATGTAGTTGAGAAATATATCAGGTAACAGAAGTGTTCTCGACGGTTTGAGGATGTTCTGGGTACAAAATTGTTCTATTCTGAAACAAGCTGCTGTCTTACCAGTGATACAGCCGTTCTTTTAAGTAACATTTCTTGTTTTTCTTCCTGGTGATTGCATCTCTGCTGCAGATTATCAGAGTGCTGAAGTATCCCACATAAGGCCAAGGATAACCTTGAGTCTGTACAAGGGATTATCAGGGGAACAGTTGCTCATAAAAGCACAAACCAAAGATGCATGATAGTAAGTGCAGTTAATGTCCTTGATGCATATTATACAGGTCCTGATCAGAGCTTGAGGGTAGCCAACTATTTTTTTTATCAGTAATTTACTATGTTAAATGCTGCTGGCTCTGTAAGTAAGAAAACCTTTTATTTCCTTGGGAATCTCTCCAAACATCTTTATAATGGCAAGGGTCACACCATTTCATAAGTACAACAAAGCCAATGAAATAATCTCCGCAGTGCTTAGTAGGATATAGAAGTAAAACCATGTTGTGTAAATAGCATATTAATCCTAACCTGGCAGTTTGAACAAATTTTACTGGTTCATCAACTACAGTGGGGATGAATGGGGTTTAGGTTGGTATTGTATTTGGAAAGCAACTTAAGTAGATGACACAGAAGTTAAATTAGCAAATTCAGTTCTCATGACTTGTATGTCTGTGTGCACTCACAATCCAGAACACTTAAATTTCATGTTGAGCCCTTTTATGCTATAAGAGGGATTCCGTGTCAGGGGCAATGGGTGGAAAGCCAGTTTCAAGGTGTCCTGGGTAATGCAGCACCTGTACCTAATTTGACTAACCAGGAGAGATCCCATAGTCAGGGCGGATGGTACAGATCATGCTACTGGCAGAAAGGGAAAGTCTTTAAGGCTTGTGGTGTGTATTATGGCTTCTGCAGCCAAAGGAAGTTATGTCAAACTTGATGTCTTGGCTGTTCATCTAATAATATGAAGAAAAACTTAAGATTTAACCTAACCCACATTAGGGAGTATAGAAACTGGGAGGAAGAAACCACTAGTAACAAACACACTTCTGACATAATGAGTTTATGGTAAGTACAACATGGAGCAATCAACAAAAATAGTGATGGAAATACTCTATACTAAAAAGCTTCAGGAAATAGCAGGGGAATTATTAAATGTATGTAGTTATTTACTTTGTCATTGCACAAAATCTTTTTATGTATGAAAGTGCTCTTGGGAAATGACTGTAATGAAAACTGTTTTGTTTTCATTTCTTATCAGAAGTGGATCTTCCTGATTGAAGTTCTGTGTTTGTCATGGACATGGGGAAATGGTTTTAAGTTGAGGGAGGGAAGATTTAGGTTGGATGTCAGGGGGAAGTTCTTCACAGAGAGAGTGGTGAGGTGCTGGAACAGGCTGCCCAGAGAGGTTGTGGATGCCCCGTCCCTGGAGGTGTTCAAGGCCAGATTAGATGGGGCCCTGGGCAGCCTGGTCTAGTATTAAATGGAGAGGTTGGTGGTCCTGCATGTGGCAGGGGGGTTGGAGATTCATTGATCCTTGTGATCCCTTCCAAGCCTGGCAATTCTGTGCTTTCATGTCAAAATAGGGTCTTCCTGATTGATGTTCAGTGCTAAGCACCAGTCAGCAACTCCACAAAGAGTACAGTTGTCTAAGGATCTGTTCTCGAAGGGTATATCAAATCTCATTATTACAAAATAAGTATGCTAGTAATGATTTCTAGCAAGCCTGCTCTCTTGGGGAAAACAGAAGGAAGATCTTTGCTTTCTGCAAAGTCCTGTGTTTTCACTAGACCTAAAATTCAATGGTTTTCTAGGTCCAGTGAGACTGCAAGTACACAGGAATGTTTGGCAGGTTTTTTATGTTTTTTTCTAATTAAGCTTGGGGCATCATCATAACCTTCCTGCCTCAGCAAACCAGTATTGCTGGAATTGTTCCTAACAGCTTTCACTAGGATGTTTTTCAAAACTGCCATTGTCATTGACCACGTTCTGATATTCATTGTAGATTATTCACACTGAGAAAATAGCTTCCATAGTTACTTAAACAGAGTAGTCCTTTCAGGGAGTAAACTTGGGGTTTGATTTATTAAGTACAGTTACTGTGAGAGGAGAAAAGTAACTGTTTTGAGTCCCATTTTTTTTTCATGTGCATGTTCATTCATGTCAGCAGTTACTCTTTTTGCTGAGGAAAAGGGGTTTAAAAAATGCAGGTAAGTTTCACTTTGCCAAAGGCAGAAATTTAAACAAGCATTCTTAGCCAGTGTTTTCTGAACTGGGCTGTAAGAGCTGTGATCTAATTTAATTAGTGTGACCCTCTAGCACACATCTGCCATGGAAGTTTTTTTTTTTTCTTTTACTCTTTTTTTTGTGGGAATATTGAATGTGGAAAGTGGGGCACTTCTTGTTACTGCTGCTCTTACAACTTCAAAAGGTGCATATGCCATGATGTTTCTGTCAGTCAACTCACTCTAACACTTATATTTGGGTTTAACAGGTGGAATCCTTTCCAATTTAGGTCAGGTTCACAAATGTGTGGCAAAAAGCCCTAGGGGCAGGAGCTGCTGTCAGAAGAGCTCGTACTTTCCTTTTCTGATGGACACATCTGAGTACTCTGATTTGAGATCTGTAATAAGCAGTGAGGTCTCCTTCTCTTTGTTATTCTATCTCTAGAGAAAGCAGTTGAACAGACACAGAAATGTATAATACCTAGAAAGTGAATAAGTACAGGGTAAGCAGCGCCACTGTTGGGCCATATCTCAGCTTCTCTTTGTGCAGAAGTAGTTGCAGTGGGTTTGGCATTTGATTTGAGAATGGTATTTCCCATGTAAGTAAGTCATTAATCAAAAAACACACTGTAGCATTTCTGTCTTGTATTTCTTTACTTTAAGAAAAGTTTCCATAGAGGAAAAGCTGTGTTGATCACAGTTTTCCAAAAAAAAAAAAAGGAAGTTAGTCTTCCATTTTCCCTGTGGAAGTAGCCAACGAGCAGCAAACATTACCTCTGTGAAGGTATAATGACACTCCGTGCCAAGAGGTTGATAAGTGACTTTGAAGTATCTAACAAAAAGTGAAGACAAACAGGATCTTGTCTCCACGTTACAACATAGTCATCCCACTTTGTTAGGCACTGAGTAAATGAGGCAATGGAAGCTCGTTCTTCCTCCCATATCTATTTGAATTAGTAATGAATTTCCATTTACTAACAGAATGAAAAGATGAAGGAAAATAACCTGGCAGTACTAAAAACAGCAGTGAAATAGGAGGTTTCTTGCATTCTCATTCCTTAAAGTTAAGATTGGTTGGCCACTGCCCTGCACTAAGGCCCTCTTTTGTCAGCATCCTTTAAAGAAAAGTAAAATGGCTGCATGAAATTCAGTGCGTATTTGTTGTTGCTTTGAAGCTGTTTTTATCACCTGTTGTTATGCAGTTACCTGCCAGAACTAAAGAAAATAAGAGTAGAAGAGAGAGTTAAACACGCTCAGCTGCAGCTGCTATTTTTTTCTTTGTGGCAGTGGAAGCAAAACAAAGCTATTTTCTAATAAGCAGACATCTTTTAGACAGAACATCAGGGTGTTGGTAGGGGCTGTCTGATAATAATTCCTAAGGGAAGAAAAAGAATATTTCATGGAGATGTGGACAAGGGCATCTACTCACCTGCATCTGAGATCGATTTCCTGATGTTAGATTTCCTGCAGTGCAAAGTGTCTCGGAGAGTTTTGGGTAGCAAAGGATACCAACTTGTCAAAAACATTTTTATACAGTGAATGAGCTTTTAAATATTAAATATTCTCCCAAAACACTGGTTAGACCACTGTCATACTTCATGTGTCCTGTAGTATAATGCAGCGGTGGCATAAAGTGAAGACAGTCTTGGTACTTTTTTTAATATAATTGGAATGGTCTTTATGTGGCCTTTAGATCTTTAAAGTTTGTGTTGCTGTGATGGTTTGTTTGTTTTTAAAAATGTGCCCCCTCGCACTGAATTACATGACTTCTCTGGAACATATATTAAGTCCTAAGGTTAATGGCTAAAAACATCAAAAGTAAAATATGGTAGGAAATGTTAATATGTTGTCTGTGATTAATGTGTTTCTCTCTTCAAAAGAAAACATTTATTAAAGCCTGTCCACATAATTAGTTCTAATGCAAGTCAGATCCCTGGGGGATCAGGAGTGGGAACAGGTTTCAGAGGTGGAAGAAGACTAACTACTAGATCTTTCACCAGCTGTGCAACTTAAGTTACATAAGTAAGATTTATTGTAATGAGTCAGGAAGTATTGTCTTGCAGGTGAAATGGTTTTTTATTAACTTCAGCAGAAGCACAGGGATTTAAACAGTGTTGTTCATCAAGAAGTAGGATGTCATGGTAAGCTGGCAGTGTGGCTTAACGAAGCTGGTGGAATTATTTGAATGTATTACTGACATATGCAGGACTCCAGCTAACTTGTAGAAATGTAAAGACAGTGCTTTTGTACTTCAAAAAAAAAAAGAGAGAAAAAGTGACTTGATCTTTTTTGTTGTCTTTCTATCTTAATCCCAATTGTCAACAGTGACAGAGCCACTGAACAGTAAGCTGCAGCAGCCAGTAAAGGTACTGAAATTAGCATTAGGAGTTGGAATCCAAGTTCTGTGCAACAGGCAACAACGTTTCCTTCTTCTTCCTCAAATGTCTGTTTGACTTTTGGTGCCTAGAGTTAATGGCCAGAATTTGGTAGCTGCTTCTAGAACTATTTAATGAAGTTATTTATTCTGCCTTGCTGTGTCATATGGGAAATGAGGTATAAAAGTAAAGTGAGAGGGGGAAGTTTTTTATCTGCTTTGGTATTTTATAAAACTTGTATCCCTGTTACGAGAGGGGGAGTGCAATGGAATGAGTGAGATTGAAACCACGCCGTGACTGCCACACCAGGCAGTGATGGGAATGCCTTGTGGAGAAGGCAGAGTGATCCGATAACACAGTTTCTCTCCTCTCTCTAGGATGGCTTGCTTGTGCTGCACTATGGCCTGGTGGTATCTCCCCTCACCATTCCTTAGATTGCTACGCTATCAGGATGTGAAAGAATCCAAAGTCATGAAGCTCCTTCACTGCTGTTTCTCACCAAAGAACGCCATCATGTTTTCTGTGACAGGAAGCAAGTAGAAGAAACTATCACTGACTGCTGTATGCTTGTAACTTACATCTGACTTTAGCACTATTTTTTGTTTGTTTGTTTTTTAAGTGTTCAGTACATACAGCTATCAATTTTCACTTAGCTCAGGGACTTTAAATGCTCAGAGTTGCTGCATTTCTTTAAATAATTCTTAAAACCACAAGATCTCACAGGGTAAACAGGCTTTTTCCTTAAGCTATGGGATTTTGCTTACTTCCTAAGTGTCTAGCTAGAACAGTATTCTCAGGGATGATCTTCAGTGGGCAGTACACTGTATTCTGGGGTGGAAACAGTCATAGGGTGCAGAAAAGCTTGTAGCGATCATCTGACTTCAGATGTGATTCAGGAGAGGAAGGAGACTCTTCAAATGGAGACCAAAATAGGTAGGAAATGATGTCTCACAAACTTTATTCGGTTGTTTTTCTTGAAGAAAAACAATTTTGATTGCACTTGAAAAATATTTGCTGGTAGTTTGACTTACATCAAGTTGTGGGTCACGCATCTCTAGTCTGAATGGAGGTGAGCTGGCTGTAAGCTGGTTAAACTATGCATGGAGGGGGAAAAAAAAGCATCACCTCGTTCTACCTGCTTGCTGTATTTTAAAATAGCCTAATTCTGCTGTCGTGTAAAATCTGTCATATGACTTGACTAGCAGGAGCACAGTTTCCTTCATTCCAGCACACAGCTTTCTAGCAGTAGTGAAAAATGGTAGCTTTTTCCACTCTTCCCAGTATGTGTTAGTGAATTGTAGTGGAGAGTGGGTCTGAAGGGTTAAATAGCATAGTGTGTGCCTCTTCATACCGCCTTTATGGAGGGTAGTAGGTAACATTTTTGTTCATTTGTTTCAACGTATTAAATTACTAGGTTTTGGGACAGCTGTAGTATTCCAGTTCTGTCCTGTTGAAGTTTTTCATGGTCTCTTGTGCAGCATTAAGGAACAGAGCTTTCTGTGCAATGCTCTTGCTGCACGTTCTGTCTTATGTGTGGGGATTCATGAAAGCCACTGTTAAGAACCAGGCTGCCTCTATAGTCAGCGTAGTGAAGGGAAGAAGATTCCTTAGTGAGGCATTTTAGAGCACTTAAGTTAGCTCAAATGTGTTTGCTTACTGTCCTATTTGCTGCAGTGCTGTCAGCATACTAATACTGGCATTTCTTGTCTAAAGAAAGCTTTCATGAATCCTTCTTCAGCTCTTTACAGAAAGTGTTAAGTTTTGCCTGTGAAGGCAACACCACAAAAAAAAAAGTCTTATTTGAAGTAGTTCTTGTGATGCTTCTAAAAAAAAAGAACAAAGACATGTCTAACTATAATTGCCTATTTTCCCTTCGAAGTTTGTACAAAAGTAGTGTTTAAAATACATTAGAAAATTGATTGAATTATTTTGTAAAGACTTTGTGAGTTGTGTTGATAAGAGACTATATATTGTAATGGTAAAATAAAATTTATTTTAGCCAATTTTAAATTGAACACTTGTTTCCATTTCGTCTTCCCTTTTGTCAGCCTCTAAGTTGTAGCAGTTCAACATTGAAAGTGCTGGATGTGCCCTGGTGTTGCTAGAATCACACATTTCAGTGAGAAAGCTTAACTATGAAAGATGGTTTAATATCAGAATGTCTACTGGAGCTAACTGGTATCATTACCTGGAATAAAATGAAATCTCAGATGAATTATCAACACAGATACAGGACAAATAATCCTGTAATGGAGGCATCATCAAGCCCCCTGTGAACCAGGTCTTTCTCTGCCACTCTGATCCCAGCTGTACACAAGGTGTCTGGCTTGACAATACTGCCACTTCTTGTTTCATCACTACTTACTGTTTTGTTTTCTATCTGTAGCTCTATTATAGTTGTGTTTTATGTTGCAAATTCTTCCCTAGTCTGGGCTCAAACATCATGCCTATCAAAGGGCTTTGCAGAGTTTAACAGGCATACAGAAGCTGATAGTTAATTCAAATTTATGTCTGTCTAGGATAATGCTGACTTTTGCATAATCTAGCTAAACCATCTGCTAAATTGGTACTGTTCCGACTGAAGCAGTAACAGTATCAGAGGTCTCTGCACTATCTTTACTGAGTTTATCCATAGAGTAAACCATGTACCATTTGAAATGAAAAAGTCAAGACTTTCCAATCTTCCAGTCACTTAATGATAGAAGATCTACAGGTAGAGTGCATAAAACTGCATTCAGAAACAGGAGTGTTGCCTGGAATATTTTGTATGAGCCCTTAGTGACATTTTATTTCCCAATAATTTATTGTCTGCTTCTTTCTTTCCCTTCCTCAGCTGCCTCCATACAGCATATTCTTTGCAAAGTTGTCTTGGCTGAACGTTTTGCTTTCTTCTACCTTAAAGTGTACCCTCAAGGCACTGATGCTTTACCTGCTCTCCAGCTCCTGCTGCACCCCCTGGGGTTCTGCTGTGACACACCAGTGTGCAGTGGGGCTGACCTTTGGCAATTGTCGAGGCTGAAACGTGGGCTGTGCAGTTCCCCACATAATCAGCCCGCTTGCTTAAAAATGTGCCAATCTTCTTGCAGCTCTGCTGCTGCTGTTTTATTTCTGTTGGTCTCCTTTTAACCTTGGCTTTCCTCCAGCCGCTTGTGGTTCTGATGATAGAATTGCTTCTGTAACAACAGGCCGCCTATGGGATGGCGTCTCTGCCCTTGTGGGAGATGAGCCAGCCTCGTGCTCAGGAGGTGAGAGAATGTGGGCTTGGACTTGTGCGTCGATTTACAGACACTGTATCATTTCATTGCGTGATGAAATAGTTCTGGTCTTATTTTATGGTTACCTATTTAGAGATGACATGGCTGATGCTGAGCTTACAGTTCTGCTGACTCCTAGCAGGAGAAGACTATGAGCTGTGATGTCAGGAGCTCTCATAAACGCACAGTCAAGCTGTGGTCGAGTCATGAGCACTGAGCCATGTAGGTTCTGTTTTCCTTGTGTTTAATCTGGATTTAGTGTAATATGGTAAGTTTCAGGAGACTAATAAAACTTGCAGCTGGAGAGAGTGTGATGGTGATGCGTAAATATTATTTATTTTCTTAATATTGCTGTTATGCTTGGACCTGAATTGTGCTGCCACAAGACGAGCAAAAAGGAAGCCAGGAAGTGCCTTAACACTTATTTCCAAGTTTCCAAAGATACAGAGCAGCCAACGAGTTTCACTAAAAAATCCTTCCAGCTGTCTGTTACTGTGTATTATCTTTTGCTTTGCAGGGAGGAGGGACAGATTATCCACACAAGTCTCAACAGAGAGAGGTTACCAGGTGCCAACCTGAATGTTTATGTTTAAAATGCTGTTGTACTGCTGTGATGGATACTTCTGAGAAATGGAGAATGTTGCAAACAGTACCTTCCCATCACTAGCTTTTTTTTTTTTTTTTCCCTATTACATTTTTCTGTAACCATTTCAACACAAAGAGAAGAAAGGTGGTTGTAAGTTGAATTTTGCACGTCATCTTTGGAATCTCTCTTGAAATGAGAAATGAGCCAGCAAATCTTACATTTGCTTAAGTTTCAGAAAGGGACCATACATGCAGGTCAGCTGGTCAAATTCTGTTGTTTTTTGAGATGAATAGTAATTCCTGCTGTGAAATGTGATACTGATGTGCTGCTTTGTGGCTGCAGAATTCCTGTGAGGCTGTATCGCCATCTTTATTGTGTTTTGATTTAGTATGATGATATATTTGTGTCAAAGCAGTAGTGATCTGCAAAAGAAACATTTCCCCAAGTGGAAGGGAGATTCTATATTTTCTACTTGCTTGATAAAACAATCAATTTGGAAATGTGAGTCTTAGAACATCTGTTTTCTTCCAAGGGAAGCATTACCACTAGAAAAGGGAATGGTGAGGATTTGGCAGAGATTATGAAGAAAATAACATGTTCTTGGGTGAGTTCCTTTGCAACTCTTCCCATGTGTTGCTGAGAAGGCACCAAGCAGTTCCACAACATGCTCAGAGCCTGCTGCTTGCAGTATGCCTTTCTGGAGGTGGTCCTTTCTTGTGTACAATGAGGACTGAGGTAAGAATTCCCTGGGTGGGAATCCTAACATCCTCCGTGCTCTGCAGGGTACGTAAGGGCAGGCAGTTGGCAGGGTGCTGCTGTGGTCCTCTTTGTAAATGCACGTATAGCAGCACTGGTAACAGTACCTATTACCAAACTAAGTATTTTCCTTCTGAAGTTGTGTTCAAAATTTTGTCAAATGATAAACATAGGCGCTGAATTTGTTCTGGCTACCAGTTGTTCCAGCTGTAAGTAGATCCATCTGTGGAGAGTTTCATCAAAAGCAATCAGCTGCATTGACGAAATGAGTAGTTAGGAGGGCTTGTTTGTTTGTTTTTTGGTTTTTGGTTTTTTAAAATCCTATTTCATGTTCCTCTCTGCTTTAGCTAGACTTGCATTGCTCATGCTGTTAGAATACTAACTTGAATTCAAAGAGTCAGGTCCCACGATGCAGACATCTGATCACTCTGGCTGCTGGCATTAAGGGCTGTACATAGGTAGCTCACTTGAGGATGAAGCTTTTTTTGCAGAGGTCTCTGCTAAGAGCTGGCAAGAAGAGAATGGGACAGATCGAGCCCTAGGTGCCAGAAGAGGCTTTTCTCTAAATTGCCATTGATTCCTTCTTGTGGAATAACAGGCTTCTTCCCCAAAGCCTCAAAATGAGGTGTTTTCCCTTTGTAGGAATGCAAATGCTTATTGGGTTTTCCTTGGCTTGTTTTCCTTTGGCTTAATCCTTAATGGATTCCAGCATCTAAACAAGTGTAACTGACAAAACTGTTCCTTGTGCATAGTGGTTCTCCCAGCGTTTAAGGTGCTGTACATCTCAGCACAGTTACTGCACAACGTCCAGTGGTGCTGAAGGGATCCTGAATCCAAGATCCTGATGGAAACAATCTCTTCCATCACTGAAGCAGCAGGAATATGACCCAGGCCTATCCCAGGCTGCATGAACTGTCCCGTCTCATCCTCATGGAAATGAAATGAGACAGTAAGCCACAAAATGCAGCTGCAGGGCCAGTGTTTTCTTCCAGGAAAATGCAGTTCACCCAGGCATGCGGCAGGAGCTTGCACCCCTGCATGGGGGCTGACGTTCTCCCCAGCATAAATATAAAGGCAAGGCAGCGTGACAGAAGAACAGCCACTCAGTGCTGCTTCCCAGGCTGATGGTACAGTCAGTGTCTGCAGCCGCCTTTTATTGAGAGGTCGTGGCTTTGCAGAGGTATAAATCTTTTAAGCAGCTGCAGTGTTCTTCCAGCAGCCTGAGAGTTTAACCCAATAAAACACTGGGCTGCAGCAGAAGCCCTATTCCAGCACCACAACCTCCTCAGAGATCTGGAAATGCAAGAAATCTCCGCTGCAGCCCCTTTACAAAGAGCTGCATCTGGTTCCAAAGCAATGCCTTGTCCTCCCCCAGGCTCCTTTGTTCTCCTCCATGAATGCAGACCCTCCACATCGTTACTACCAAAGCAAATCCCAGCTTTGCTGGGAGCATGCAGCCAGCTGAGCGGGCAGGGAACCGGACTGAGGCTTAGAATAAAGGACAGGTCAGGCCCTTTGTACTCAAGGGGCAGACACAAAGCTGCGCTGAAGGACATCTGAGTTTCAGATTTTTGTTGTATCAGCTGCCTGATCCCATCTGCCTTCTCTTCTCCCTATGCCTGCTGGCCCATGGGGATGCTGGTGACCATCAGACATCCCAGTGTCTCTGGGATGGCTGAGGCAGGCTTTGGTAAGGTGGCAGGAAGTGAAAGAGCTGGGAAACCCTGCTATGGCAGCGCCACCAGTGGGACACTGCCTCCTGTGCTGCTACCTGCAAGGCCCTGCTGGCAGCTCTGTCCCTGCTCTCACGGGGTTTGTTTGGGAGACGGGTGCACCCTCTGCTCTTCTGTTAACTTTGCTAAGGCATAGATTGTGTCACCTTCAATTGGCCGTGCAAACACAAGCTGTTTGTAACCCCTGAGTGCATGTAGGAGGCGCAACCAGCCATCTTGTGATATAATCTACAGCCTCAGTGTTCATTTTTGGGGAAAGCAAGGGCAATCCCTGCCATGGGAGGCCTTTCTCCCTGACTGGGCTGCCACAAACTCCACAAAGTGTGGCTACTGCGGTGGACACCTTGAGATGAGATCAGTACATATCCCATGGCTTCAGCAGTGCCGGTGCTGCCTCCAGAGAGCTGCAACCCAATGACAGGAGCAGCTTTATGGGGTTTTCCCTGTCATGAAGTTCTTTCTCATCTGCCAGCCTTTATGAGACCTTGGCCGTGGGGTCCATCACTGAAACCATCATGGACAGGATATCCTTGATCATGACTATCTCCTGGGGTACTATCTCCCTGGGAACAGGGAATGGCCTGAAACTGTGCCAGGGAGGTTCAGATTGGTTGATAGGAAAGATTTTTGCTCAGAAAGACTGTAGAGGCATTGGCACAGGCTGCCCAGGGAGGTGGTGGGGTCACCATTCATGGGGGTGTTCAGGAACAGTGGAGATGTGGCACTGAGGGATGTGGTCAGTGGGCATGGTGGGGATGGGCTGGGGCTGGACTGGATGATCTTAGTGGTCTTTTGCAACCTTAATGTTTCTATGATTAATGGTGCTGCACACCATGTGAAGTAGGAGGAAAGAAGACAGAAGAGCTTTGTTTGGTTCATGTAACTCTTTCTTTCTTTTTAATTATTAACTTGTGCCTTACGGTAGAAGAGGAAAGAGTGTGAGCGAACAGTTTGCTGGTTCCAGGAACTACTCTGGCAACATTGAGAGGGCAGTAAGGTCTTGTGATGGCAACCTCGCCCGGGCACTGACATGTAGCACACACACACGCAGTCTCTGGCTCTTGCAGAAGCTGGAAATTTTAAGGCATTGAAAGAAAACTACAGTTGTAAATCCTACATCAGATTTGGCACATGTTGGAAGGCTGGAGCTCAAGTGTGGATGTGGCATTTGGCAGCACCCAGCCCTCCCTGCTGTACATGGAGACGGGCACTGGGTGTTGGTTCCCAACCAACAAACCCCATGCATGTGGCCAGACTAACGCTACCGAGAAACAGAAAGAGTTGTCAGAACTAAAAAAAAAGACATTCCTTATAGTTTAAAATATAAGTGGCTCACAGACCAGAAGCAAGGTGTGTTTATGGCTATTTCTGTGCTTCTGAGTTAAAAGTGGATGGCTACACCTTGAAGAAGAGGAAACACTTTAGCTACACATGGATTTGGACAGTAGGTAAAGGGCCTTAACCCTAGTTGTAGTTGAGTTCCATTGACCTCGCCACCCCCACCCCCTCATTGCAGTGAGTCCTCTCCTCGCTGCCACAAATTCCCGTGCACCCACAACACCCACCAGCATGCACCCAGCGACCCGTGTGGCCGCCACCTGACTTGAGAGGGAGCAGTGTGCTGAGCTCGGCCCTTACTTTGCCAGAGGCTGCTGAGCCCTGACCCTACAGGAGTCCTTGTAATCGGAGCTGCTGAGCACAACCCAGTGCCCAAGAGGCAATTAAAGGGCCAACTGAAGACTGCTCCCTCCCAAATGCAAAAGGGATGGGATCCCCACCATTACACTTTAGCATTTGCAATGATTCCTCCACGCACGCTGAATCTCTCTGTTTTCTTGGCAGTGGTTATGCTCCTGTCAAGCATCCCAGCCTGACCGGACGGTATCTTGGAGGTTGCTCTAACCGCCTCTCTTTGCTCCTCTTTCTTGAAGGATGGAGTGGAGGAGCGTGGCTGGAAAGAGTAGGTGGGGTTGGGGAGGGGGTTCATGGCTGGAAGGCCAACGCTCCCCATGCTGAACAGGTTTTCCTCTCCCTCCAGCAGCTTCCTGCAAGCACAGCACAAGCAAAGGAGTTCAGGTGGGGGTCACCTCACAAGACACCATCACAGCACCAGGATGCAGCTGATTTGGATGAAAACAGACCCAGGTCCGATTTTGGTGCCAGGCTTGGCAGCATGGGGAAGGGTGTTGGATTGGGCTCAGACAGGGCCAGAGCAGCCTACCTGTAGGCAGCAATCTCGATATCCAGGGCCATCTTGACATTCAGCAGGTCCTGGTACTCCCTCAGGTGCCGAGCCATCTCGGTTTTAGTGTTGCGCAGGTCAGCCTCCAGCTGCCCAATGGTGTCCTGCAGAGAGGCAATGATAAGGGCTCCCAGGACTGTGTTTTGGTTTTGTTGTTTTTTTCCCCACAGCTGTTCTGCTCTGCACATCCCAAACAGGGGCTTGGGTGCTAACAGGGATGGTTGAAGCAGGCGGAGTGCTGGGTACAGCTCATAACAGCATGCAGTGGGATGGGGCTTTAAACACTGATGGTTTTATATATTCTTCAGTAGGTTTAAACAGCACCAGAGCAAGTATGGGGTTCAGTGGGACCAGACAGAGCACCGAGCGGGTGGCTGGGACACAGCTGCAGGGCAATGGGAGGGAAAAGCTTGCACCAGAAGGGCAAGTTTCAATCCGCCCTGGCAAATCCCCTGAGCTGCAGGCCTGAAAGCAGCAAAACTCACTCCCGTGGGGGATCTTTCTAGGCCAAATGCTTTCCCATGTTGGTCGCTCTGCTGTGCCACTGAGGCTGCATGATGTGCACAGGCAATGAGTAAGCAGTTTGCAGCAAGTGCCTGCAGAACCTGTGGTGGCCACTGCAAATGCCAGCTCCCATCTCCTACAGCCAGCCTTTTCCACTGCCTCTGCCGTAGCACTGAGCATCATTTAGCTCCTAATCAGGAACACCGTGCAACAAACTCCCATGCACTGTCACACTCACAACAGAGCCTGTGAGTCACATAGAAAGAAACCATTGTTCTGCAGCTAAATCAGTTTGAAATACAGTGCTGTTTAACCCAGCTGCATTGTTACTGTTTTTTTAATTCCAATCTTATTCCGAAGATAGGTTGCTCCCGGAATTATCCTTTTCACTCAGCATTAAGGCTATTCAGGAACATTATTACATGTAATCCTTTCATCCACTGCAGGAAATGTTGCATATTGTCCATTTCCACAATATTTGTTGAAGGACCCAGCAAGACTGCAAGCAGCACAGAGCTGCAAACCAGCTTTCTAGAGACCCAGTCTGGATGTGGGCTCCATGACACAGCAGTACTTGGCAGAGGAACAACAGCAGTCCTCAGGTATGATGTAAGGCTGTTGTTTCATTATCAATAGCGAAATGGCTTGATTTGGAAATCAGAGATCACTTAGTAGCCATATAATACAACAATCTCTGGATTTATTTCATTCTAAACCACAGATGTTTTCCCTGTACTAAGAAAAAGGAGTCATATTGTATTAATGGAATAAAAGATACAATGTGCACAGTGTCCACTGAGATGCTGGGATCTGGCTGCCTTCACATCTGCAGAGCTCCAAATTCTGCAGTGCCGGTGCCAAGAGCCAGGCCCCGGAGCGAGGTGCCAACTGTGGGCTTCGAGGAATTACCCACAGTGATGGGGAGTGACAGCGGACTTTGGGGACAGGGATGGGGTGATATCTCCAAGCAGCACTGCTGTGTGCACAGAGGTCTTTGTCCCTGCGACAATCGGCTTTGTAGAGAGGTGTCCATGCCTGTCCCTTCCGAAAGGTCTTTCCTGCTTCCCAGGGCGCCGAGTACGGAGGAAGGATGAAGGCAGCAGGCAATACCCAAGCAGGGCAGATGGAAGCCCTATACCGGGAGGAGGCTGCAGGGATGGAGGCGCTGCGCAGAGCGGGGGGGCACCGCAGTCGCGAGGAGCGGGCGCAAGGCACCGGTGCCGGGGCGGGGCGGTGCCGTACGAGGAGCCGCGATGGGGGAGATCCTTGGGGAGGGCAGTGAGGGACGGAGGGGACCCGCTCACCTGCAGCCCGGCGGCCTCGGCGCTGTGCCTTTCCTCCAGCTCCTGCAGCTGCCGCTCGAGGGACTCGTGGGCTCCGCGCAGGCTTTCCATCTCCACCACCCGGGCCTGCAGCTGCCGGCGGCATTCGCCCGCCTCGCGGCGGCTGGCCCGGACGGCCTCCTGGCTGCGGGCCGCCCGCTCGTGGAGGCTGGCGCAGCGGGCGCGGTACCAGTCCTCGGCCGCCTGCAGGTTGCGGGCCGGCAGCGCCTCGTACTGAGCGCGCAGCTCTCGCAGCGCAGCCGCCAGGTCAGGCCGCGCCGTCGGGGGCCCAGAGGCCGGGGGAGCGGAGGCGCGGAGCGCGGCTCCCAGCTGGGCCAGCTGTTCGGCGTGGGCGCGCCGCAGCTCCGCCAGCTCCTCCCGCAGCGCCTCCGCCCGCCGTTCCAGATCGGCGCGGTCTCGGGCCGCCCCGTCGGCCGCCTGCTGCCGGGCGCGCAACGCCTGCTCCGCCTCGGCGCGACCCCGCGCCTCCTCCTCGCAGCGCGCCCGCAGCCGCTGCGTCTCCTCGGCCAGCCGCGCCCGCTCCAGCGCGGCCTGCGCCCGCTCGCCGTGTGCCTCCTCCAGACGGGCGCGCAGGGCCCGCAGCTCCCCTCCCAGCAGCTGCCCCAGCCGGCGCGGCTCGGGCGGCAGTCGCCTTAGCTCCGCCAGCTCGCCGGCCAGCGCCCGGTTGCGCTCTTCCAGCGCCCGCACACGCTCAATGTAACCGGCGAAGCGCTCGTTGAGGCCTCGCAGCTGCTCCTTCTCGCTGGCACGGCGCTGCTCGACGCCGTCGGTGCGCCGCGGGGCCTGGGCGAGCAGGCGGCGGGAGGAGGCGGCCAGCGCCGGCTGTTCCACCCTGTAGCTCATTGCGGCGGAGAGAGGCGAAGCGAGGCGGGCGGCGGCGGAGCGCTTATGTACTGCGGTGCGGGGCGGGGCGGAGCGCGGAAAGCTCCGGCGGGGGGGTGCGGAGCTGAGCGATGGGATGCGAGGAGGGACGGTGGGATGCGGGGAGGGGCGGGGGGGTGCGGAGCGGAGCGGAGCGGAGAGGTGGGATGCGGGGAGGGGCGGTGGGATGCGGGGCGGAGTGGGGCGCGGAGCTGCGGCGGAGCCGCCGCGGAGGGAGGAGGAGGAGCTGTCCACCAGGCGTGGTGCTGAAAGGTTGGGGCGGGCGGGTGCGGGGGTAGAACGTTGGGTTGATGGATGGATGGGTGGGTGGGTGGATGAACAGATAAGTGGATAGATGAGTGGGTGTAGGAGTGGAGACGGACATACGGGCAGAAAGATAGGTACGATCAAATGCACACAAAGAGCCAGGTGGTTGCACAGGCACACAGAAAGACATGAACACATTCACACACACGTATACATGCTGAGAGGCAGACAAAGGGAAGAGTAGACGTGCGAAGAAACGTGCATAGACGCACAGGCAAAGAGAGGCAGAAATGCATAAAGAAGTGGTTAGAAATGGGCAGGTGGAGAAACATAGGCAGACATGCAAACTGACGGGTGGGCACACACCATGTACATGCACTCATCACCACCAGTTCTGAAGGGAAGCCACACTGTGTGTTTGTGCCAGGGTGACAGTGTCCTGGGTGCTAGTCCCTGCCTCGCACAGGATGAAACATGCAGCTGGACTTCCTGCTGCACATCCCTTCTGCATTGATCAATGAGATGGAGCCTACTTCTCCCACTCCGCCTGTCCCCATTTGTCCTCTCAGGTGACAAGAGGATCATGTCAGCAAAGTCCAGCTGGTGAGTCAAGAGGGCAAGCAAGCCAGGACTGGAGAGAGTCATTGCTTCCATAATAACTGCTGCTGTTTCAAAGGGATCAACTAAAGCAGGAGGGATGGCACTGGGATTCAAATCCCCTCAAGATCAGAACCTTGTCACTACGATTGGTCTGGAGGAAGCCCTGCAATCATGGCAATAGCTGTGGCTTGTACAGGAGCCCACATCCCAGCTGGCACAATTGGAAGGGGATTACAAGGCAGAAACATCCCTTTTCCTTGTGAGTCAGGTGGGTACAGCACCACACACCACTGCTTACTGCTGCAGCAGGCTGGTCCAGATATATTGTCATGGATTGGTAATGGGATGCACATGCATACATATAAATCCTGCCTAAGTCTTGTGCATCTGCCTTGCAGAGTATGGGAGGAATAAGAAGTGTCAGCCAACTGACAAAGAAAAGAGCCAGGAAGTATAAATACAAGAGACTTGGCTTGTGCACTGCTTTCCAGGACTCTGATCTGCTCACAGCTAGCTTTCCTAGAAGCATTCTGTCTTCCTGAAGCCCGTTTTAGAGCAGCCATTGTGAGGTTGCAACACCTGTACCTTCTCTGCCCTGTCTTATCCCTGGAGATGTTCAAGGCAGCATTGGAAAGGGGCTTTGGGCAAGCTGATCTAATGCAAGGTGTCCTTGGATATAACAGAGAGTTGGAATGGTATGGTCTCTAAGCTCCCTTCCAACCCAAACCATTCTGTGATTCTGTGACCCACGTGCATATGTTCTGATGGTAGAGCAAACCCTGCAGCCTCAGTCTATGCCCCACCATGCCCACTAGGCAGAAATCTTCACTTTGATCTGGTTTGATTGTTTCAGGTCTTTCACATCCTCACACACAAATGTGTTTCACCACTTCCTTGACCTCTGTTGTTTTGCATTACCGTATTGCAAGTGAGGTTTCTTCTACCAGCAGTAATTGTTTGAGTAACTGGGAGGTCACCAGCTCTGCTTAGTTAAGTTGTATCATTGTTACAACTTTGCTATGGTGTTTATTACTGATGATGTTGAGTGCTGCTCTGGCTTTCTTTTGTCTTGGTAAAGCAGAGTGCAACCTTTCCTGGCCTTCCCACTTGTGCTGATTTAGTACTGACATACAGATGTGCTCTAAAAGCGGTTGGGAGTATCACATTCTCCTACATAAAAGAAAAAATAATACAAAAAAAAAAAAAAATTTGCAAGGGTCTCTGCAAGGACTGCTACCATCCATAAGTAAAGATCCTAGGAACAGATCCCTTTGCCTCCAAGTAGATGAGATTTACTTCTCTGAAAGAGTGGTCAGGCAGTGGAATGAGCTGCCCAGGGAGGTGGCGGATTCACCAAACCCGGAGGTGTTCAAGGAACGTTTGGACGTTGTGTTGAAGGACGTGGTTTAGTGGGAACTATTGGTGATGGGTGGATGATTGGACTGGATGATCCTGTAGATCTTTTCCAACCTTGGTGTTTCTGTGATTCTGTGATTTTCTTGAGTCAGAAGGGAATGAGGCTACAGGAATTAGGTGGGATCTGAGCCAGCTGCCAGTGCAACTGCTGAGAGCATGTCTCTGAATTTATTGACTCAGAGGAGTTTGAGTCAATAAATGATAACAACTGCTTCTTTCCCACAGAGCAAAGATTGGGCTCCAGCCCATCGGATACTGCTTTTGTCAGAGCAGGAAGGAGGAGCAGGGACTTTGGGATCCCATCAAGTTGAGTCGAAACCCATCCCAGGTTGTTGGCACCCGAACAACAACAACACAAGCCCCTTCTGAGGCCCCTTAATACCCGGCAAAGATCCTGGGGGCTGACCTGAGTTTCACTGTGACCATGTTCTCAAGGAGCTGGGTCCCAGAAGTCTAGTGTGTCCTTATGAGCACAAACTTCCTAAACCTACCAGAACAAAGAGGGAGCAAGAGGGGTATCACTGTACTGTTTTGTGCATCTCTATATATCACACTGTACTATAGTACATTGTTGTTCAATGTACAGTAAAGGCCTGGAGAATCCATTTGGCAAAGGGGGTGAGGGTGCACTCTGGGTTCCTGCAAGAGCAAGAAGCTGCTTCCAAACTGAGGTCTTTGTTGTGAGACAGCAGGAGGATGCCTTAAAACTTTGTGACTTTGCACCGTGCTCACCTGCTGATGGGACTTAATTGTTTTATCTCAGAAGCTGCGTTTAGCTTTGGATTGTGGTGGAAAGGAAAAAGCTGTCCTTGTAGCCGTGCACACACAGCACTGGGATGCACACCTCCAGCCCGGTTCCCAGCACAGCCCATTGAATCACGCTGTGGGTATGGGTTTCACTGCCTGGCTTTGCTTCACTGGTGGCCCGGGGGAGAAACGGTTGCTGGCTGCTGAACCAAGGGAGTCTGAGGGAAAAAGGCAGATCCGAGTGCCTGCCATCAGTCTTCCAGCACAGGTGGGTCACACACACACACCAACACCGATGAAAACGTCAGGCTGGCTCTGCTGGCTGCCTCCAGCTGAGGAGCAACTCAGGAGTTTGCCTGGGACAGTGAGAGTTTTTCTGGGAAAGAGCGAAGTAGCGGCCCAGGCGCTTCCCTGGGGCGGGTCCCCGTGTTCTGGACGTGCGGCTGCCCTGCGTGCGGGCACTTTGCCGACGCTCCCTTGCCGCCTGCGCCCGGCCGCCGGCCTCGCACACTCTCCCCACTCCCTGGCGCCCGGAGGGGGCGGGGCTGGAGCCGCGCATGCGCAATGCTGCCGCCTCGGCGCTGCGGCAGTCGTGCGGGGCAGTTCTTCCGAGCGCGGCAGGAGGTGAGGAGCGGCCCCGGGCGCGCGGGGGCAGTGCGCGCGTGCGGGTGCGCGTGCGCGCGCGCGCGCCGGGCGCGTGGCGGGGACCGTTGGAAGCGGCCGTTCGGAATTGGGGGGGAATCGGGTGGGGGGAGCCGCTCCTCTCCGGCGCGCAGCCGGGGAGGGGGCTCCGTGTGGAGGGGGAGCGCCGAGAGCGGGGCTCCGGCGGCGCTCCTGAGGCACTTCCCCTTCAGCCTTTGAAGAGAGGCACTCGGCGGCCCCGCTGCCGCCTTCCCGTCCCGAGCCGCTCTGAGTCACCTCGGCCCGCGAGTGCGGGACCCCCTGCGGCGGGCTGAGCCCCGCGCTGCCCCTCCGACCGCGGCCGTAGCGGCGGCGGAGCCCGAGCGGCGCGCGGCTGCTTGACTCGAGCCGCGCTCGTGCCTCTGTTCTGTGCCAGAGATAATGCCGTACAACGTACGGTGGAAGCGGTTCCCTCCGTTTTCTGGGTGCCGTAGCAGGCAGCGCGGTTTCGTGCCGTGCAGGATGTTTTAGGCGTTCCTGGGCTGTGGGATGGTGGAACGCTCACGTTCGTTCCGGTGCTGGCTTTCACGGGCTGCCTGTGATGCCCGGGAGCGTCTCGGCAACGGCCTTGAGAACATTGCCCCCAAGGCATGATGACTTTGGGAAAGTTTTTATTTTTTTGTTAGTTCTGGAGGGTCTAAACCGCAAAGATTGCAACGCGCTTTTCTGTGTATAAAGATGTAGTCTTACCTGTCTGCCTCGGTTGAGAATAACACCTTATCGCTGGCTCAAACACGCCGTGTTGGCAATCGAACCAGATGATCTCAGGGGTCTGTTCTGACCCTAACGATTCTAGATTCCATTGATCCATCCAGCTGTTTGCTTTCAGAACTGGGCAGAATGTGGTGACTAGTGAACAAATGGGGGATAGGAAGACTTGCAAGCCTTCTCAGGTGCTGCGTGGCTTTGCTGAAAACCAGAAGCAAAACTCAAAGCTACGTGTTGATCTTCAGGTTGTATGCTGCAGTTGTCGTGATGGCACAGAGGGCAAAGCGTTGTGTTTTAACTGCAAGCTGGTCAGCCTGGCTGTGGGGTCTGTCACTGCCCGTCAGCCTGCATCAACCTAAACATACTTTAAAGCGGGGCGCTATTTAAAATAATCTATTGCCATTAGTCCTGACTCCAAAAGACCATTCAGGAACTTGCTGGTTTGATTAACAGCAGTTGGAGTTTGTTCAAGCATGGACGTTGTTTCATTGTATAGTACAATACAACCTTTACTCTGTATAGCGTCATTCAAGCAAACTGTATTGCAAAATGCACCGCTGAATTACCTTTAAAATGCTCCATTGAGGGAAGTACAATTGCAGAGACAAATGGGGAGAAAAACTGTAAGAATGGGACAACTGTTTTCAGCTGAGGTTTGAAATTTGGAGCCTGTTAGTACATTTGCTTTGGTTGCATTAGTGTTCTATACGCTGTTTCTAGGATATATGCTAGCAAAAAAATCAGATGCAAGCTGAAATTTTTTCAGGCAAGTTTCCAGTTTATAGGCAACTCGTAATAGTAACAAAAAGAGGAGCCCTTTAGTTGTTACCATTTGCAAAGTTGAAAGTTGATAAACCCTTCCTAAAACAACTAGAAATATTTGTCCTACGCTTTTTTAACATCACAGGGTATGTTTGTTTTTGAAAAAAAAAAACCAGAATCCTCAGTTTGATGTTTGCTGGTAAACACTGCAGTATTGTACTCTTTTAGGAATGTTGTATTTCCCTTAAAAATTACACACGTTATTTGTGTATCTAAAGTAAAAAGGAAACAAACTCTTTAAATATGATGTTCAAGTGGTGCTTATAGAAAAAGAAGATGGGCTTATTTGCTCGCCTCCTACCTGTGATTTGTGGTTCAGCTTAATAGTGCTTCAGTTAAAAAATGAAATGTGGCTTGTTAGTTTGCAGTGAGCTGTTATCAGGAGATGGCCTGGGGCTGGCAGTAAGGTAGGCTGCTGGTTCCCTGGGGCAAAGTGAGCTGACCCACAGCCTTTCAGTCCCGCATGGGTTGTGGATTCTGGATTCTGACTCACAAGGAGGCGCAGGAAGAAGGGCTGGCTGCAGCTCTGCCCAGAAAATGGTGAGAGAGAGACAGAAGTGGGTGTGCTCAGCAAACCTCTTCTTTCGTATAAATTGAAAATGAGGGGATGCTGTGGGATCGGGGTAGCTCGGTACAGTGCAACCTGCCATTGCTTGAACACTGCTGGAAGTCCTGCGGAAGTCTGTAACGATCCACAGAACTGGTTCTGTGTAGGAGCTACTTCGCCTGAGGAAGGTGGATTAATGCTCTCCAGCCAGGCTGCAGTGGAAAGTTGTCATAGGAACTGGCTTGCTGTTTGGCAGGGCCGTGCCTTGTCTTCAGTCCACTAAAAGCTCACCTCTGTAACTGATCATCTCGGGACAAGAAGGGCCTGTGTGCCACTCTGCACAGAGCCATGGAGGGGACAGGCACGTGGGCTCTACCCCGAAGGAAGCTGAGGGCAGCGCAAGTGGTGCACCTTGGGACGAGTTCACAGAGCCTGCTCTGCGCCGTGTCCTTGCCTCGGGGTGGCTTGCCAACGTGGGTGTCCTGATAGAAAACAGCTGTGGTTTTTTTAGCAATACGAATAATGGGATGGAAAACTGAACAGAATGTGCCGGGAGTGGAAGTCTTGTCTGGCTCTTTGAGATGAGATGTTACTAAGTCAGCGCGTGGGAACTCTTTGCTTATTGTCTGTACTCCATCTATTTTTTAAGTTTTATTTCTTATGTCAGCAGCACAAACATTTGGAATGGCTGCAGTCTAAGTCTCTAAGGCTGTTCTGTGTTTAAGCACATCTTCACATATTTGCAAATTGTGCATTCATATAAATGTTTCTTACGTCTCTTCTAAAACATCTGTTTCATACTTCTAAAGAAATTACTGTTATGTGTCATGTTGTGATGCTCGTAGCAATGATCTGTATTTTGCTTTTTAATCACAATGACTCGTTTACTGGAATGGTTCCTAAAACCTTGGACTGTGTACTCTGCATAGAGAGTGCGTATAACATGACTCTGCTTAACACAACCGCAGAGACAATCCAGTGTGCACAATAAATAGAACTTAATGTACAGTAAATAGACCTTAAGCAACATCTGGAAAATATTGCGTAGGTATTTCAGGTAGCCACTGTAAGCAATTGCTAATCGAAACCTGGCTACATGAGGGTAGTTACTAAGTCTTATGAATGACTTTGCACGGCTAAAAAGGTGCCTGGGAGACCTGGGCATGCAAAGCCGTGATGGGGGAAGTACTTAATTTTGTATGATGGTGCAGGATCAAGAAGGGAGCCTGAGTAATTCAGCCTAAAAACCCCCATCTGTCAAATCTGACAACTGCCCAAACGTCTAGCAGTGTGTGCTCCTTACGGTAAGGCCAGGAGCCGCTCTGCTCTTACTTCCTGAACGCTTGGGTCCCCACGTGTGTGAGCACTGATGGCTGCATGCCAGCCCTCACGCTCCTGCCGCTTTTTCAAGTCTGGTGCAGAATGGCAGAGGTAAACTTGTTGCTTGCAGTTATCATTCTCAGGGCGTGAATACCTGCTACGGGCTTTACCAGCACGGCCAGCCCTTTTTTGGTAGTTTCATCGGGTTCCGAGTCAGGGAAGTTGGAAACCCCACTGAGCTTGTTTGTATGCTGCTTTCTGTTAACGTGCGAGTAAAGAAGGCAGGTGGGTTCTTATCCTGTGCCTCTTACCAGTGGAAACCTCTTTAAATTCTGCGGTGTGAGGTGCATTAAATGTGGAGAGCAGGAATTGCTGTAATGAAATACTTGTAGTGGTGATGCTGGGACGTGAATGGTCTGTTCATTTCTCTTTTGAAAATAAAGGATGCACTGCTTCTGTAGAGCAATAGGGAGAAAGGGAGGCCCGGTCAGTTGTCAATCTTTAGAGATTGGAAGGTGGCATCAAAGTGAAGTAAGTTGGACAGGTATGCGGGGACACTGTACCCTGATGTGATGTACTTAAACTGTAATTGAGAAGTTTCAGTGTCTAAAACTACCACTCCCTCTCATCTTACCACTTGCAATTTGTTTAAAAATAAAGGTTCCTTCAACAAAGGTGGAGGTCACTATGCAGTTCTAAACTTAGCTTAATTTAGTTACAGACTATTCACAACTCCCAGCTGTGGTTCAGATATTTTCAAACAAAGGCCTACTATTTTGCGCATATGCTTACTACTAGATTATCATTTAACTTACTTGGCACATTTGGTTTAGCGGAAGGGGGAAGAGAGGCTTCCTGTGTGCGTTTCTATGAGAGGCTCTGAAGTAGAGTGGTTTTCCACTGTTTACTTAAGAACAGCCCTTTGGATTAACTGGCTTTGACCCAGGCCTTGTACTTCTCTGTGTTAACATTGGCATAATACATAAAACACTTGAGACACATTATTGCTGGATTTTTCAGGGAGCAAATTCTCGCTGAACCCTCCGTGAAGGTGCATTTCCAAAAAATCTTTTTCCAGCCAGGATGGTCCAGCTTTGGCAGCTGTGCAAGGCAGCTCTGGACTGTGGGACCCACTGAGTGGGTTGCCCCTTCCTTGGGTGAAGTACTGCCTTTTCCCCAGGCAGCAGCGACTTTCTGCACTGCTGCAGTAGCAACAGCTGCATCTCTGCGTTGTGCATCCGGTTCAGGAGGAAGTGGGTTGCTGGTGAAGTAGGGTTTGCAGCTTAAATTGGTGTTCTTCATCTCCTTTGCAGAACAGTAGTAATGGGTGGAATCAACTCACATGTTACTGCTTGGACCGAGCTCTTCTTGGCCTTTCCATCAAATGTAGCACATCTGGCCATGGCATATAACAAGATGAGATTTCTATTCAGCTTCTAAAATAACCTATAACAGAAGGTAAATTCCAAAGAGAGAAGACTGATGGCTCAGTATAAAGCATGCCAAAAATCCCAAGACCGGCTGAATTCAGCTGGTGTTTGGGTTGGTTCAGCTGGCGATGAGTTGCATATAGACATGGACAGCAATGATTAGGAACGTGGGGTCAGAGGAGAGCATGTGAATGTTCTGCCCTCAGAAACCCGAAGAAGTGCTGAGTGAGCTGTATGCCACTGCTCTGTACACATAACACAGCCATCACCAGTAGTAGCTTTAAAGGGTAAGTGCAGGTAATTTTGGAAGTCGCTAAGTAGAACCAGTTGCAGTTAAAAGCAAATAGTCTTTCAGGATGTTGGTGTTCTTAGTTTTCTCTGAGATAGGTTTTCATCCTTTTTTTTTTTTCTTTTTTCTTCTAAGGAAGAGCTGTGTGTGTTTGATGTTTGCAGCGCTCGCTTGGATATTACAAAGCCATTCAGTCTCAAGACTGTGCAAAGATGTGTCTTTTGAAGTCACAGTAGATGACTGTGGGGATGAGTCCTGAGTGTTCTGGTTTCTGACATGTTACAGTGTTCACTGGGAGTCTTTAAGTACAGATACCTGTAGTATTTGCATAGTTGTTTCTTTTTCATTGCTTGTTCATTTCAAGTCATTTCATGTTATTCTATGTATGTGCTGCTAGGTTGGGATGAGTTCTCTCCCTGAAGAAAACCAATTAGTTGAACATAAATTTTAGGTGCCCCGAGCACCTGTTTGCTTGAAGCTGACCCTGGAAACTACCCTTCCAGTTCAGTTCCTATAGCTTTGCCCTCATTGTAATCCAAGTGGCTGAGTGGTGTTGGAAAGAGGAATTGAAGATAGAAGCAAGCCAGGCTGGTAAATCATCTGTTCATTCTGCTGTCTGGAAACTGAGGCAGGAATCAGATTTCAGTTTCCACTTCACATTGCAAGCCTCTGTCAGTTGGTGCTCTAGTGGTGCTTAAGGGCACCAGGAAAGTACCTGTTCTGTGTCTTTGAGTGCTTAGGGCTGGGTACTGCATGTCCACATTTCCTTTGTTTAAAAAAAAAAAAATTTTTTTTTTAAAAAAAGAGACTTGCTGAAAGCCAAATACATGTTAACAGGGTATCTCTGAAGGGAAGAGTGCTCAAGAGGCATTTCTTTTCCTATAATCCAGTGCAGGGCTGCCAGCAAGTAGAGACTGTTAAGGAGAAAACGATAAAAATGAAGGTTTGCTAATTAAATCTGTGGATGATACAGGTAAGTAGATGCAGAATCCTTCTGCTCAGTTCTTCAAAATGCTTCCCTGCCCCGAAGTGTCAGTGCTAAGCAATGACTGGTGTACCAGTAGATCTTCCACTGAATCCTTTTCAGTCAAGAAATTTAGCTTACCTGGACTGTTATCTGCTTGGTGACTGCAGTCATACTGGGTAGAATGTGTGTTATGCATGTTTCAGTGTTTCTTCCTATCTTCTGATGGTAGCACTGAAGTGGAGCAGTTTCACAGAGCATGAGTATGTTCAGAAAAATGTCTGGTGCTGGAATCATTAGCAGATGTGTGTGATACTTCTGAGCAATTTGTGTACAAGCTGGGGAGAGTGTTACTTGCTGTGATCTGAGGAGAAATTACAGTATGCAGTGTTCAGTAAGCTGGGGATTTCTGTCGGTTCTGGTTCAGAGAAATAGCAGTGTGGCCTTCCTAAGAGTTTTTTAAAAACACATTTGTGGTCTAACCTTCCCTATTTTCCTTTGCCTGGGCAATAGAATAGGCAGGTTATTAACCTCTTCTGTTATATGTATTGTAACTTCTCTTGCAATACTGCACTGACAGTTTGATGAACCAAGGCCAAGAAGTCTGCTAACTGTGCTTGAGCAATCATGAGCGTAGGGATGATAAAACTCAACAAAGTTTCACTCGTCTGCTGCTCATTTTTCTTCACAGCCTTGTAGCAGGTAGATATTAACAAAGTAATAAAAAGCACTTGCAGTTCTTTATAAATGTGTGTGTTCTGGTGTTGAGAACAAATAATTGGTGAGGGTGGGACATGCAGAGAGCTGTCTTCCCAAAGCCCGGTGTTGTGGGTCTTCTAGTCTCCACTAACAAGTTACTTCATGTTCCCCGAAGAGAGAAGTCACGGTCCAAAGGAGAGTTCAGTGTTGGTAACTCTCATCTCTGATTTTGGGGTAACAAGGACCTGCTGTTAGTGCTGCTTTAGTTCTTTTTTTTAATGTTCTCTCACCCTTCAGGTTGGAATGTTTCTTCCAGGTTACAGCTGCAGGAGTGGATCTGTTGCTTCATCCGTGTCCTCTCTGAGCGCAGTCTGTGTTGGGACAAGTACAGGGAGAACATTGTGTGTACCCTCCTCAGCTCCTGCCAGGGAACAATCTCCTGCGTCAGCAGGATTGATTTGGTGTATTAAAAACTAGTGAACTGAAGGGTCCATGGAAGTCCGGTTTTGTTTTCCCCAAATGAATGTAGTGTTCTGTGTTGTGCTTGGGCAGGGTTACAAAAAGTTTGTGAAGAAAAGAAAGAAGTTGATGCTGTTAGAGAACAGTATAATGTAGGCCTTTGGTATCAGTTGATAAAGCTGAGACAGTTAGGTTATCATAGGAAAGCCAGAGACTGAGCAAAAGCTCAGTCATCAGAAGTGTTGGGTTACTTTGCTGATGAATTGAGTTACATAGGTTGCGTAAGAAGTGCTGTATGAATTAGCAGACTTTGGGAAGAGCACAGGAATACTGCAGAGAAGGTGTTCGTAAAATTGATTTACTCACTGAGTTTCCTGAAGTGATGCCTCAGTACTACATATCTGTCAAGATTAAATGAGATTTGGGGCCGATAACATGTAGGTGGGGACAGTATTGTGCCCTAAGGATAGGTTTGTAATTTCACTTGCAATCACACGGACTATAATTACTACATTTCCCTCTGATTAAAAAAACAGGTCAAAAAAGGAACAAATTGTGTTCTCTGTATGCAGAGGGGAACTGTGCACTGCTAGAAGAACTTTGAAACGCCTTCAGACTTCACGCTGCTTGCCTCGTGGCTGCTCTGCCTGTTATTGATAGGTAAGAACTCAAAAGGAGAGACCAAATTTATGTGTAAGTGGGGTTGCAGGGAATGGTACTGGAAAACAGAACTGGTAGCAGTGGGAAAAAGTGAGTTCTAACTGATTTTGACAGGGCAACTCTAGAGATTACCAAGTCATCTTAGCTGTTGATCTCAGCGTTTATTTTCAGTAACTTTATGAAAGAAAGTTGGAGCTCGCCAGCTTCTTTGCTGAGCAGCACGTCCCTGGGCTAGGGCTGCATGCGGTGCCCATGGGACCGGTGCGGAGCAGCCAGCTGGCTCCCTGCACCTGGGCTGGGCAGGGACAGCTTCCAGCCCGCAGAGATGGGAACAGTCTCCAGTCTGCAGAGATGGTTCAGCTGCTGATTTTGCTGTTGCATCTGCTTTTGCAGCCTGTAAACATGTACAGTGGAAGAGAGTTCAAGTGTCTTTTAGAAAATCATCCTTGTTTTCCCTTCCACTTTGAAAGATTAGAAAAAAAGTCAGAATAAGCTTTCAGGATCCTCGCTTTTTCTATAACATTTTAATGAAGCCGGGACCACGCTCTTCAAAGACAAGAGGTGTCTTGTTTTACTTATGCCAGTAAGCGTTGTCAGTAAGGGAAGCCAGTAAAAATGTTGTCCTCCCTCACCTTCCGCGTTTAGAAGATAGAGAGGGCTTTTGGTGTTTGCGTTATCCAAGCTGACCCAGTTGCATGCTTTCAGAATGACTGTGTGCCTGATCTGAGCTTTGCAACTCAAATACTTTGTTTTTACCACCACGCTGCTGAAAGGGCTCATTAAGGCTGTACTTGCTTCCTGAGACACAGCAGAATCGAATGAAAAGCATCATTGTCTTGAAATACCGTGATCTGCCGCCAAAGGAGTTGCTGTTGTATAATCCCTGTTAGCAGGTTGGAGTGGCAGTTGTTCCTTGGTCTGAAATCGGTACGTGAAGTGATGGCTTCCAGTTTTCCCACTGGGGATGGCACGTCTCGTCTTGCTCATTCTCTTTGCGAGTCACAAACTCATATGGTTGAGCCATCAATGATTTGGTAGCAGCTTCTTTCACAAGTTTGAACACCAAGGGTGTTGCATAGAGGTAGTGCTTGTTAATAAATAAAAAGATAGCTGTACATACAGTGTTTCAGATTGTTCAGAAGCAAAGCGGTAGAGGTAGAATAGAAAAGTTTATTTTGGCTTTCCTTTTTGATTTGTGGAATTCAGCATGTTCATTTCTGTGCTGACATTTCTGCCTTCTGTGCTATTTGTGTTAACCTGCAGCTCAGTTAGCACTCTGGTATGCTTCATCTTTGTAGTAATAAAATTAGGATCTGCAGATATCTGACACTGAATCCCCATTATAGTGGGCATCTGCATCAAAGCTTACTTCTCCGTTTTAAGCTAAAGCATACACATGGGAATTCCTAAATATTTCCTTTAGGGTAGACTTCATCACAGCAGAGAGATCAAATTCACCTCTGGATTTCAACCTTTTAAGATCTTGTGCAACTAGAGCAATTGCTTACAAGAAAAACAGCACGAGCAAAGTATTTGAACTATCTTCTGGGTTTCTTACTGGAATGTAACAGCTGGAAACAAGCAGCAGTTAGAACATGATGTTATTATCCAGGTCTGTGCTTGCTGTTGGCAGGTGGTCAATTGGACAACAGCTTGGGAACCTCTGCAGCTGCAGTTGCTGCGGGCTGCTGGGCTCTTTTCCTGCAGAAGGCCTCTTAAGGAAGTGAGTGGCCCAAGAAGAACCTTTGTTTGTCCATTCACCTTCTCTCCAGGTGAAACCTTGAAGGTTTCCCCTCAAGATTGGTGGTGTCTCAGCCTCTTATCCCACTCCAGTTTTTCTCTCATAGCTTTATTCCTTCCTCAGTGTAATCACAGAATAATATATTGCTCTTAAATGGGGACAAGTGGCTGAAGACAGCAGCAGTGTTTGTCGCAGTGACAGATAGGCACATAGATTCCTACTTGGTGGCCTTGTGGATCAGATTTGATCTGCAGTCCCAGAATTTCTTAGAGAGTTCGTGTTAGTTTTTTGTTCTTCATGGCATGGCTCTTGCTCTTCTGGATCAACTCTTGTGTTCCTTATGTGTACTCTGCCTTCTTTTTTTCTAGTGGTGGGACAATACTGGCCACGCTGGGCTTAGAGAGTGGGAGAGCTGGCACTACCTCTGGCAAATTGCTGGTATAATGAGCAGCATGTTGAAAGTAACTTGACTGAAATGGCAGCTCTGCAGGAGATGCTGAGAAGCACGAGCTGTGTGGAAGCTGGAGGATGTTCTCATTAGCTGACTGGAGAATTTGTGGTATCCATTTTAAGGTAGTAAACTCAATTACAGATGATTCACGTGAATAGATGGTCTCTTGATAGTTAGAGAAGGTCGGATTTGAGGTTTGCTCCTCACAGAGCACTGTGGATTTCAGAGTATTTTTCCGAACTCCTTTCTAATCAACCCTGAAATTGGTGATAATTAAGTCCTATTTAAAATAATAAGAATATTTCAAATGACTCTTGCTCTTTGAAGTCCCTGAATGAGCAGAACTGCTTGGTTAGAAATGGATGGTAACCCTAAAAAACTTCCCAATTTATCTGTTCTACGTTTTTTACTGCATCTAATACATTTTTGCTTACTGGATTATTACTGAGGCTCTAAGCATGGCACAGGCACCCTGTGGAGATGATTGTCACTAGAAATAGTCTGATAAAAATACTCCTGTAAAATAAGACACAGGTTTGTTAGATATATTGCATTTCATTGTTACATAGCCTTTACTTTAACATGTAGAATCATGATAAAATTCGGCCTGGAATTAAATAAAATCCTTTAACAAGCCACACAAGCAGCATTCTGCCTTCTTATACATTTCCCATGGAGAAATAACCCATGAAATACTGTCATCTATCAGTCAGACTGTAGTCAGGTAAATGTACAAGTGGAAATGCTTTTCCAGTTTCTCTAAAAGCTCTCTTGGAAATGCAGCATCATTGAAGTCAGTTCTGCGTTAGAGCACTGGGGAAACATATCCTGCCGAGGGAAAACTTGGAGCTGGTTCTGAAGGGGAAAGCTAGGGATGGGAAGATCAGTGCAATCCACAGGGCAAGGCTGCATTATGAATCTAATGGGATATAATAGGTTTTTTAATAAACCGCAAGTGAGTGCATCTGTATTTATTATTAATAGGTTCTTAACAGTAGATCTCTACCTCTTTAGTACCCTGTCATGCCCTTACAGTTACCATTCTGAAAGCCTATCTCAAGTACAGTTAAACTTGAGTAAACTTTGAGGTTTGTTTCAGAAGTAATTTAGAATTCAAATAGGAAGAGCCTATCTTGTCCTTTCCTGCCATCATGACCTGAAGTTACAGTGTCAAAGATGCACATATGCATTGCATTCTTCAAATGAATAACTTAACTACAGACACAAACAGAAAAATAAAAAGTGTATTTTCTGGTTCATATTGCTTACAAACATCACTGCTTAGAGACTGTGGGCTTTTCAGCGTTGCCAGATATTTCAAGTCTAACGCATGCTAATCTTCTAAAAGCGACACCATTTAGAAACACCTTTTGAATGTGGTTTGCCTTTGGCTGTAAGCTGAAATGCTGACAGTAGCACACAGGGTGGGTTCAATTGTCCTCAAGCTGTCGGGACAGGAAGGAGCTGTGCGAACTCACAGCCAGAGCTGGTGTATAGGGCTGCTGGTCAGAGGAGTGGAGCATCATTCAGCATCCATGTCATCCGTGCACAGGCCTGCTGCTTTGGGACCTTTGCTGTGTGTGGGTAAGAGAATTCCCAGTCCTCAAGAATTTGAACTAAATACGTAATGTTATTGATGGCCTGACCTAGACTGACTGTACTTCTGTCATCTAATTCTACATGAATCAAAGAATTGCCCTTTTCACTACATTTCATAGGTTAGGTGTCAGGTAAAGCTAACAGCCTAAAATGTATTTGGCTAATTCTTTTAGAATTCCTTGGGAGACTTTATCAGTCTGCTGTAAAATATCTCTCTGTTGTGTATTGTTTAAAATGCTCTTTGGTTGCAAAGTTCATGAGTCTTAGTTATTATTAAGAGTTTGATGCACTGTCATCCTTTTTTAATACACTACTAGAGATATTTCCTGAAGAATTCTACCCCTTTTACATTATTCCTGTTCTCTGGTCCGTAATAAATCTGCTCCCTTGATACATTTTTCTTTTCTGTATTATACTTTAAAAACTTTTCATTGTCCTTAGCTCTCCCAAAGTGAGACCTCCACCAAACTGCAAATTAGTTTCCCACAAGATTATTTTTTCTTTTATTTTGTTTTGTACTGGTAGGAGGTAAAGGAGTTGTTTGTCCCATTCTCCATTTTGGTTTGTTGATACTTCTGGGTGCTGTGATTATTCTGACTTCTGTACATCTGGGACCAGCTAGTTCTGAGTTATCAGGAGCATTAAAATACGTACTGGGGAGTCCTCCCTTATCTCCACCCACTTCTCTGTATTGTTCTTCCTAAGCAGAGTGTGAGTAGAGATTTCAGAATTGAACTCACATGAATAGTTCCCCTGAGTTTCAGAAATGCCACCCACTGGATTTTTTTCTCCTTAGTTGGCACTTCTGTTTCTAGAAATTCTTTGTTACTTTGCTTCCTGTCAGCCCTGAGGTGTGTCAGAAGTTTGCTACAACACAGGATGATAGAATGGTTGGGTTGGAAGGAACCTTGAATATCATCTAGTTCCAACCCCCTGTCACAAGTAGGGTTGCCAGCCACTGCATCAGGCACCAGATCAGGGCCCAGGGCCCCATCTAGCCGGGCCTTGAACACCTCCAGGGCTTCAGTGTGTTTGTGACGCCCTGAGCTGGAGCTTGTGGAAAGTCTGAGGGCTGTTCTCTATGCCCTGCTATCTGTAGCTGATATGGGGAAAGCACCTTTGGCTGTCCCTAAACGTGTTTACAGTGGAAGAGAGTTTGCAGAGAGCTCTGGGATGGCAGGCATGAGGCTCTGCCCTCATGGTGAAGCAGGAGGTGCCACTTAGGGGGATTATGGAATCCGGGCCGCTTAGGGGGATTGTGGAATCCGAGTTGTCAGATGCTCGAGGACCAGGGGATATGGTGCTAGCCTGAGTGGGCTTCATCTCCTCTGATGCTAGTTGTCCAAAGTGCATAGCCTAAGCTTGACGTAGATGTGAGTTAATTCTGTGCACAGTGGAGGGAGAAGGATGCTCCTGGCAAACAAGCTGCTCATTCTGAACCACAGCAGGCAAGTGCCTTTCCCTTCTCATTCTCAATTTGTGAGGCTGTGCTATGACCTGAGCCTGAAATTTGAACTGTGCTTTGACTGAACCAACCTCAATCCTTTTTCCTTTCCTTTTCCCCTTTCTCAGGACCATTAACTCCCCCCTTGCTGAGATCCCCAGGTCACCTGGGATGGAGCAGCCTAGCAGCCACGGGTCAGGAACCTCTTGTAGGCTCGGCAAGGCACCAGGAGCTCTGTGTATGCCTCCGGCCAGAGCTTTTATGTACCAAACCTTAGCTGTGATCACTGATGTCCCTGTTCACTTTGCCCACGTGCATGTATGCGTGTGGGTCGTGCTGACAAGATACCAAGGATTCCTAAAGCAGCATGTGTGAGAAAAGGACAGATGTAGCGCGTGGCAAATTGGTGCCTTGGGATTGGTTTGCTGTGAGTTTGTTTTCTGCTCCATAAGCTCTTGGACAGGATCCTGGAAAGAGTTGACTCGCCACTTCTATTTTATTTATCCCTACATTTTGGTGTGTATGCCTCTGATTTGGCATTGCATCATCCAAGTGTTGAAAACAAACTAAGAAGAAAAATACAAGTGGTATATTTAACCCAAACACATCAGGTATTATGAGGTGCAGAAATTTCTAACCATCGGCCGGAAAAGGTGAGGAAATTAACTCGTGAAACTCCTTGAAGGGCAATGCCTCTGTGCATGTTATTTAACCTGTAGGGGTATTTGAAAGAAATGCACTATGTGTGATTCTTAAAATCAGCTGAGGTTTAACAAAAGAAGCAAATTAATTTCTTACAAAATATGTGTTGAAAATCTCATGTTTTTTTGGACAAAAGCATGTGTAATGGATAGTAGCTCTGTGCCAAAGCACTGACGTGGGGTTTTAAAATACTTTTTCAAAATGAATCCTGCACCTTAAATGCTATCAGGTGTTTAATTAAGACTGCAACAGCAAGGAGCATGTTAGCAATAAATTACAGGGAGGTGTTCTAACATGCTTCATCTATGTAAAGATTTCTATTTTTATGTGAAGCTATTTACAGATTATTGATTTCAAAAATAGATCTGTAACTAAAGAAAGATGCATCATATTTCAGTTATTTGGAGTTGAGGATCTTGCCTGGCTGGCTGCCTGCTCTCTTAGATGTTTATTCCTGTGGCTTACGAGTGTATGGAGTGATTCACCCCTTCTTATTTTTCTCCCTGTATTTGGCACCATTGCAAAGAGGAATATTTGTATTCAGGGATCAGGTCCCATGCCTCTTACCCACTCAGGTAGGCTGATTTTGGTACCTCGGAGCACTGGAACAATTTCATTCAAGTCACTAAAACTTGCTGTGTGAGTGGAGTTTCTAGGTGGTGAAGAGGCATCACAATGTAATTTGTAAGTGATTGGTGTTTTATTTCAGAGCCGTAAGCTATCATCGGAGTGGTGGTGCAGCCTGCTGAGCTGTAGGAGTGCCTTTGAGTTTATGTAATGCAAAACTTCAGCAATATGTTTTTTTATTTTACGCTTTGTGGACATTGAAACAACAATTTTAATAAATAAATCAGCAATGCCTGAGGGCAGAAGTAATGTCTTTTATTAGAGTAACTGATAGACTTTGAAAATTTAGACAAGCTTGTATGCCCAAGAGCTTGTCTATTTTTTCCAGCCATACCAGTTGGTCTAATAAAAGATATTGCCTCTGTCTACAGACCTTGTCCTCCCTTTGAACTCTATTCATCACAGCTACAGAAAATAACTGCTGGAACATTAAAATAATCCATGTCTTTCTTGCTTAACTGTGGAAACTCGGATTTTTGTGGCTTCCTCAAGGCTTGGATTTTTGAATCCTAGCGCTCGGTATGATTCTGTCTGATCTCCCCTGCATGGAAGAGGGTTTCACACGGGAGCTCACACTGCTTCACCAATTCCTCATTTTAGAAATACCACTGACAGAGGTAACCTGCTAATGGTCTTCTACCATCTGGGCTTTAGGATTCTTTGTAGGATGCTGTTGGGGAGCTATCAGATGTCCGGCGTGGATGGCCATTGGGTACAGTCCTGTCTTAGCGCCTGTGTCAGCATCTCTGTTTAATGTGATGTGATAGTGATGGTAAGCAGATGAAGTGGGAAGCAGCTAGCATAATGGAAAGGCTCTGATTTTGGCCATGGATGTAAGTCTTCAGATCTTGGTGGACAGTTTACATTCAGCTGGCAGACCAAGATCTCACAACCAACCATGCAGCAGTTTTGTAGAGCTATTTGACTTTCCTTTTACAGGCCTTAAACACGTATATCTTTTAGATCTGAATCCATAGTTCAAGGTTACTAGCTTTACAATAGCTCCAGGTAAGACCACAGTGGTGGTGGCATAAACCATCCCAAATGCTTATGGAGTAGCCCATTTTCCACTTTCTGAAGACATAAGTCTTCTGTGTCTTTCAGTCTGGGGGTCCCACAAGATCCTGAGGCTTGTCGCTGTGTGGGCCTTGCACTCCCTAAATCCTCTCCTCCAGCAGGGCTGCTGCAGAAAGCCCCTGGCAGGCAGTGCTGTGGGCGCAGTGCCCCGCTTTGAAGAGAAACAGGTTGATGCTCACAGGCTGTTCATTCCCTTACTGCCTTTGGGCACTACTTAAATTGCTGGTAATTGCTCATAAGCCCTTAGTGGCCTGGGTTTGGGCTATTTTAGAAGCTGTGTCTCCCTGCATGCCCTGCTGTGGAAGCTGTGGTTGGCTGACGTGTTCATGTCCCTCCGGCTGCGCTGACCTCCTCCCTGGGGTGCTGTGGGGAATTGGTGGCAGGCAGCTCTCAGCACAGGAATGCATCCCTGTGGCTGCCTGCCAGGGCCTAAATTTGGTGACCTTTAGGATGTGGCATCAGATGCGTTTGTAAACGTTGCTTATAGTAACTGAGAGACGGGTAGGGAATGCTGGGGGAGGGAGGAACGTATTCTTTACAGCCAAGCTATTTGACTCCTGTTTGATTTTTATGACCAACAAAGAGTAGGCGAATGCACTAACAGATGCTGTGATTATCACAGCTGTTGGTCTTTAATCAAAATTAAAAAATGATGCAGATTGCCTCTAGGAGAGCGAGCACACCCAAGCACAATGGCTTCAAGTCGTAACGTGACCGCATGCTGTACTCTCTGCTTTGCTGAAATCATGTTTTCCTTCGGTGGAACAAGGGCAGGCTTCTTTTCAAGGTGTCCAGAGATGGTTACAGTGTCATTACCCATCTAACTTGTGGGTGGCTGTGTTTCTTTTAAGGAAGAGCAAACAAGGCAAGTCCTGCGGCCTGGCTGCACAATTACACAGAGCTGTGGTTTTGTGTTGTGCCTCATCTGATGTTCCCGTGGGGCACATCTCCCACCAGTGTGTGAATACCACAGGGGGAGTGTACCCCTCTAGCCTCACCGCACCGCCTTCCTGAAGCTTTCTGCAGGTTTAGTTTTGACAACCACTTCTTGAGGGGTTGTGGAGGTGTGTGAGTATCAGCATGAGTACAGTACAGTTTTGAGTGGGTTCTCGCTTTGCCATAATGGGTCTGACCTGCAGAGAACAAAAGATAATCTTTATGCTTCCCTTCAGTTTCTTCTGCTAAGTTGGCGTCAGTCTGAAGTACTGTCTTTGCCCAGAGGTCAAATAAGAAACAAAGCCAGAGAAAAGGCTCTGCATTTTTACTGTGGTAAATGTGACCACATAAATGTTGGTCCTGCTGGAGTTTAATAGGGTTTACTTTGCCTGATTTATCTCGTGTGTAAAGAGTAACTTTTCCAACAGTTATAGCTTATGCATATTTGTAAGTCTAAGATTTAAAAAGGAAAAAAAAAGTGACTTCAGCAATGAAGACAAGATCTTTGTTTCTAAAAGCATTTTCACCACAGTGGGTAGAAATATCTTAGAAGTTCTAGCCATATGGAAGAACCCTCCCAACTCTTGCCTTGGCTCCCTATCTCATCTGACCTTTCAGGAAGGCAAAGTACCACTGGGTACTTCACAAGACTTCCTGAGTAGCATTGCATCTCTTAGCACCAGGAAACAGACAACTTGTTGGTGAAACAGATCCTGAATTTAAGAAAGATTTTCTCTTTTGGCTCTTTCAGAAATAAAGAAGGATTTGAAGATGACAACCTCATGGAGTGACCGACTCCAGAATGCAGCAGATCTCCCTGCAAACATGGATGGGCATGCTCTGAAAAAGTACCGCCGGGAAGCCTATCACCGGTAAGTCCTTCCTGGACCTCCACAGCTGAAGTGCTTAGAGAGAGGGAAATAAACTAAATGTAATCTCCACCTTTCTTGTTGTTTCCTACAAGCTGTTACAAACTGAAAGGTCATTCCCACCTCCCATCCAGAAGTGTTAGTAGAAAATGTTTTAGGATATAACACAGTATTTGCCTGCAGGAATGTACAGACAGTAGAGGTGAGATACGTGTGCTGGAGCAAGTGAAGGTGTGCTTTTTGAATGTAGCCAAAAGATTAATTCCAGGTTACGTTTTGGGATAGAAGCTTTGAAGTCAAGAAATACTAGGTGACAGAAATGTTGTAGTAATTGCACTACAGAGTGAGAGAGCATAAGCTTAGATCCTGGAATGCACAAATAAAAATAGTGAAGAATTAAATAGGGCAGCAATTGAGTGTTTCAGAATCATATCTCCACATATTGGCCTCCTGGCCTCCTTTTCTATGGTAGGTGCCTAAAACTGTCTTTGTTGTTTAAAAAAAAAAAAACAAACCTAAAAAAACAAGATTACAGAATAAAATAAATGTTGTTGCTCTCATTTTATCACTTAGGAATCAAAGTACAGAGGCTAGATTGTTTTCACAAGATCACATTGGATGTTTGGTTGAGCCAAGTATTCAGCCCACAGCTCCCAAGGTCCAAGGCCTTGAGCATAAGATGGATGCAGTCTGTATCCTCATCAGATGTCTGGACTGTTACAGCATTAAAAACAACAGTATCTAGTAGTTGTCAGTATTCTGACTGTGGGTGGTGTACCATCAAATTTTAGCTTGTTTAATTTGAGGAGTCCTGCAGTATGATAATCAGAGTATGTTCAGCAGGAGTTGGAGAGATGGAAATCTGATACAGAAATAGAAAAAGATGTCAAGTTTCCCAACCTGATGCTTAAATGCCATGTTGCGTTTGTGATTCATACATGGTGGTATTTCAGAGGAAATGCTTAAGAAGTGTTAGATATCTTTGAATCTCCAAATGGAATCTAATTAGAGAAAAATGCATTAACATGATGTGATAGGCCAGATTGTGCAAGTTGCAATGTAAAAGGCTGAGTAATGGATCCTGTGATGTTCTTCTGAAGCTTTCCAATTTCCACTGAAGGATGTTTGGGTATATGTCTTAAATGTTGACATTATTTAAGTCTCTGTGTCAGCTGGCTTGTCAAGATATGAACAGTCCTAATGTAACTGTGTATAGCATGTAAAGAGATGGATTTTGTACTGCTCCCTTGCAAAAATCATAACCTTGAAGTCATTGACAAGTTTGCATGATAATTTTACCTAGGACTTTAGTTGTGATTTAGACTGATGTAAATGAAATAAGAGTAAGGCCTGCTTATTTATTTCCTAAATCTTAGCTCAACGTTTACTATAGTTAGGTGCTGACAGGTTGTTAAATGTAGTACAAGATCCGAGGGAGGCAGTACTTGTCCTCAAGAGCTCACACATTCAAGTACTCTTCATGTTAACCCTTACTCATGCAAAAAAATCTGTATTTCCAGAATCAATTTCCCCACGGTAAATGAGAATGATGCACTCATATATAGGAGGGTTTCTCAAAGGAGCTGGGATCAGGTAGTCTGAAATCGGTGTCTTTCACAGTTTAAATATCTAGTTATTGAACCTAGAAATGTCTTGTTCAAAGCTTGTTGAGCAGAAATGTTGCTACTCTCCTGGTTTTCATGGAAAGCATGGCATTTGAAATACATTAAGGAGAGGCACATTTTCTTTTTGAAATTACTGTCCTCTTCAGAGGACTCTGGTTACTTTGTTGAGAGAGAATGAGAGAACCCAGTGCCATGGCTGTAGTATAAATCTGTGCTATTACTGGATTTGGTGTACCAGTTTCATGGGAGTTATTTTAATAATCCAGTATTGTAAGAATCTGAAACAACTTCATTCCAGAGGCAGTGTTGTCAGACTTCTATTTCTGGTAGTTTTTGTGGTCTTGATACTAACAGATGTGTTGTTGCTTAAAAGATGAATGCAGGCTTTAAATGACAGAGTGGTTTGTTAGTTTTTTTTTTGTTGTTTTTTTTAGTGTTTCATTAATTGTTCAGATGTAGGATATGTATGCTTGTCACAGCCATCTGTTTTAGGATGTGAAGCTGTTTCAGTAGGATCCCAGTTTGCTTTGACTGTTGGTTATTGCTGTAGCGCTTTCAATTTTATAAAAAAGAGAGGTGGAAAACTGAAGGGATCGAGATTCACATTTCTTTTTTTCATGTACCTCTGGTTACTTTGTTGAGCATTAGGAAGGACCAGTGGCTAAGAATGGTGAATGTTTGAGCCTTTCTCTTCTTTCTGTTTCAGCCTCTTTGAATCTGTTTTTTCTGTCTCTTTTTCTTCTTATCTTAGCAGCCAAAAAAATAAAAATCCTTGAGGATGCAAATCCAAAGTGATTTAGGAACACAATAAAAATAACAAATTTAAGACTATTTACCTAAGCTTGTCCCAGTGATTTTATGGGTCCCATCTGGAAGGCTGGCAGGATTTGGCAGCGGTGCCACACTGTGATATAAGCATGGCTGGGGCTATGCTTACCTCTGTGCTGGACGCCCATTTGGGCTTCAAGTCATTCAGTGGGATTTTCTGATTGCCGCTACTGCTTTTCTGAAGTGTAAAATGTGAAATAATAATAATAATAATTAAAAAAAAAACACAGCTCATTTATTTCATGCTTAATTAATTATCAGTGGAGATACTTAAACCAATTGATTTCACTTTCTGGTTCTCATGAAGTAGAGCAAATTTGGTATCCTTGAATTGTAAATGTTGAGACAACAAAAAGCGAGGGGGAAGTTTTCCAGTCCAAGCAGTATAATGTACCTTAAAAATGCTCTCCTGAGCTTTAAACTTTTAGAAAACTTTCTCAAAAAATGAGCTCTGAAGTTACCATTCTAATATTCATATTTTACTGTGATTTTTTTTTTCTTTCTTAGAGCATTTTTTCAGGTATTTCTCTTCTCACTGTATCGTATTGATGGATGGATCCTCAACGTGTAATGCTGTTGGCAGAAATCCCATTTGAGACTGGTTTAACTGGTGTAGTGCGTACTGACTCAGGGTGTAATGACTATATCGTAATCATGTCTGCGTGCCATAGGCAAGAATGCTCAAAATCAATACTTACAGCTGCTTTCCTCTCCAGGTTTTTGCTTGGTGTTTGAATCAATTGGTATAGCATCTTGAGAAATTAGAGTATTGAGGTTACTGAGGAAGCAAGCAGAGCTTGAGAACATGAAAATGCATGCTGTGCTGTTGTGCTAGAGGGCCATATAAGCAACATCAACAATTAAAAAATCCATAGGGAAGGAAAAGGGGTGGTTTAATGTTGTGAGAGTATTTCTGATCACTGTAAGTAAGACTACAAGTTGGGTAGTGTTGCTGTAAGCCACAAACCTAGTTATACAACGCTGTTGGCGCCTGTTGGAGGTGAGGTCTAAAGATGAATTAATATACAAGCTAGATGTTATTCATTCTCTAGCAGAGGTCACTGGTAAGAGGATACTGCATCACTGCTCTATTAGCAACATACATTTTAATTCAGAAATAAAATGGACGCATAGCTGCCAGGTGCTTTTTCCTTCGTGTGTGTGGTTGTGAGGCCACCTCCCTCGTGCTGCGCTTGTTGACTTTTCCTGGTAGAGGATAATCACTAGGGCATTTGTTCTGGAGGAGTACTGTCATTTAACGTGATTGTAATTAACCAAGAACTAGGTTGACTCTGAGCCACCAAATTGCCCTAGTGTCTATTTTTTAACTTGGAGTGAGCACTTCTAGGCACCCTCTGGATTACCTCGCATAGCTCTGTGGGGTTTAAATAGAAACCGCATCTAGTTAAAGCAAATAATGGAAAAAGTTGGTGTTCCATCCACTCTTGGTACTGACAGTTCCCAAGATCCAGGAAACAGGTATTTGCATTTACTTTTATTCCGTGGCTTTGGCTTTGCAGCAAGGTTGGAATAGGTGTTTATGTTAAACATGTGGGCTTTGGGATGCTTTTGCCGTTTTGCACCAAAATCGTTTGAGACTTCTCATCCTGAACGTGGGGTTTCTGTCGTAGCTTTGTTTTGTCGCAGAGTTGTTTACTGGCTAGCTCAGGGATGTGGCATCACAATTTCTAATTCTGCTGCTGACTGATCACAGACGTTCAACTAAGTTGCTTTATATCTACATGCTCCAGTTTGCTTTTAAAGCATCTTGTGGTGTTAGTGTGAGTTATGCAGTTTAAACTGTTAAAATACAAAAGGATTACCAATCGATTGTTTCCATTTCTAGATTTAAAGATGTATTTAAGATGTGTTTCAGCATGTTCAAATTTGTGAACGCTGGGTTGATTTGGTGGTTGCAAACAGCTGGAAATGTTACGTAGCGTAGGATAAGAGATTGAAACTGTTTGTCTATTAGGTCAGCTGTATGTAAGGTCCCTTTATAATGATCAGTCAGATCAGGTGGCAAACGAGAAAAAAAACACTTATTAGTCTGAAAATGCTGTGTACCTCTTCCCATCAGACGTGTTCCAGTAGGCAGTGGGTGATATTTCCAATGTAACTTCAGATGGCGTAGCTCTGTGGGCACTGCTGGCTCCGGTCTGTCCTCATATGTCTTTATGCAGCCTCCGTGGGCTCGTGCAGTGGCATGTGTAGAGCTGCAGGCAGCGTGTGCCTCTCTATTTATTTTGCTTTAGTGCTTTCGACATTGGAGAGAGGGGGGAGAGGGTTGTTAAGGCGGTGGAATGGATGGGCTTATGAGAAAGCAGAACACTTGCCAAATTAATAATAAAGAAATTACGTTGAAAATGTCCCGTGACCTGTAATAGTTTCATGGAGCAGACATGTGTTATTTTGGGATGGAATCCATACGTGAGCTCCTTGGCACTTTGCTGTTGCCTGGGAAGAAAATCCAAACAATGGAAATAGAAGTGGTGAAGGCTGTCTGCTTCCCTCTGAGCACTGCTGGATTTTGGAGGGAAGCACTCATGGATGTGTTTCTGGATACAGCCTCATCGGACTTCCAGCTGTAATCTGATTTTTCAGTTTTATGGCACTGAAATTATGCAGGGATGGTTGGTTAGTCTTGGGAAATTGCTGGGTGTTATGTTGGGAATCTTACTACAAGTTGCCTTTTTTTCTCTGTCTCCTATCTGAAACTGTTTCACCTGCCTAAATAAATCTCGGGCCCAAACACTCCCTCTTAACACAATTACAAATATAGTGATGTGTCTGAATGTTCCTCTTTGGTTGAAGAAGGAATAAAATGAAACTGAAAATTCAGTGTAATTTAATGTCACTAATCCTCCTGGAGGTATCTCACACAATGTGTGCATTGAAAACATTGAAGGGTTCATCTGAGCTCTCACTACTACTGGTGGAGTCTCCTGCAGCCAGAGCTGTATGTCATATGCTGGGACCTCTCCTCTAAGCACACATCTGGGGACTAAGCAGTAAGAGAGAGCATCTGCTCATTCTATCAGTGGTGATATACTTCTTCATTATTATCCTTCTGAAAAGGCTTTGGGGAACTTGGACGTGGGAAGCTATCAAAAGCTAATCCATTTAGTTCCCCTGTGTTTCTTTTTAACTCTTCCTGCTTATTAAAACACAGAAGTTGTCCATAAAGTGAAGATTAAACAGAGTGCCTCAACCATGAGGAAGCAGGAATCTGAGACCTCTCAGGAGTTAGGAGCCGTCTGCCAATGTTCCTCCGTAGCTGTGTAATTCTGGTGCATTTTGTTTATTTTGTTGGTCACATTACCACAATATTATACGTGCAAGTTGCACTCAGGGTACAGCGTGCTTCTGAGATTTTGCACAAACAAAATAAAAACATTTCTCCCTCTCCGCCTGTGCTCCTCCCCTGTGTTACTCGAGAAGAGATGGGATTTAGGTTCCTACCTCAGAGCTGATTGACAAGAACAGTAACAAAGCCCTGATCAGTTCACTTGCAAAAAGTACGAAGGACTGTGGATTGCAGTGTTGAGGATATGACGGCTCTGTGACTCCTGTTATGCGTGCTCAGCAGTTCCTTCTTCCTTGCCGTACAACATGTTTTTTTCTTGTTCAGCGCAATTCTTAGAGCTTAAAAGAAAAATAAATACTGTCATCACTGAGCACCTTCTGCTGTGGCCAAGCTGCAGGGTTTAATCTTTGAGGAAGAGCTCATTAGTAGAGAAATTAGCACAGCAACAGCACCTGAAGTCTTTTTAAGGCTGTGGATCTGTTGTGGGTGCAGTCACCTGCTCCCAGCCTGCCAGAGTTGCTGCACCAGAGATGCAGATCTCTGACACAGTGACAAGGGTATTCCTCCAATCAGAAGTGTGATGCTTGATTTTTCACAAGGGAAGGACAGGTGAAGGCAAAAGAAAAGTGGTGTCCTGGTGAAGGAGATGCCTGGCTGCTGACGGATGTGGAGCTGGGAACAGCACCAGCACAAGGATGCAGGAGGTGATCTCATGTGGTGCCTGCATTTGGCTGCTCATATCGTCCAGTGCTGGTGAATGTTCGAATCAGCTTAATTTTTAACTCCAGTGCTCTGAGCTAAAACAATTATTTTCTGAATGGCAGAGACCAAAATCTGGGGAAGCGAAAGCATGATTTAATTCTAATTCTGGCAACTGGAAAAATGACTTGAGGTTAAAATGTGCTTTCCTAAAAGGGTTGGGTGATATTAGTTTTCATCTTACTCTTGACTCCTTCTGCAGACCTTTTATTAATATGCAGGGTTACAAGCTCTTGTCACTTCTTCCTGCACCTAAGCTGCTGTGGTGACATTACATTTTTTGCACACCTGATCAGTATTACTGAGATCAGCTGAGCCTATGCTCTGTCAGCTCTAAGCTCTAAGCATGGGGCTGGGCTGCATCTGCAACTTCTGCCAACATCTGGCTCTTCCCAGAAATTGTCCTGGTGGTTTGATTTCAACTTTTATCTTTAGTTTCTAGGATACCACAGATACTTAGTACTTTGAGTAAATGCCCAGAATTAAGCAGGCTTGCTTCTGGGAGTAAATTTTTGTAAGTATCATAGAACCATAGAACCTTTTAAGTTGGAAGGGAGCTTTAAATGCCACCCGGTCCCATTCCCCTGCAGTGAACAGGGACACCTACAGCTCCATCAGGTGCTCAGAGCCCCTGCAGCTTGGCCTTGAGTGTCTCCGGGGGTGGAGCACTACCAGCTCTCTGGACAACCTGTGCCAGTGCCTCGCCATCACTTCATCCTAATATGCAACCTAATCTCCCCTCTATCTGCTTAGCCCCTTGTGCGTAGGGGGGTTGCATTCATAGGAGATATCTTCCTTTATTGGAATTTAGAACTGTGCACCTACAAAGGAATGGAACATTTGCCTGGGCCTGCACGAGATGAGATTGGTTCCAATTGCTCTGCCACTGTTTAGTCTGCCATTTAATCTGCCTTCATGAATCCAAGTTTAAATTAATTCGCGTGTTCTCATTTCCTGAACTTGTTGTGCAATAGCTTTTTTTTTTTTGTGTGTGTGTGTGTGTGTGTGTGTGTGTGACATTTGTTCAGTTTCACTCCAGCATGGTGAGTGAAGCAATCACCCTGCCCAAATGAGTTGGTGGATACCTTGAAGTCTGCCAGGTCCCACAGACTGTCAGGGTACGATCAGCCCTTGCCACGTACGGTTTCTAGGTCATGGGGGATATTTACAGGTTGATGGAGAAAGATCTGCATTCACCAGCTGATACCAAGGCAGGACCGGTATAGTGAATTTCTTGTTTTAGTTCAAAGACCTGTTTTGGAACAGAAGATATGCTTATAGATGTTGTTCCTTTCGTTGCCTTTAGTAAACTTTCCCAGATCATCGGTATCGCCATGTGCTGTGTGTTTTATTTAGTCCCAGGGTTCAGTTTGTAAATATTCCAAAAGAAAGTGATGAAAAAATGTCTGAAGCTTAGAGATCTTTCCATGGTTTTGGTCTGTTTGATGTCGTCATCATCTAAACATAGGCATGCTGGACTGGAAGCGATCTCTTGGGTCACAGCTCCCTTGTTTTCATCTTTCCCAGGCACCGTCGTATTGCCCTTTTTATAAGTGCCTTCAGCTCTGTCTCAGCAGTGCTTGTTTTCTGTCCTCGTTTGGGAAACTGTTCCCAAATGTTGCAATTCTGAGTCTCCCTTTAGACTCCCGAGCTTCTTTAAATTTCCCTTCCTATTCCTGCTGTGTCCAGAGGGGGACGGGCGGTCTGGGCATTTTGCTTGGACGGAGAGCTATGCTCCAGGGGCTGAGCCTAAAGGAGAGAAGAAAATGGGACTCTGCAGGTTGGACAAAAAATATTGCTAGCGGTTCCCAGAGGTATGTTATTCCTTCTTAAATATCTCTTTTTGAAACAAACTGCGCAGGGATTAGGTCAGAAATCATGTGCTGGGTTTAAATAATAAATAGTGCTTCCTGGCACCAACATCTATAGAACAGTCATCTTCATTATACAAACTATGAGACTCTTTAGTACTGAATAACATTTTGCATTGCCTCTGCTAAATCAGAGCTGTCGAGATGTTAAGGCAAACAAACACTGATTCAAGCTGTGGATTTGGGTAATGTGCTCCACCTACTCGAAAGCAAGAGTGCATTTTTGCATCCCAAGAGTGAATTTGAGTGATTTATGATCCCGTCTTTTATTTCCGGAAGGCCTTTCTTTATGAGTTTACAGGGTGGTGTTTTTTCTTTTCCCCTATAATTTTGTCTCATTTAGGTAATCCATAAATCTATCAGTAAAGATAGTCATCGCTAACCTCTGTGGCCCCTCGGTGACAAGCCCCATTGTCAAAGGCAGGCGATGTGCCAGGAAACTGTGACTCCCAGAGAGAGTGTGCAAGGTTAGGGGCAAAGCATGCTATTGCCAGAGAAACTATTCCGAGTGGATTTGTGTGGAACAACAACGATATCCAGTGACTAGTTAAATTAGCCACAGATGTGTTTTCTATAGCACTGTCCAAGAAGATACTCAGTACTTTAAGGCTCGGTTGAGGCATAATGATCTTCTGAAGTCAAATCAGATCCAAGCAAAACTGCATCTGTACTAGGACAGCTTTTAAGGACTTGTGTAACATGATTCAGGCGAGTAGATGAATCAGACTGCTGCGCGCTGAACAGGGAGCACATCAGTGAGAGATGAGGTAAGGCAACTTGCATAGAAGCGTGACAGTTAGGTGTTAGTTTGCGGTGAAATCGCCAGCTTTGGGGGTCGGCACGGCAGCGAGCTGGCACTGAGTGCCTCCTGCCTGCAGCCGGGCTTTCCGTGAGCTTTCCAGAATATCTGAGCACTTGGCTTTGCACGTACCATCTCCATTGCTCGGGTCCCTCCGTGCCAATCCTCCTCTGCCGAGTTTGGTTTTTAATTACTCTGCTGAGAGCGTTAGAGATGTTAAATATTTGGAAATTTTTCATGTACTGAAAGCGAAGTACAGGTGGAGGACTCGTGGCTGTTCTCATACAGACCTTTCCCTCGGCGTCACGGCTCGAGCAGAATGAGGGATTTCTGTCTGAGCTCCATGCTGAGCAGCTCAGCTTCCATCCCGCACCGAACTCCTGCCTGTGCCGCTCAGACTCATCCGCAGCGTTCCGATAACGGGCGGTGGGGAGAAGCCCTGCTGAATTACAGATCTGCTGTGCTGTAAAGTTGTGGGGAAACATGAGCAGCTTAGTTACTGCAGTAGTTGGAGCAGAAAGCAAGAGAAGCTTTTGTTGCGTTCGCTGACCTATTTCTTTACTGTGGTATTTACTCGAATTTAAATTGCATATAGTGTATTAAAATGTTGTGATCAAAAAGAGCCTGGAAGTATGCAGCTTAGATTCTCATTGCAATAGGCATTGACAGCAGAAATGGAATTAAAAGCGAGTCTCTTTTGTGGAGGAGCAGCAGATTTTATGACAGATAAAAATAGCATTTTTCACAATAGAAATAATACGAGTGAAAATTTCTTTCTCTGTTTTTCAGAGATCTGTTAAATGTTTGTTAATCATATTGATGTAAATGTGATAATGAGTATTTGCTTTGAGTTTCCAGATAGAGTTCCAAAAAGGGTTTGAATGCTGTGAGTTTATTCACGGAAATGTTGTTTTGTTTTCCTTCCCTTCTTACCTCTTTGTGTTTTTTGATTTTAATCACGCAAGCTGTATTGCTTGCTATCTTCTGTTTCCACTTGAACTCTGAATTCTGCTTCAGGAGCTTCTGCACTTCTGTTCTTAGGAATTTTTGCAGGTCACATGCAAAACCATGTGTGTGTGCATGCATGCGTGTATGTCTCTAGACAGCATACCAATAATTAGAATAACCCTGCAAGTCATGGCTTTGCTTCAGGAGAACTCATGGCCAAAAATGAATCTTGGGTCTGTTTTCGGGTATATTCTGGTTCTGACCTGAATTCTGACACCAGGCAGAATGTATTTGTTCTAAAATATGGTTGTGTTGAAAATACTCAAAGCAATGGCTTTGTTTTTTCTCTTTTTACAGGGTCTTTGTAAACAGAAGTTTAGCTATGGAAAAGATCAAGTGCTTTGGTTTTGATATGGATTATACGCTTGCTGGTGAGTATCTTCTTGCTCTTTATCACTGACTTAGTTTGGAATATTACTTCTTGTTGAGAGAAGACCAGTAATTGATTGGGCTATTCCAGTGAGCAGGTGTTTCCTGTGTTAGCAAATATGTAACTCGCTGTTCGTTCCACTTTCATTTCAGGTGTTTCTCTTTAATTTGTTATCTGGAAGTTGTACTTGGTCATGAGCCACATAGCTTTAGTACAGTTTAAAGGAAACTGAAACTTGAAAAGTTTAATTACTTGCTTATATTCCACTGTAGTTTGCTGTTGTCCCTGATGAAAGCTCGGTTTTGAATAACTGTGTGATTTTATTATCCTTAGAGCATGTGATGGGCTATACCTTTAGTCAGCAGATGTTCTTGCATCTTGGGAGGGTCATTTTGGAATAAGTTTTCTTTTTTCCTACTCTTCTCTTGGCCACATCAGCGATGCATTTGTAGAGAAGCAGCAAGGCAGGGGAGCACTGTGTATTGGCTGATCAAGTTAATTAAGAAAGTACTGCCCATTCTTAATAGCAGATAGTTTTTGGGAGGTTGCATAAGACTTATAGTTTCATAAAATTTTCTGCAGGACTTCTCCATCTTTCAAATACTAACACTCAACAGGCAACTTCCCCGAGATTTCTGCTGGAGAAAAGGGTAAAGTTACAGTTTTCTGTGTAATCAAACTTACATAGTGTTACATAGTTTAAGGAAGGAAAAGATAAAAATCCCACTTCCACTTTCCTAGGCTGTGTCAGGTAGAGTAGGTTGTAACTAAGGCTGTCACACAGAATTCTACCTTCTCACTACCACTCCCAAGGTTATGGATAGAAAGTTTCTATCACTCTTGATATTTCAACTTAAAATACTGAGGATACACTGAGATACATTAAGTAGAATAAGAGGGTCACCTAATACTAGGTTAATATAGTGTCGAGTATGGTCACCTAGTTACTGTGTCTACTGAGTGTAAGTGAGAGATGCTGTGGGCAGCGCAAGAGGTAAGCAAAAGTTTGGAGAAGCTCCCTGTACTCACATGGTTGGACACAGTGCTCAAAAAGCAGGTTTGGAGGCTATGGCAAGTCATTGTGGTTCAGATTTCAGTCACTTGCTTTGATGCAATTTATTTTCAAGCAGTTGTCAATGAGGCGCTAGTTATATGTAAAAGGTTTGGTTATTCAACACCTTATTTATAAATCTGCTTAAAGTTCCTGCCACTTTTTAAGTCATAAAGTGTATCACAGTTAATCTGTGCTGGATTTTCCAGATACAGTTCCAAAGAGGGCTCAGATACGACTGCAGGCGCACGCTTTCCGTGTTTGCATTTCCCAGCTGTGGCAGCTTTATAGGCAGGCTTTTAGGGAGTGCAAAACAGTTCAAGAACAAATGCTTTAAAGAAAAAACAAAAAACAACAACAACAGAAAAAGAAGTTGTGGGTTTCACTTCCGTACTGAAAAAACAACTTACTTTGACAAACTGGCAGCATTTCCAAGGACGCGGGTGATCCCAGTGGAACAAGAAGCGTGTTGCTAACAGACAGAAGGAGAGTTTCAGCGCTGTCCTCACTCCTCCGACTGTTCGTTTTACTCAAGTGTTGCATGTTCCTGTAAACACAGAGCAAATGTGTTGCTATCCACAAAATGATGCTCAGTTTGATGAAAGATGCAAATGTTTCAAGCATCCTTGATCGGTTCCTTGGGATGTGGAAATATGAGGCTTCCAGGGCTGGAAGGTCACAGCCATACAGTTCAGCAGGCAGTCGGTGCATTCAGGGGAGCTGAGAGACAGGATATGGTGCAAAAAAAGAAACAAGATGGGATCTGAGCAGAAAACAGGAAATCTGGGATGCTCTTGGGTAAGTTGTGCCTTCTCCTGTGGTACAACAAAGAGCTGTAGGTCGTTTCACAGGGAGTTGTAAGAATATAGTTAGGCTGGGTAGCCTTTTTCAGATGAAAAGCCTTGTGCCTGCTAAGACCTAGTTCCCCTTTCTGTTTTAATCAACTTAAAACTATCAACTACGTCTTCATCTTGTTACTGTCTCACCATCATCCTTTCTTCTCCACATGGGCTTTTGTTATTTGACCATTATTTGCTATGTGTAACTGTGGCACACAAGAAAAGTCATTTATTAATTGCAGGGGCTTTAAAAAACACAGTGTTAAAATATTATTGCAATTAATTAATTGGAATTATAATGAAGAAGTGGTCAAGTATTACGTTAATATGTTGTAGTGCATTCATAAGACACCATCATGTTTTCTGTCTGGGCAAATTATCCCCCACAGACTCTTTCACATGGGTATATTTACCGTCTTGATTTGTATATGTATATTTATTTATACACACATCTATCAAAAGCTAGTTTATACACAGTTTAACACTTGGAAATAGTGTCTGCATACCAGATGATGTATAGTGAGCAGATGCATTTTGGAGGCCTGTTCATGACTTGTGTGAATAGACAAAGGAAGAAGAATGGAAGCTCCCCCAGTATCCTCATCTGATTTTCTACCTTTGTACTTTGAGACATTGTAAAGTTGTTTAGAAGTATCCCAAGCATAATCTTCTTATTCAGTGATTGACAGCAGTCAGAGCCATTAGACCTGCCTAAAACTGTGTGTGGTGTTTTTGCTCTGCGCTCTTTCATGAGCTTTCACATCATCTATAACCTGATGGCATTCATGCTGTAGCTGCCAGTCATAGATTTTGACAGCTCAGGAGCAGATTGGTTATTTTTGAACACCCTGAATTGCCCATCTTGTGAAGAGGATGTGTCAATGAAAGAGAACACAGTAACTCTCTTTCCTCCCAAATCAATAGCCTCAAAAGCCTCCTCAGGAGGAGGTTCAGTACTGAAGAAGTCAGAATCGTTCTGAACTTTAGAAGCTGGAGATGGTTTTGTACTTGTATGAGTTTAAGCAGACAAACCTATTCATAATAGCACTGATTTCTGTCTGAAATGAGCTGATTTTGGTAGGAATCTGATATTTCCATTTGCAAGTGTATATGGATGTAGTAACACCTACTACACACATGCTGCAGCGATCATGCATTTTGCTACTTGCATGACTGAGAGCATCAGCCCGCCATCTGACAACAGTGTTAGTATCATCATGTTACAGTGCAAATAAAATATGATTCCAGACATTTGTTTTACAGGGTAGTATTTCTTAACCTTATTAAATTGAAGGACCACTTGACTTGATAACAAAAAAGATTCAAGTGCTGATACAGCACTGCTACAATGATTTTGTTTGCTAGTCAAAATTAAGTTGAACTTTAAATTCTTGTTAATAACTTTTATGTTTTGTCATGTTTGTCTCTTTCCCTGCATAGGGTTGAGAAATACTGTTAATGGAGGTGGGTTAGGCAAGTAAAGTCTTCTTGAAGAAAAGAGCCTGAAGGTTTTAGCCTCCTCTTCTGAGAAATTATGAACATTAAATTGCTGAATTTAACTGTGGTTACAGCTGGAAATGATTTGGCCTCTAGGAGCTCAAAATAAAATTGAAGCAAATTGAAATGACTCTTGCAGGTTTTAGATTCTGCCTTTCCCCTCAAAGATTAGTCCTTATGGGGTGAACGAGGTTTCCTATGCATATGGAAGCTCACAATGCTCCCTGAGTTGTTGTGCAAGGTGCTCTAATACCAGAGGCTCCAAAATCTTTGTTGGACATCAGTTCTACCTTTCCACCTGCCTCTTGTGGCCCTTCAGAAATGCAGCTGAGAGAAATGGCTTTTAGGAGAAATTTTGTTTGGCTGCTTCTTTCTCAGGGTGAGCTACGCTTGTAATTATTAGGACTGGATCTGAGTAATGCAGAAGGCCTTAGCATTCCTGAGTATTACATGGGATGGGTTGCACAATGAGGTTGTGGATAGATGTCCCTTGACAGGCACAGGGTTACAGCAGCAAGGTTTTTGGACTGGCTGTAATTTCACACCGGACCATGGGCAGATGGAGTTAGTAAGCATGAGAGACTGGGTTGTGCTTGGAAAGATTCCTCTGTGACCACCGCCCTTGTCCAGACGTTAGAGCCATGCTGAAAATTTTATCTTCCATCTCCAAAGTGGATAAGACATGAGATCAGCAAGCAGGATGCTTTCATTTGGGAGGCCTTCCCTGTACTTAAATTACTGCTGCTTCCATGTTCTCTATAAACCTATAATGAAATCATCAGTAGCGACTGCAAACTGTTTCAATTAAAAAGAAGGGGAAATGAAGCTTGAAAAATACTGTTTTTATTGTGTGCAAATATGATTAATTCAACATAATCTGGAATGTAGCTTGTGTCCTGGAAACGTTGCCAATGTAATGCCAAGGTTTGGTGCACTGAGAATGTTTTATTGCAAAATTGCTTATGCTTTCAGCTGCAGCATTTCCCTTCTCATCACATGGGAAAGGCAGCTTTAGTCATTGTTTGTGGCTGCCTTTCCCAACTTGCTCCAAAGTGCAACATGCGTAAACAGGTTTGGCCCCTTCCTCACGTTCATGCCTAAGCCAACTGCGCGGTCTGGGGGTGAGGGAAGTTTTACACACCTACATCTTATTTGGAAACATTTGACTTTGCATAATGGCTCTGGAAAAGATCCACCCAGTCAGTAGGAATGGCTGCAGATCTGCAAGAAAAGGTGGCAGCTGAGAACCAGTTCTTGAGTCCATCCAGTGTTTGTACCTCTGTTAAGTTGTATCACTTTGTATGTTTCGGTTTCCATAACTGAGAAATGGGACTGACGAATTTGTTCCTCGTGTAAGAGTTTCTGGATTACGCAGATGAAAAACAGAGTATAAACGTGGGAGTTTTACGCATGAAAGGTTGAGCTGAACACTTAACAAAGCTTGTAATGTAAGTAGGTACAAAGAAATATTTGTTCTTCTGCTCAGATGCCACTGCTGCATGTTGACTGTTAACTCAAACACAAATGTTCTAACAGAGCTCTCCTGCTTAGGTTAAAGGTTTGTCATCAGTTCCATCATAGTGTAAGGACTCTGGGCTTGAAAGCTCATCAGTTCTACTTTTATCCCGGGTCTCTGAGTAACTCAGCTCCATGTGTCATTTAGAAGTGTGGTGACTAGGGAGGGGGAGTGGTAGATGTGACAACAGTGGCCTTCAAGCTGTCCCAGCAGACATTGAGAGATGCTTTAACTCTTGCACATCTGCTGTCTACATTTTCATGTTTGCATGTGTCAGTCTTAACAGGTGCAGATTTTGCAGATTTCAGAAGCTGTTTTGGCCATTAGCGTTTTAAAGCTGAAGGCAGATGGAGAAGTCAAGTTGTTCCTAGTATGCTTTGAGCTGGATATTTTTTACATACTGATGCAGTGCTAAGGGTGACTGTTGTCCCTGCTCTTCTTGGGTGGCTGCTTGCAGAAGATTGTCCATGTAAAGGTGCATACTGCTCCAAACCCGAGATCTGGAGCTGTGGCTTTTCAGTGTGCAGGCATTGGGAATGAGGAGAGGAAGAAGCATGTGTAAATCACCTCCTGACAAACTGTTCATCAGCCGTCAGTGGATTCTTGAAAAATTGGAGCATTAAACAGAAGCTGTGAGAGGAACAAGTCCTCACAGTGTAAGGAAGGTTTCAAAAGCTGTGATACTCTGCTCTCTTGCTGTCAGGAATATGGGAATAACACTGGCTGGGTCAGCAGTTCCTGCTTTTGCCAGACAGATAGAAGCATGGAGGTATTTTCAATATAATAGATGCCCTTATCTAGTAATCTCTATACCACTATAGAAGTACTATTAAGTTGCAAATACCCCAGTGATGAAGCAGATGGCTTTCTCTGTAGGAGGAACCAAAGCTGAGAGCACAGGATTTAACTCCGAGGTCACGTGTGCTAGTGCTTTGTGAATGCTTTATTTTAGCACGTGGCAGAAAAGCTTGTGTATGTGGCTCATTGATGGCATGGGCATTTGTGCTACATGTATGCCCAGGTGCACACCGTTAAACACATTGAAAGTGTAGCTTTAGAGGACCACTCTCTTAAGTGAATATTGTCAGGCACTGAATGTGATAGAGATGGGGGAGAGGATGTGGAGAACACCTGACTTTGAGACTCCTACACCAACCTTGAGTTTTGTTTCCTTCTGTTTTAAAAATCATATCCAAAGGGAAAGTGAGCAAGGCCATCAATAGGCAAGTAGAAACGATATGGAGAGAAGAAACAAGTCTCATCTGCTTGAGTGCTGATAAGCCTGAATAATGCCTTAGATATAGACTATAAATGGCTGCTGTGCCTTTAAGTCATTTTATTTCTAGATGCAACCAAATTATTTTTCAACATGAAGCCCATGCAACTATTTCTTCCCTGTTCAGGAAGTCTTTATTGAGCACTAAGCCCATATTTTGGCACAGTAGTTTGTTTCCATGGAAATGGTGGGATATTTCCATTATGGGATTATGACTCCCAGTGGGCTGTATCTGAGAGAGGTGAATTATGAAGGCCACTCATTAAGCACAAAAAGATTCTCTTGTGCCAGGGAAACTGTAAAAAAAATTTCCCTAAAGAACAGGTGACTGTGCAGTCATCTTTAAAATACTGTTCCAGAGCAAAGGAATGTTATGCCAATGATTAAAATTGAGAAATTGAATTTTCTTGAAGTGCAGAGTCCGTCTGAATTGTTTCTCTCTACATGCAGAATGTCACCTCGGTGCTGTTGTTACCTCAAGCCATGTATTTTTATTCAGTAGAAGCAATGTTTCCAAGACGAAGCTCTGTTTTGCTGGCCTCTGAGGCATATCCAAACAGCCCCAATCTTTGTTACATCAAAGGCAAATAAAATGCAGCAGCAGAAAGCTAAAAATATCTAGCATTTACCAATGAGAACACTAACAAACCTGCTTTGGGGAGAGTTTAAGCTGATGATACTTGACAACATTTTTTTTTTAATGTTAAACAAGTAGAAACACAGCACTAAAGCAATCAGAAGTGTACAAATCCAGCAATTCAGAGCCAAGCCGATCATACAATGGTGGGTCAGTCTTCAGAGCAACAACAAATGCTGTCTTTACAGATCCTTTTAGCATGCAGAGTGGGAGCACAGGAGCTGATACAGTTCCAGGTTAGAGGTTTTAGAGCTGAAAGCTGTGCTGTGCACTTGGGAATGTGTGCAGGAGCATTAGAGGTAAGGAATTTTCCATCACTCTGAGGCTGCAGAGTGGGTGCGGAGCTGCTTTATGGGCACTGCTGCAATTGCGAACTGCAGAGCCTTTGTTCTCCTCTGTAGGTGTGCTCTGATTACCACCCAAAACCAGCGCTGGGCTGTCCGAAAGGGCACTGGGAAGCTCAGATGTACAGAATCTAAAAGATTTGGCCCTCCAATGTGCGGTGACTCTTGCCTTGCTTCCTGTTACCAGATTCACCATCAAACATCTGTGGCTGCACAGGGCTCAGTGCAAGATTGGCTCTTCGTGCGCAGAGAGCAGCTTGTGTGTGAAGCATACAAAAGTACAGCTGGAGGTGTTGTTGAGTTCTTGTTTGCTGATCACCTCAAATACGTAATTTCTAGTGAAATAGAAGCGGTGCGTTAAGTACTGAAACATGCTAAAAGCTCAGCTTTGTCTTGCTGCACACAACAGAGCTGTGCTTAATTGGGTTTATTTGGATAAATGAAAATTATGATCGATATGACAGTGATTTCTTCCCATTTCAGATTGAAAAATTGGCTGCTCGTAGCCATTTTGTTTGTTCAGTCTCAATTTAAAAAGAAGCTGAAATATTACAATTTTGTTTTGCATAATACAGTGTGGTTTTATTTATGGTCTAGTAGTTAAAATCAAACAGTGAGATTGAAGAGAGCTGGGTTCTATTCCTGGCTGTTTTTCAACTTGTTTTGACCTCAGACGAATCTCTTATGGTCACAGTTCAGCCAAGTCCATAAACAAATGACAGTTGGGTGATTCACCACGTTCCTAGCTTAAAAGGTACGAGCTGTCCCTTGGGATTTCTTGAGGTTATGACCAGGCACATTTACCAGTTTGTTTGCAGGCAATGAGCCCCCAGGTCAGCACAGCACAGATGTGGGCCCCCAGCAGCGTGAGCAGAGCAGGCCCATCTCCTCATGCTGTGCTGGGCAGAGGTGGCCTGAGATCCATGCTCTGCACAACCAGGCCTTCCTGTCTGTATCTGTGTGCTCCCTGTGCTGGAGTGGGGATGCTGGGAGGTGAAATGCCTGCATTTACTGTGGCAGAAGTAGCACAGAGCTCAGGCTTCATTTTGAGGACCAGCACCTGACTGCAGCTACCCTGGTTAGAAAAAGCCCCACAACGCAAGCTGATGTCATGTTTATCCTAGAGCCTTAATCCTGTTCTTTAATAATTGTGTGTGCAAACTGATGGTAGGAGATTCCCAAGAAGGGGTTTGGTGTGTAAATTAAGATCGTTATCTGGTTATGTCTGGGGAGCCTCAGACCTCTGGGCCTACAGCTGAGACAGGCTTTCCATGGCTCTGTAGAACGCTTGCCCAGTCCGTTTAATTGTTCAATGTGTTTAATTGGAATTGTCGCTTCAGTGGGGTTTATTTTTTAATTAAGTCCGGTGCCAAGCACCTCTGGGATTGGTTGCTTAGTTTCCTTCTGGATTCTCAATTGGAAGTGCCAGAGCATGTGGTGGTGTTGTGGAACACCAGAGATCTGGTGGTACAGCACAGTGGTACGTGGGGCTGTGTGCCCGGTGTCAGGGCTGTGTGCAGAAAACGTGCTGACGGATGGAGAACACTGGGGAGAGATCTGTCCTGGTCTGGGATGCTCACCCAAGATCCCATTTGGTAGACCGTGGTGGGGCAGGTTCCATAGGTATTTTTACTGCCACGAGGGATGGGTTGTGAACGGACATCTCGATTCTCAGGGCTTTAACTAAGCACTTTTCATCAGCACAACACTGATAACAATGCCTTACTGATATGTATTTGTGATGCAATTCAGAATGCCATCGATTCTTCAGATCAGCAGGACTTTGATCCTACTCTTTACATGCATCATTACTCTTTACATCAGAAATGTGTTTGCACAAGCTTAATTATGCATGCTGTGCCTGTATAGAAGTACAGAAACCTGGCTATTGTTCCTGCCCATATAGGTCCTAACTGCCGGATTTGCATGCCCCGGCCACTGGGGGATAAGCAGCAGCTGAAATAACCTGTTTCTAGTTATTTCACTTTCAGTTCTTCAAGACTTAACACAAAGTAATTGGGCTGCATTTCCCGTGCTTCAGAGACAAGGCTCAACCCTTCACATTATCTGTCTGCTTTTTGACTTATCGTGTCATCTCCAGAGAACCCAGATAGAGGGTAGAATTTCTGAAGATTGAGCGTGCCTTAAGCTTCTTGCAAGTCATCAGAGGAGGTCACCACCTGTAGTTTGAGAAATGCTGATTTTATCTGAACACCTGAAATGAGGAAGTCTCGCAGTTTCTATCTGCCAGCCAAAGCTGTGAGGGAAGGCTAAAGTGTTTCAAATCCCAAATCTCAGCCACCAGGGCCAAGGACGGGGAAGCCCACCTGGACAGTGACAACAGTGACAACACCTGCATGTGAGGCAGAATATGTTCAGGTGTTGGGGCAGGCAGGTTGGGCACCATATGCAGGGGGCAGCTGGGGCTGTTTGGGGCTCTCAGCATGGAGGGGCTGGCTGAGGGGATGGAGGGGTGACTCTTCAAGGAACCACAAGAAGCTGCCCTGCTTGTGAATTGAAAACTTGTATGTGGGGAGGAGGAACAAGGAAAGAAATGGGCAGCCCTTAAAGGGCTTTCTTCTCCACAGCTTAAACTGAGCCACTGCTCACTGGTAGCCCACTGCTATCTCCCCCAGGTACAAGCTTTAAACACTTATCTTCAGAGCAGCCTTCCAGGAGATCTGCATACTTCTGTGGGTCCTTTTTGCAACGTTATTCCAACTTGCCCAGCTTTGCATTTAGTGCCAATTTGATCTCAAAAGCTGTTTCTGATTACTCCATGCATACCTGTAAGTTACAAAGAGGTCTTCTTCCTGTGCGTGCTTGCGAACCAGAGCACTGCAGTAGACTGCAACAATGTGCAGGATTGATACTGGTTCATCCCTCAATGCTTTACACTTAGAAGCTCAAATGTAAACGTAAGTGTTAAAGGGCGCTATTGAATTTGGATGTACTGCATCAGACTGACTCTATGTTTGAGGCTCTTGCTGGGAGGGCAAAATTCTCTTCTCAGGTTCCCAGAGTAGCTCCTGACTCAGTCTCCCGGGTCCCCTGCACTGATATGTGCAGGTGTTTCATCCTGTGAAAGAAGTGGAGCGCCCTGACAGCAGTGTTCTGTCACCAATTGAGGGATGGGCAATAATGGCAAAGCCCCCAAAAGAGCACAAGACCCTTTCTTGAGTCACTTGCTCCATGTCCAAGAGAAACCTGAAGGTTTTATGTCACTCAGGCAATGCACGTGTAGCCTCATCCTTCTAATTACCACTGAGCTGATGATCTAAGGCTGCTTTGTGGATATGAGGACAGAATTTTGCCTGCAGGATGCACGATTACCAACTGTGCCTCCTCTATAAATCAGCTGTAAGTGCATTTGGAATAGCTGCCAGGTCGGCTGCCGAGCTTACTCGAGGACACGGCTCCAGCGACACCATCCCACGTGGCACAGAGCTGTTGCAGTTTTAAAATCAGTCTGATTTTTTTCTTTAACAGGGGAGCCCAGTGTAACTCCGTCAAGACTGGAGTGACACTCTGAATCTGCATCTGCCTCATGTGAGTTAAAATCCTGGCAGCAGCATTTTGCATAAGCTGGAGCCTCTGTAGAAATCTTTTTTTTTTCCTTTTTTTTCCTTTTCAGGAGAGCTATAAAATTGTTACTGTATGTGTCTTGGCAGCAAAGGTAAAAACAACCACGAAAATGCATGAGAATGGCATACCTTACTGCACAACCCCGCTCCTTGCAGCTCGGCTCCCTCCTAACACTCCTCACAGATCGGAGGCTTGCAGCGTTCACTCCCGGGGTCCTGCTTTTAACTTTCACTAGTGTCATTTTAAGTGATGATGTGAAGGAGAAGCTGAAATGCTGCAGTTTTTTAAAGATTTGGTTGTTTTCTCTCAAGCCCAATTACATAATGCACAAGCACGGGGTGTCCATCACCCTGAGCCATTGGAGCATCTGTCCGTGTTCAAGCTCAAATGATTTTAATAACTTTTCCGTTGGAGGAGAGGACTTGGCACGGTGGCAGGGACACAGCCATCGAGCAGTGAAAAGGCAGAAAGGAGGTTGGGGTGAGTTGCAACTCATGCTTCGATTGTACTCTCACCCTGCGTGCTTTGGGCCGAGGGATGGCGAGGGCACTGGGGGCTGTGGTGTGGTGGTTCTGCTTCACCTTCATTGGGATGGGGCTGCTCAGAGGGGAGAGCTGAGCACAGGATTCACTGCATGGCAAACTGCCCAATTCTTGCAGCACCACATCCTGTGAGTTTCCTCCCTTTGTGTTTCAGCTCAGGGCCGGGGAAGTTTAAGCTCCCAGAAAGATTTAAGCTACTTTTTTCATCGTCCAACTGCAGAATAAAATACTGCTGTGCCCTCTCTTTATCTCCTTGGATGCCTGAAGATAAGATGAGAAAGCAGGGCCAGCCCTAAGTACAACACTAAAATACATTTTTTATCTAGGCTAAGCAGTCTCTTAATGCATGTGGCGGGGGCATTGTCCCCAGATGTGCTGCTGTCATTGCAGTACTGTTAGCCTATTTGTGTTTGGTCTCAAGGAGATGGGTTGCTTGTTTGCCTGAAAGCTCACGTTGCTTTAACAGGTGTTCACAAAGCTTACAAGAAGCGTGGGCTGTGGTTGGTACCAGCTGATGCAGCGCGGGCTGTGGTGCAGTGCTGTGGTGCAGTCTAGGGGGGCTCAGTCATCTCTCAGTCTGTTCCCAGTTGAGTGTAATTAAAGGAAAGTTTATCTTGGACAGTATCGTGGTAACTGGGAAGCACTTGTTGTCCTTTTCCCATCCCCAAGAGCTCAGTGTCCCCATGTAGTTTGTGTATCAACAAGAGGGCTCTCGTTTTCCAGGTATGGTGGAACGGTAGAAAAATAGGGAAGGGACATGAGGTATGGATGAGCTGGTAGCTTACTTTTATTCAAAGAGGAATCGGGGGGCACTATTTGTAGCTTAGAGGTAAAGGGGAATAATTACTTTGCACAGAAATTAAAATTCAGATTAGCCGTGTTGTAGTACTGTCTGAGCAGAGACTTGGAATGATGAAACCTGTTCTTCAGCCTTTTTCCTACTGGTGTGTCAGCTCATTTCTGCAGGCTCAGAAAGTTCAGTGGAGGCTTGCAGTGATAAATGTGATGGTAAGAGAAATACAGAAGGGAAGAAGCTGAGTGAGGGCATAAGCGATCAGCCACACGTCAGCTGTTCACTGAGCAGATGCACAGGCTGTGTGACTGAAAGCTCTATGGTTTGCCTGGAAGGGTTCTGCTGGAGAAGCTCACAAACCACCTCTGTTTGTCCAGAGGAGATGCCAGCTTGCTCCTTGAGCTTTGTTTATGGCTCGGCCGTGCCACGGCGGTTGGTGAGTTCGGAAGGGGCAGGGATTTCTGGGAGAGATGTTTTGTTGGGAAGTGATGGTTTATGGATAAATTGGCAATGTGGTCTCAGGGAGCTGCATGGACAGAGTGGGGAATAGAGGCTGCTTCACACCGTGGGGATCGTTGTCGTGCTCTCGCCCTCTGAGAGTACGTGCAGGTGTATTTATCACTGTTTTCCCTGGGAGGTATCTCTACTGTCCTGCATCAAAGGAGTTCCTTTTTCCAGATGATGCTCTGGTGTCACTCTCACAATGTTCATCACCTAACTGCCTCTTGCTCCCTCCAACTCTAGCTCACTCCCCAGGATTGCCTTGTCAGTCACTGCTTCCTTCATTAGCTGTAGTTTTTGATTGCTTATTCCTACCTGTAGCTCAATCAACCCTTCCTTTCCTAAAGGACAGAAAAGGCTACGTGCACTGTGTGTTATATCTTCTTATTGATATACGATGTTTGCCACTGGTCTAATGATGCTTGAAGATCTTGGTAATTGTTTGGCTTTGGTTATCTGTTCAAGAACATTACTGGTTTGCTTTTTGCATTTGAATGATGTTGAATTTAATGAGAAAACTGAACTTTTAGAATACTTCTGGATTGTTAATAGGTATGGGATCCTCCTCATGTGGCTACTGTGAGTCTTATTTCTTTGACAGTTCTTGCCTTTTTAGTATTTCTGTAGTATTTTATGCATTTGTTTTCTCCTTTCAGATTGGGCTTTTGTATTCCACAGTATACATACGGTGGTGATTACCTGGGCAGTATAGACAAGGGCATTGATAGGCATTGTGATGCCCACAGATTTGTGAGCTACCTCTCAGGAAAAGCAGTCTGTCTTCTAAAGAGCTTGCTTACATGTTTTCTAACTTAACTGAGTAAAACACAGCTTATTCAAGAATCTGAGACACAGCTGGACCCATTGGACCCCCATAGGCCTCATTGAAATAACAGGTTATATTTGACCTCATTATATCTTAGAACCAATTTAAGATAGTGTCATACAACAAATGTCAACACACTGTGACAGAAACACAACAATTGCCATCTGTCACAGAGACACAGCAATTTCCTTCTAAATGGTCATTTAATGATCTAATTAAATAGCAACATTTCCAGTGCATGGGAAGGTCATTTGCAGGAAGAAGACAGTCCTGAAGGTAGGAATGACTTGGTTGAACTAGTCATTCATTTTGCATTGAGCAAATGTGTATGTCACAGATGAGCAGCTCGTAAGAAATGTGGGAGCAGCAAGCTTGCCTAAAAGAGTAGCATTTTGGTACAAGAGTAATAGCTAACAGATTTGTACAGTACCATATGGTATTATTAACAAACAAACCGTATGTTAAGTTGACAGCTCTACCTTCAAGCTAACTTAGTCTGCAGCAAACATAAATTCCCCTGAGATGAAATCTGAAGACAATGCTAAGCTTTGGGATTGTATCCAGTAGCACAGCAGCAATGAATTTCAGGCTTTCTAACCACAAATACATGTGCTCCCAAAATGTATTGGTTTCTTCGCCAGCTTTGTGAAATCACAGCAAACCAAACCCGATCTGAGCAGGTGGAAGAGGGAGCGTTTGTGCATCTGTGTAAGGTGGAGGAGGGAGGAGGGCGAATGGGAACGGGACTTGTGACTGCCTTCTTGTTTAACCCCCTAGCTGTGTGCAAATTTTCTAACTGAAATCTCATCTTGGTACAGTGTATAAATCCCCTGAATACGAATCTCTTGGATTTGACCTGACCGTAGAAAGACTAGTTTCCATTGGATACCCTCATGAGCTGCTCAATTTTGTGTATGATCCTGCATTCCCTACCAGGTAAATGACTCACAGATACCAACCCAGCCTGCTTGAGGCCTTGATTACTTGTTCTGTTACGTTCAGAGGTGACACACTGTGGCCAGGTGTTCAGAGTTGTGCCTTTGAAGCCTGTGGCTTCCCACAGGTCATGGGGAAGAGAGCGGACTGCTTGGGTGCACGGAAGGCCTCTGTGCACTGAAGTCCATGCTAGCAAGGAGAAGGAGAGCAGGAGAGGCTGCTGAAGTCACGATCCAAAAATAACTTTCAAAGCAAAGACAGCAGAGACACAATGGGACCTGGAACAAAATCAAAATCAAAGCTTGGGAAGAAGGAGCCGCTAATGTCCGTGAGGCCAGAAAGTCTTAGAACATTTTTCTATAATTATTTTAATGAATTAATGTGTTTTCCTTTGGTTTTGTCAAGCCAGATGCAGCAGCATCCTGGTGCATAAGACATCCTGAAAAATTAAGCTGATTGTAACCAGCAGTAAAAGTGGGACTGACCCAGTCCACTTGCTTAGATGAATCAAACATGGAAAATCAAGTTAGCGGTGCAAAGCTACTGAATTCTTACATTTTTGTCTGTTGGTGGCAGAAATTAAAAGGATATTGCTTGTTTTAAAGGCATTTAATCTAGCTCAGTGCCTTTAAGCCATTTCCACTTGTGTCTTTGCTGGATTTTGCTTTTGGCTCCTCTGGGGCTTTTTTTTTTTTTTTTTTTTACAGAAGACTGGAGCAGAGGCCTGGTGCTCCAGTTTTAGTCTGGCAGCCTCCTTCCTTCCTGCCTGCATGATTTGCATTGAGACTGGTGCTTTGTGCTCCCATGCCCATAACAAAACATTATGAGCACATCATGAAGACTCCTTAAATCCCTCCCGTTCATCCCAGGAAAGGGCCAGAAAGGTTTTATCTGTGGGAAAGCTGCTTTCTCAGGAGCAAGATACTAAATAAGTGAGACGGAGTTTTGCTGGACTTGGAAAAATTGTCCCAAGCATTCTGTGCCATACTTCTGTGTCCCATCTGGCTTGTCTATGACTGACAGATGAAAAGGAGGGGAGAAATTCCCTTATCCCACCTCCCTGCAAGGCTGTCAGTGATCACAAGCACGGGTGTCAGATTCGTGACCCTGTAGAAGAGGTCCTGGTAAATGCACAGCTAAGCCTGTGCCAGGTTAAACGGCTCCACTTTCAAGTCCATGCAGAGCAGATCAGCTGTATCTTCTACCCTGGCAATGCAGGGCATTGTTGTTGCATACCTGCACCCAGGTAAAAAGTGAGCGCCCATCTGCACAATAAAAGCAGCTTAGGTCTGGTGCCCCCTGCCAAGCAAGCCAGCTGCTCTAGAGCTGGCATTGAAAAGAGCTTGTACTGAAATGGTCACCGCTTTCACTGTTCTCTTCACTGTTAATTGCTTTCTTAACAGAGGCCTGGTGTTTGATACCCACTATGGAAACCTGCTGAAAGTTGATGCCTATGGAAACCTTTTGGTGTGTGCGCATGGCTTTAATTTCCTCAGAGGGTGAGTGCTTGCTCTTGACTGCTCTTTTTGACTTAATGTGATCTGTAGGGCACTCGTTGCATAAGGACTTGTGAAGACTTCTGATGCCGCGTCTAAGAAAATTATGCAAGGCCTGCCTGGATGCTTTCCTGATCAACCTGCTGTAAGGAACCTCTGCTGATCTCCAGAGGTCACTTCTAACCCCCTGTGATTCTATGGTTCTGTGATGCATCTCATGCCGTTTCCTGCACCCTTTTCCATCTGCTTACTTTCCTTGTGCCCCAGAGAAGGTGCTTAGGGAAGCAGAGGGGGCTGCAGTGCTGCGAGCTTGATGTATCCCAGCAAATCCCCTCCTACCTGCAAGGCAGAGGGATGGAAGGCAAGCACGAGCCAGCTCCGGGGCCTCAAGGTGATGAGCCTGTCATTGCAGGCATGTAAGTCCCTGTAGCAGGAGGTCAACATTTTATAAAAGGCTTTATGAATGCAGTCGAGTTCCTCCTCGAGTCAAAGGTGATCTTCAGAAGCTCCAGAAATGAAGGAAACAAGAACAATTTAGTGACTTTAGTCGTTACCACACCGCCAGTTAATTGCAGCAGGCCCCAGGCAAGACTCCTGCAGTGCAGCCCTGCACTGCCCTGCGGAAGCTGCTCAGAGGGGTGTTCAACAGCACATGGAAAGTGGGGGAAAGTTTAAGATAAGCAAACAATGAAAGTGCAGATGATGTAAGGCATACCCATAGCCAGCAGCATGGGGCTTAAGGTCGAGTCGCGGACTCCTGACCACAGTTTTCCTCTGGGGGCTTGGCTCCTTTGCTGACTCAGGATGAAGGCTCTGTGCCCAGTGGTGCTGCAGCCAGCACAGTGACAGTGACGTGCAGTGGGTGCTGTTTTGCTAGTGCACACAGGAAAGCTAGGTGTTGATTAAAGCAGACAGATAGTACTTGCTAATGGACCCTACTAAAGCTATGTTCTGCAGGTCAGCTACTGTATCCTCAGTATGTTTTGTGGCTTCATTCTGTTCCACCTTATCTGTTCTCAGGCCTGAAACACGGGATCAATATCCGAACAAATTTATCCAGAGGGATGACACAGATAGGTTTTACATTCTGAACACATTGTTCAATCTACCAGGTGAGTCCCGTGTGACTGTCCCTGTATCTTTGAAGCCTGTAAAGCTTTGCCAGTGTCTTACTCAGCTGTTTGATTTGCTTATTTTTGCATGAACTTTCTTCTTTCAGGCACAGGGCCCAGATTTAGCTGGCTGTGTGGTGTTATCCTTGTTTTAAAGTCTTGCTTTTCTTCTTTACAGAGACCTACCTGTTGGCTTGCCTCGTGGATTTCTTTACTAATTGTGACCGGTACACTAGGTATGTGTCCTCTCTGGTTAGACACAGTGATAATACTGTAAGATTGTTGTTATAAAATGCAATATATATAATAGAGATGCACCTGCTGTTAGTATCACTTGATGCCTCTCAAGTGGTGTCAGTGGGGAAATGTTCAGACCTGTTATTCTTCTGATATTAAGGGAATTTAGTGCTGATGAGATGCTCTATGTGTGCAGCCAAGGCTGGTTATGTGGGTCTCCTTCATAGGGCATGCCACTGTCACTGTACTGGCTGACACTGGTATTTGGGCCAGACCACATCCATATTAAAGAGTGATTACAGCCATTGCACAGCTCATTTTCAACCCATGTCCTTTGAATCCACGTTTGAGCAGGTAGCTGAGAGGCTAAGTTTCCTCAGCCAGTTACCACAAGTTATAATTGAGGACTTTGTGTAATCAAAAGTGAAATATTCAGATATTCAGTGTAGTTTAAAAGGCTGTTTCAGCAATGTTTGTATTTTCCTAGCTTTCAAATAGATGTAAACATAAAAACAAGCTGCAGGTCTGAGAGTGCTACTGTGCAGCTGACTTCTGTGATGGGTCATTTTTTCGTGTTTTGTGACTGGAAGGGAAAAGTTCAATCATGTAATATATGCATTGCTGCAGTGAAAGAGTCAATAAGAAATGAGTGTGGTAAGATAAAAACGCTCCATATGTTTTGAACCCTGCAATTGGCTGCAGCCTCCTCTTTCTCTCCACAGCTGTGAAACAGGGTTTAAAGACGGAGACCTCTTCATGTCATTCAGGAGTATGTTCCAAGATGTCAGAGATGCTGTTGACTGGGTTCATTACAAGGTGATTGCAAGAACTCCTCGAGACATTTGTTGTCATAAATGAGTTAGAGGGACTGGTTTGTAACTCTTCAGTTAAGATATTCCACTTTTGGGCAAGAGCCTTGCTTTGCCACCTAGTGAGCAAGTGATAAACTGCAGTTTTACGCAAGCGAGTCAAGGTCTCTGGCACTGCAGTATTTCTCTGCTGGCTTCCTATTTCTTTTTATAGTGCCTACACTGTTTCCTTGCTATAATCTGTGGGTTTTAGAATGTGTTGCCGTGAGGATATTTGCATTTAAAGTTCACAACTTCACATTGCCACGATTTTTAAAAAAGCAATTTTATTGTCAGTATATCACAATGGTACTATCTGATGTTGTCTGAAAGCTATCTGCATCAAACAGAATTCAGCAGAGGAAGCCATTTTTCAGCACACTTGTGTGCAAATTTAGAATGTAGATCTTGTGAGCATTAACGCCTCGTTCAGGACCTGATCTTCTTGTTCTTCCTCATTCGAGAGGCTGTTGGGGTGGGATGGGGAACTGTCACGGGAGATCTGTGCTCACAGTTGTACTTGTGGTTGTTTGAGTCATGCAGAAGTTGGGTATCTGTTTTTCTTTCCTTATGCAATGTTATATGATACATGTTGGAGTTGGCCACTATGATGGTCAGTGTTGGAGACAGGTCGTTGACTGTCTTGCTTGCTATGGCAAATCTATTTTTTGTTTGTTTCTATTGTATTCCCTCCTGAAAGGGTTAAAATGCTGAAGTGGATTATTTACCATGGTGAGGGAATCGATGGATCACAGAGTTTGTGATGGTCCCTGCTACTCAAAGCCTCTCATCTCTAGAGTCACTGGTTCAGATTCGCCCTGGTTTGTACTTTCACAGCATTTTGAAGTGTGAAAGTTGGCATTACTGTGATGTCTCTTACATCATAAGTTTCCATCACCTCACTGGGTTCTATTGTTTCTATTTCAGGGGTCACTCAAGGAGAAGACTCTTGAGAATTTGGAGAAGTACGTGGTGAAAGATGTAAGTGCGAGGTTGCTTCGCTTGTGCCGCGTGACCTTCTGTACTGAGTAAGCAGGCAAGGAGTAAATACGCTGATTGGCTTTACTACATCACAGAACAGATAACGCTGTGATTTCTATTGTAAGAACCAAAGACAAAGTGGAAAGTTCGGACGCAGCCTTTATTGTGAGCCAGTGATCCACGTGATTTCGTATTCACGCGTGCCTTTTTTACGTAAAATATAAAAGCCAGAGGAAACGTTGTCATGGGACACAGGTGGATATGCTGGCCAGGCTTATGTTTCTTTTGATGCTGAAAGCAACAGTAGTCCCACATTTTCTCTGCCCAAGCAATCCTCTGCTGCAGACCTCTTTTTAAAAGTAACCGATGAGCATCACTGGAACAGAAGTATTCCTCAACCATCCAGCAAAAGCATTACACACCTCCTACAATGACAGATGGAGGGGAAAATCCCGAGACACTCAACAAAGCCCAGCACTTTGATAAGTCCCAAACTATGTATTCAGCACATCTAACTGAGCAAGCTCCCTTACTTTCGCCCTCTGCAGTGTGCAGGGCCTCTGTGGACCCATCATTTTATAATCGTTATTCAGTTTAAATGATCTCTGTGGGCTCCTCCTTTGGTGGTGGAATACCACTTTAAAGCAGTTAACCTTGTGTCTAGTTACATGCCTGCAAAATTCTCAGGAAACCATCCTGTGAGGTAATCAGCTCTTCTGGCAACGGCCCTAAGATTTACGATTCTGTAAAAATAGCTCCAGGAATAAATTCTCCCTAATTTGAGGTTGGAATCATAATACACTCCAACTCATGGCTCATGCGAGCTCAGATTTCACCTCCTGTGGGCCCGTTCTGGGAGGAGATCTGGGTCTGGAGGGTGGGTAGCAGTGTCTTCCTTGTTTTGACTGATGGGATCACAGCTGAGCTGTGTTTTGCCCATGCTGTAGCTCTGTGTCTGACTGTTCTGTCCTCTGACTTGCAGGGGAAGCTGCCACTGCTGCTGAGCCGCATGAACGAAGTTGGGAAGGTGTTTCTTGTGACAAACAGCGACTACAAATACACAGATGTAAGTGCTGTGGGAACTGGTGCATCAGTATGTAATGGAATAAACAAAAGCCACCCGCCTAGTGTATGGGATTTGGCAAGATAGTATTTGGTGGGGAACTGGGTGCTTTCTGAGCTGGAATGATTTAGTGGTGAATGCCAATTAGGTGGTGAGACTTCTCGTTTATAGTCCTGGCTCTGTTTCTGACCTGGGGTAGGCCTGGCTTAAGTCGCTTTGTGCCTCTGTTCATAAGTAAGAAGGCGAAAGAGAAAGTGACAATCTGCTCTTCTGAGTGAGACAGCTCTTAGTGGGGAGAGGTCACCAAAACGATGATCTTGGAGAGGGCCAGGAGCCAGAGCAGGCTGTGTGCTGTGCTGCTGGCTGAATGTCAGGAGGATCACTGAAGGATCACGTGCCATTTTAAAGCACTGCAAGATACAGCTGAAGCAATGTGCAGATTCCTGAGGCAGATGTGTTCTTTCATTATAAAACCCACCATTTTATTTCCCTTCACTTTAAGGCCAATCCATTCATTCTGTCTCCAAACCTTAGGCTGATTTTCATGTAAACACTGAAAATAAAGTTTTGTAGCCTGAAAAGACAAAAGCAGAAAAGTATGTCTTTATTAACTACATAAAAAGCACAACTTGGAATACTTTCTGTCTTTCAGAAAATTATGACTTACTTGTTTGACTTTCCACACGGACCAAAGGTATGTGGTTTCTAGACTGCAGTTCCAAAAGGAGTTGATGTGCCTAATTATCTGTGTAGCTGGAAAGCATTTTAATCCTGCTTCATCAGCTGCATGGGATTAGTTGCTTTAATCTGGTTAAAATACGCTTGCTGTTTAGTGCCCCATTTGAATAGGATCAAAGCAAATACAATATAACAAAGAGAAAAGAGGCATCATCTAGTCTCAAACAATGATCTATGTTAGTGATAACATTATTTTAGCATTAATGCATTTTAGCTGTGGCGTTTTACAGCCAGATTTCTTCCTAATCTTATACAATGTTTTGTTAAAAAATGTCTTGATGGAAGGGAAAGAGTTGTGTGAAACAGCAGTATCTTTCTTGTATGGCCTAGTTGTGCCTCTGCTATGGTAGTTCCAAAAGTTTGCCATGCTTTTCCTGGTGTCCTGAGGATGAAGCTCAGCCCTGAAACTTTTGGAGAGAGGCTTAGGAGCTGAATTTATACTGCTTTCTCCATCTCTCACTAGGAGACCATCTCATATTCAAAAGATGTGTTTTCACACTGCGCACTGAAAGTGGAAGACCTAGGGAGAATTTTCAGAACATGGGAAATCACGCCTGGTGTCCGTCAGGCAAGGCTGTGGTTTGCAGCTGCGCTCTGTAGGATAGAGTGCAGGCATTTTCCAGCTCTGGGCAAGTGTGTCAGTGTGTCCTTGGAAGGCTGAAGCCACAGTCACATTTGTCACGTTCAGAAATGGTGGCAGCAGTGTCATTTAGTGCAGCCCTTTGCACAGCAGCTATGCTGTGATGTGGCTGTTCATTGCCTTCCTTCCTCAGTCCTGGGTTGGGATGGCTTTGCCACAAATGAATGCTCTATGAATGGCAACAGGGTCGTGCCACAGAGGCACGAACTGGGAGAATCAGTGCATTTGATGGACCAGCTGTGAAGAAACATCATGGCTGAGGGCAATTAAATTCCCTGTGATTGTTTATGGGGTACCCAGTTCTAGGGTTTGTTTTTGTTTTGCAGCCTGGGAGTGCCCATCGGCCATGGCAGTCCTACTTTGACCTGATCCTGGTGGATGCACGGAAACCCCTCTTCTTTGGGGAAGGCACTGTGCTGCGGCAGGTGGACACGGTGAGCACCACGTGGAGGGCACCTCAAAAGCTGGAGGGGATCATATGCAGTCTCTTAGTGGGAGCGGGCAGTGTGGTATTTAGGCTGGACGTGCCCTAGAAGCAGAGCATAAAGATAGAGTAGGGCAGAAAAGACCCAGAGCATCAGCTGTTCTTTACTAATGCAGTATCTCTTCCTTCAGGTGACTGGGAAGCTGAAGATCGGTACCTACACTGGCCCACTGCAGCACGGCATCGTGTATTCTGGAGGTGAGGCAGAACACTTCTTGTCCTGTGAAGTGGCTCTGACGTGCCATGGTGGCCTTCATCCACTCATGAGGACTCGTGCAGGGTGGCTGGGTGTTATGTCAGAATCTAGGCAGGGCTGCGCTTCATGAAACACATCATTCTGTGCCTTTTGCGCCAGAAAAACTGTTGCTGCTCAGTGCTGAGAGGAAAGAGAGCTGTTCCTCAATGCCCTTCCCTTCCTTCCAGGGAGGGCCTGGGAAATGCCACTGCAGGGCTGGGAGTGGGGAGAGATGCAGCTAGGCCTGTTGGCAGCAGTGAGGACAGCTGGGAATGCTGCACAGAGTGGCTGCACCAGGGAAATGCAATGGCTGCACAGGGCTGTCCATAATGTTCTGGGCTCCATCACTGTTACCTGGTCAGGAGGCTGCTACATTTGTATGAAGGTGTGTGTATATTCCAAGGGAAGGTGAGCGTGCAGTGCCCTGTTGAGTTTAGCAGTTGAAGATTTCTGGGAGGAAAATGAAGCAGCTGCATCCCTAAGCCCTGGTCCTCAGAATGGAGCCCTGCATTTCCCTTTGGCTCCTCATTCCGGCCATTCTGTTTTTTGTTTCAGGCTCCTCAGACACAGTCTGTGACCTGCTGGGGGCTAAAGGGAAGGATATTCTGTACATTGGAGATCACATCTTCGGAGACATCCTCAAATCCAAGAAGCGCCAGGGCTGGAGGACCTTCCTAGTGATCCCTGAGTTGGCACAGGAACTACACGTCTGGACTGACAAAAGCGGTCAGCAGGGGGGCACAGGGGAGAGATCGCACTGTCTTGCAACCTTTCTCCCAAACCCATCTTAGATTCCCTGGGATGAGGTGTTGGTGCAGCAGCTGGGTTGCTCACAGGGTCCCAGGGTTTTTGCCTTTGATCACCCAGCCTTGACTTGGCCAGAGGAGAAGCTGCTGCTGGTTGGGGTTGAGCTCATCTGTAACCTTGTTCCCAAAACTCTGTCTCTGTAGTGCCGTGTCTTCTCTAGTAAAAAGTATCTAACAAGATAGCCATTTTTTTTGACCCTCTGTCACCTGATCCATGACTGCTCTCCAGTCTGCAGAGAATCCCTGCTTACCAGGTGCTTCCTCTCCCTTCCTCCTCCTCCTCCTCCCTCTGCTGCCAAAGTGCTGTTTCCCAAACTTGAGCACTCCTGCTTTTCTCCCAGGTTTACATGCTGACATGTGAGTCGGTCTGGGGGTTATGCACATTGTCCCACGAGTGGTAGGAAGTTTCTATGAGGGCTGTGAAGGTTCAGCCTCAAAAAACTGAAGTGGTAACCAGAAACCAATCCCAGAGCTCTGTTGATGGCATAGAGCGCAATCGAACCCTTTCCCTGCACAGCGCTGTGACATACATCCCCCACCACGGTCATGTGGGCAGGATGGTGCATTTGTTTTCAGCCCTTTCATTTTGAGGTTAAACTCACCTTTTCCCCCTTTCTTTTCCGGGTCATCCAGCCCTTTTTGAAGAGTTGCAGAGCCTGGACATCTTCTTGGCCGAGTTATACAAGTGAGTGTTCAAATGCTGACCAGTGTACTGCTGCCTTTCCCAGCCTAGCAACAGCTAATGCGTGGCTCTGACGAACCCTTGGGGTTGGGTTGGCAGCACTGCTGCCAGAGCTTTGCCTCAGGCCTGGGTTCTGCCCCTGAGACCAACCTCCCCCTCCAGACCAGCCTCCCTCCCTAAGCCCCCATCTCACAACATCTGGTTCTGAAAGGCTTTTCACAGCATGTATTTACCTTCTCGCCTGTAACTAGGCATCTGGACAGTAGCAGCAATGAACGCCCTGACATCAGCTCCATCCAGAGACGCATTAAGGTACCAATCATAAAAATCCCTTTTCATCCTTTTGGATCCCAAAGGGCTTGACAACCCGACCCACTGCTCAGCCCTGAAATGCTTTGCTCTGCCTTTGGGTGGGCATGGCAGGCTTTGCAAAGCCGTTTTGTCTGTGGACGCAAACGGAGGAGCTTCCCAGCTCACTGGTGTCACTGGCACTCCTAAAGGCAGCCTGGTCTGGAATAGGGTCTCCTTCCTTAAGTACGTAGCACCTACTTACAGTGCTCGCTGCTGCAGAGCAGGGTGCTGATGTGTGCCTGAAGGGGCCGTAGCCTCCGGTTCATTCAGCCCTGCGTGCGAGGTCCCAGCCTGGGGCGGGTGCTGGCCCTGGTGCCACTGCTGCCTTCCCTTCTGTTAGCTGGGGCCCGGCTGCGCTTTGATGCCTTGGGATAAGAGCACACAAAAGCTCACTGGAGATCCTTGCAGGCTTTACGTAGCCCCCAGCCTTCAGTGACGCTGAGGCAGGGCCGGCTCTGCGCTGCCGTGTGCCCGGGCCGGGATTTAACCTATCCTTTGCTTGTAGAAAGTGACCCATGACATGGACATGTGCTATGGGATGATGGGGAGCCTCTTCCGCAGCGGCTCCCGGCAGACCCTGTTTGCCAGCCAGGTGATGCGCTACGCCGACCTCTATGCAGCCTCCTTCATCAACCTCCTTTACTACCCTTTCAGCTACCTCTTCAGAGCCGCCCATGTCCTGGTGAGTTGCAGGCACTGGGGGGCACGCCACGAGCTGGCAGCACTGGGAGGATGGGGTGGTACGTTCTGGGGCCTTGTGCTCTGGTTGCCTCGCCATCTCCTCTCTCTCTTACACCTTTAGATGCCACACGAGTCCACAGTAGAGCACACACACGTGGACATCAACGAGAAGGAGTCGCCCATGGCCACGCGCAATCGCACCTCGGTGGATTTTAAGGATTCTGACTACAAGCGGCACCAACTGACCCGCTCCATCAGTGAGATCAAACCGCCCAACCTCTTCCCCCAGGCACCTCAGGAAATCACACACTGCCACGATGAAGATGACGATGAGGAAGAGGAAGAGGAGGAGGAAGAGGAGGAAGAAGAGTAAGAAGGAAAAAGTAAAGAATTTGTGAAGATAAACCGTGACTCTAGCAGTGATGAGGAGGAGATTCCTATGTTGGGGCCCTTGGGGTGATGGGTTGGGGGTGTGTGATTCCTGCAAAGGCACGTTTTGAAAGCGGCCGGAAACTTTCATCAAATTAACACTAATCAGGAGGAGACCTTTGTTTTCAGTTCTGGAGACGGTTCAACAAGCTGATGGATCTGCCTGGGTGGTGCAGTCAGATGGCGCTGCCCGCCCATGCTGTAACGCTGCTCCCATTCCATATGGGGATGCTGCGTGATTTTTTCCTTTCCCATGATGTGTTTCCATTCGAATGGTGTCCTGTAAACGGTTTTTGCCATTTGTTACATTCATGTGGAGGAGGAAGGGATGTGCTGAGCCCTGCAGGAAACACAACAATCCAACTCCTGCCATTGGGTTGCCACCCTTTGCTCTACTGCATTCAAACCATCCCCACCACGTTAGCCAGGGTGCTGCTGTAGCCTCCAGCTCCACGTCCACCCCTGCTTGGCAAGAGTCTCCTGTGAATGGTTCAGTTCCTCCGTCCATCACAGATAGCAGCAGGATTCCGGCTCTTACGTGCATTTTGCAGCTGTACACATTTCAGTTTGTAGGCGGTGTTGTCCCCTCCCTGTTTCACACTCTCTTTCATCAGCAGCATTCAGTGCCTGATTGCCAGCACGTTTCCCAAACAGCAGAGCTGCACGCCGTGTTCTCAACTCAACTCCTGTCCTTCCAACAGTAAATATTTACCCCACAGCTTCAAGCTACCGCTTTAGCGTTACATTAGTTGGCTTGTCTTCCTCGCTGCCTGTTCCTGACCCTTCTGTCTGTCCCAAAGACAAAACCAGCCACAGTGAGGGACCCTGTTTCCAGGGTGCTGCTGGACAAGCAGCTCTACCCTGCAACAGGAAACAGCGTATGCCACAGTGCTGGGCAGGAGGCTCTCATCCACCCGCAGCTCCATTGCCTTTGGCCCGGTGCAGAGCACGGTGATGCTGCGTCCTGGCTGAGGGAGTGACTCATGGCTGCCATGTGGGGACCGGACCGCTGTGGCTGATGGTGCAGCTCTGCCATTGCTGGTCTTTCTCTCTGTTATGGGTGCAGCTTCCCTGACTCCAGCCTGTGCCGTTCACATGTGAAGGGATTACAGTGGGGGGGGCCTCTTGTAATGAATTCGACTGTTGTTTCAGTACCATAAGCGCATTTAATCTTCTTTTTTTCTTCCCCCCCCCCCATTTTAAAGTACCTTAGGAGAAAATAAAAATAATACACATCACCACCCTCTGAGCAGGAAATGCTGCTACTGAAGTGGCAGTTGTTCAAGTCAATAAACCGTGATGTTTCTAAGAAGTGCCTGGTGCATTATGGCACGGTGCTGGGCTGAGGGCTGGCTGGCACTGGGCAGCAGGTGGTGTGGGGGGCAGCAGGTGGGAAACAGCCCCAGCTGGAGAGGAATGCCAGAGCCAGCCCTGCATCCTTGCACTGAAGGTTGTGCTGGTATTTGCTATGTCTAATCATCATTTCTCCAAGTAGAGCTACTTGGATTCTTCAGGCTTTAGCTCGGCAGCTGGAGAAGGCATGAGGCTGTGAGCAGGGCGATGCGGGGAGCTCTGCACATTCCTTTTGCCTCTGTAGTCCCACAAATAGCCTGCTCCCAGCCCAGGGCTATTTCTGCCAGCGACAGGGAGATGTTGCAAGGCTGGAGCAATGGAAGGTATCAGGCCCCCATTCACTGGTGGGAAAGCAGAGGCAGAGCCTGCCAGGCTCCCTCATCCCACCCTTACAGGGCTCTGAATCACAGAACCCTGGGGTTAGAAAGGATCTTAAAGCCCACCCAGTCCCAGCCCCTGTTGTGAGCTGGGTGCCACCCACCAGTTCAGGCTGACCAGGGCCTCACCCAACCCAGCCTTGGGCACCTCCAGTGATGTAGCACCCACAGCTCTCTGGACACCAGAGCCAGAGCCTCACCTCCCTCTGAGTAATGAATTTCAGACAGCACACAACAGCCAACACCAACATAATTGCCATCAGGAATGTCCAACAACCAACAGAGGCTGTCTGTCAGTCCCTGTGCCATGCCCAGGGGTCTCTCCACCCACAGGGCCAGGTGTGACGGCTCCACCAGCACCCACCTGTGGGACCATCACTCCTCATGAGCTGCTCACAGTGACCCGGTCCTCAATGGTGAAGCCCCACAGCTGCTGCTCCAGAGAACACATTCACAGATGCTGGGTGCATCCTGGGTGCTGCCAGCACTGCCTCAGACAGTCAGACTGCAATGCAGGAGAAAAGCTGGACTCTCACAGTCAGTAAAACCCTTTTCCTGCTTACTTCCAGGCAGTGCTTGACAGTGATGCAGCCAGGCCCTTCCTGCACCAGGACTGGGCAGGCAAACCAATTCCCATTCCCCAGCCTCTTGTGCCCCCCCCTCCCCAGGCTCTCCTGCCCCATTCCTCTCCCCGACGCTCTTACTCTGGCCACTCCAAGACCCTGCACAACACACAGTGGGAATGAGGTAGGGCCAAGCAGATGGAGGTCCTACTTTCCAAAAAACAAATGGGATATATGGCAAGCATGTTGTAAATAAAGGACTTTTATTAGAGAAAGAAAAAGGCCATCAGCCTTGAGGCACCGCTGCCTTTGCCAGCCCCGGGCTGCAGAATGGACGGCCCCCAGACCCCAGTGCAAAGAACACAAGCAGGCCCTACTTGATCTGGCCTCTCCATCGCTTCTGACAACTGCTGAGGAGTTCAAGGCTGCCCAGTGCCAACAGCAATTCCTGATCAGCGGAGATCTGGGGCCGGGGTCACCACCATCAGCCCCACCACCCACCACCACGTGCCAGCAGCCGGCCCTTTGGAACGGGGGGAAGAGCGGAGAAGGGAAAAATGCATAAACTGGAATGTCCAACAGAAAAAAAATCATCATTTATCTAGAAGAACAGAAATAAACAAAACGCTTTCAAACAAAATCACAAAATATACAAATAAATCAGGTACAAAATAAATAGGAAAGATTGGAAATCTACAACAAAATTAGAATAATTATAAAATTCACTTGTATGACAATCAGTATATGAAACGTATACACTTCATCCATGATTTCAGTTGTGCTTACTCAGGTTTATGTACACACATGGAAACACTGTAGTCAGAACACTACAACTCCGGAGACCCGACATAATGTACAATATGATACAATCAGCAAAGACCACGTGCGACGGGCAGTGGGACGTGGGAGGGAGCAGGGAAGCACTGGGCTCAGCCACCCCGAGCTGCAGGGCCGGCGTGGGCACAAAGCTCTGCTGGGAGAACAGCCGGAGGGTTTGTGCCGTGCTCCCGAATGCAGGAGGAAGGTTTGGCTTCAGAGCCCAGCGGCTGCAGAGAAGCAGCTCGCTGTGGTTTCCTGGTGACACAGGAAGGTGCCCTCAAGTACTCGAGTTTTTGGATTCAATCTGTTTGGCATCCAGAAGCAAGCTGCTCTGCTGAATGCGCACGGACAGAGCACAAACACCGGGCAAAGGGATCCAGGCCTGGCTGCAGAGCAGTCACCAGGAGCCCCGCCTCACTCCATCACTGATCTTTGGACAAAACCCGAAGGCATTCTTTCAGTATTGGCACTTCCAACTAAAGGCTGCCCCCAGCCTCACCCCAAGCCCGGGCCCACCTGGGGGAAAGACTAAAGGAGAAGTGCTCAGGAACTGAGCTTTGGAGGACTCCGTTATCGGTCCTACCTGAAGGAAACCAGGGCCTGAAGGAAAACCTCAGGAGAGGTTTTCACAAAATTTTTCAACTGCAGCCAGAAAAGCAGCAGCTCGAGTACCTTATCTGCAAAATCCCCCTATGGTCTGACATGAGGATAACAAGAGGACACTGTTACTTTGGTAGAGTTTGATGCTACTGACCCAAGAAAACTTTTCTCCATCACCTGCGCCCAGGCCTGCTCTAGGGAACACGCCCAGGGCCCATATCAGCTCCTAACACAACAGCAGCTACACAAATCCAACCTGAGAAGCTCAACCGTACCACTGTGAACCTGCAACAGGCAGCTGCGTGCCCTCACCTGGGTACAGCCTTGCAGCCATGAAATTAAAACAGAAGAACAAGAGGACAAGCTCCAGGACAAGAGCAGAACACCAAGAAGGACTGTGTCCCCCTGTGCTGGTGCTGTCTCAGGGATCACAGTGCAGGGCCCTGCAGCTGATGGACCAAGGACACCAGGGAGCGGGGGGGGGTCAGCCTCCCAGCCCACAGTGCGGGGCTCTGCCTGTCAGGTCAGGATGAAGGCCTCTCCCTCTTCAACGCCGTGCAATGATGCCTGGTTTCCACTCCCATTTGTTAAGTTCAGTTCAACAACAACCAACCCTCAGTATCCAAGGGCCAGGCACTTCTTTGGCGCTCTCTCTTTCACTACAGATCGCTCCCCACCCGCCAGCCCCAGCTTCCTACTGGCATTGGATAACGCAGCAACTGGTACATAGGCACTGGTTTTAAAACCACAGACGTGTATTAGACAGCGTATCAAATACGGTACATCTTTCATGTGGGAACGATCTGTACAGTCTGTTTCAGCACAAGGAAGATGCACGTCCCAAGCGGTCCTGGAGGTGGCAGCTGTGCTGTCTTTAGGGCAGGGTACTTACACGGGATGTCCGTCGGGGGGCAGCCCCTCACAAAGCCGCCTCTGGTTTCCTTTCCTCTGAGCTGAACTGAGCCAGAGTCCCACCAGTGCCAACCTCATCTCTGGAACTGGGCCTGCAGCTGGGGAGCAGCACAGGGCGATGTGTCCGTGGGTGTCACGGGCAGCTGAGCTTCCTGCAGGTGCCTGCTCCACCCGCACAAAAAGGCACTTAAAGAAAAGAAGAATAAAAAATGATAATAACCCTGCGGTGAGAAAAGGGGAGTAAGTGTAGGAGAGAGGGGGGACAGACTGTGGAGCACAGCGCTGAAGGAGTGGCCCAGCACAAGGCCCGCAGGTCTCAGCCCCAGGCAGGGTCTGTCAGCCCAGAGCTGCCATGCGTGCGTGTCAGGGCACAGGGAGCACGAGGGGCAGCAGGAACACAGCTGGGGTACAGCTGGAGCAAGGGAGGGAAGCGGGGGGAGGACAGGTGCTGCTGGGGGCATCACTAGGGCACGGCCTGCCCAACCCCTGCGCTCTCAGCCCTGGGAAACCTCGTCCTGAGCCCTGGGGATAACGGACAAGCTGGGGTCTGAACGAGGGGACAAACCAGAGCTCCGTGAGCTGCAGAGGCCGAGGAGTCTCGCTGCGCCCACCTGAGCCCCTCTGCGCTCAGCCACGTGCTTTGTAAGATCTCCACGTCACCAGAGGCAGTCTCGTTTGGAGAACGATTCTCATTGGAAAGCAAGAACATTCCTTCACTCTTTACAAAGATTTGGCAATACACAGAATTTAAAAAAAAAATCATAATTACAACAGATTCAGGTTCATTTCTTTAAAGGAAATTCAACCAACAGGAGTGTAAAAGTTATAATTCACAGTTGTGCATTTAAGATATTAGTGTTTAAAATGTCACTTCAAAGAACTCTTTGTGCAAAATTGTATTGACAGTAGAAACCATGGCGAGATGCCCTCCGGCCCCCAGGCTGCCACCCGCCCCACGACGGACACGGTGAGCTCAGTGGCAGCAGAGCTGACACGGGAAGATGCAGTATCCTTTCTGCAAGCCAAAGCCTTGCCAAGGTCTGAGGTCAAGCCCAACGATTCCCAAAGCCACCACCAGTGCCCCATGGCACCGCACTGACCCATAGCTCCACCACGCGCACACGCGGCACAGGGGCGCAGGTCACGGCATCTGAGCCCAGCTGAACGAAGAAGCTGTGAGCCAGGATAACCAGAGCCAGTGCTGGCACTGCACGGAGCCACAGCATTTCCATCGCGGTGCAAAGAGCCATCTGAGATGAACAGGGCTCCTCTGCTTGTGCTGGCTGCTAGCACAGGGCTGGGAACCCCTTGCCTTTGTGAAACAGTAAGACTGCAAACTCCCTGAGAACAGGGAAGATAGGATTCCTTCCCCTCCGCCGAGAGGACCGTGCCTTGCGCTTTGAGCTAATTTGAAGTAGCAGCTCCCAACCCCTCCGGGTCAGGTACATATTTTCCATATGAAACACATCTACAATCAAATATTTTTCTGGAAATTATTTCACTTTCCATTATCAGATCTGTACACATGATGAAAAAGTCACGCAAAAAAAAATGGCCTGGAAATTTGTGAACAGTGCAGCATGGGCAGAAGCAGGAGGTATTTGCTTTGGGATTACAAGGCTTTGGTTGGAAAATTTGGCTTTTTTTTTTTTTTTCTTTTTTTAATGGAAAGAGACACTCAAACAAATCCATAACCTGCCGTAAGAAGCAGAAGTCATATCCGATGGGCAGCCTCCACTTGAGCCTCCCCTCCTTTGGCAGGTTTTACAAAACAGATACTGCATCTCAAGTTCACTGCCGTGTTGGTCACATCCAACAGACCTTTACATTCAGTAACACTTACAGGAAGAGCAGCACAGCGAGGGGCGCGCTGTGCCAAGGCAAACACCGTCACATCTCAACACTTGGCTTTGGGAGGAAGGTGCAACGCTGGCAACTCTTGGTGCAGCGTGGGGCGCCTCGGAGGGGTGGATTTTAGACAGGACCCAGAACATGCTCATGCAAAGCTGATAAAGGAGTTAAGCCTCGGGGCCCTGCTTTGCGTCCCCAAGCCTGCTCCAGAGCTGCACGCCCGGTTTCCTGCAGGGAGTTACTGCAGCAGTGCTTCCTGCCAACATTTACCAAGGCAGACCGCAGGCACTGAAGGTGAGTGCCCCCCTTACCCAGGCAGGCACAGAGCTCTGGCAGCTGCTTCTGGGGCTTCCCTGGGGGTCAGGGGAGACTATCTGGGTGTAAAGAAAGGAAAGGAGATGCTACATAATCAGGGGCCACGGGTCTTGGAACAGAGAAATCACAATGCCTTGTTTATTGATCTCTGCTTGCATTAATACTGAGGGCAACATTCACATTCTGTTTGAGACGGCACTGCAAGGGGAGAGGGTAAGGAGGGGGAAACATTTTTGTTTTTGTTTTCATTTGAGGACTTAAACTCCATCCGTGGGTCCGGGGAACATGCAATGCACAACTGCCACGGGTGCCCCTCGCTGCACCAAGGCTGCATTCAGGCTTTGGGTTGGAGTACCTGGCACCTGCTGCCCCACAATGGTGGCACCTGGGCGGGAGGCTCTCTGCTCTGCTACCATGGTCATCCCTACAATGGCTGTTAAGAGCGGCCAGAGAGAAGGAAACGCACCGAAATCACTCAATGGAAGGAAAATATGGCTGGGAACAGCCTGGGAATGAACCTCTCTGAATCCCTGAAGTGCAATACACTCACGTCTGGAAAGTTTCCGTCAGTTCCTGGAGAGGACGGGATGGTCCCAACTCCTCAGCAGAGCTGTCCTTGCACTGGCAGAGGTTTTCTGTCACCTGGAGGATGTACTTTGGGCATAACTGTAGCAGCATCTTTTGTGTTAACACTGGAGATTTAAGGGAAGGAAAAGGACTGCTGTACTCTGTTACTAACAAGCACTGCAATCTGCCCGGGCTGAGGTAACGGTGTACAGACCACTACAGCACGTGGGTGCTTTAAAGTGTGTTGGTTTTGGGTGCACACATTACTTCACCAAGCAATTGTCAGGAAAGTCAACAGAAAACCACCCAGAGACTTTGGTATTGAAAATGACACCCGGCCTTCATCTCACGAGACCACAGCTTTGCTAATTAAGTCCTTCCCCCCAGAATCATCTTAAACATACACAAAGTTTTTGGAGGTCACAAAACTGTAGAGTGTAACAACGCGTTTGCCTGTATTACAAATAAACCTTCTGAAATTTGAGAGATCATTAAATATTAAAATAAGCACTCCTTCCCTGAAACTGAACTGGGAGAATGCAACAATACTCATCCCGTGACCCTCCAGGAGGCTAAAACCAGAGGTTCCTTGAAGCTCGCTCACTCATTCTTAGGACACAAATACAAACAAGTACCAGTTACTGACTTCTTCGACATGGCAACAAAAAGGAACAGAGAGAGGTGAAAAGAGGCCTAAGGACACCGGAGCCAATTCACAAAACCACGACAGAGCCTAGTTGAGGTTGAGGAGGGACAGAAACAATTTAAAACTCTGCAAAATACTCTTCAAAAACATGATCTCTCTTGAAAAAATAACCGGAGCAGTTTTTAAACTTCTCCATATGTGTCTGAGGAGGAAAAACCCAACAAGGATCAAAAATACAGATAAAAAATAAACATGATTCTACTTTGCAAGAAGTATTATCATTGTTCTCAAGGGTGGCTCACCATTCCCAAAGTACACTTGGGGCTTTAGTCTCTCTGTCTTGCTCTTTGCTCCTTTCTTCCTGTTTCTTCCTCTTCTTGCTCCCACAACGGACACAAAAGTCTTTGGTCTCAGAACACTGGATGCAGCACAGTGTTGCAAGCACGTACTAACGGTGTCACACTCGGGGAGGAGACAGGAAGGAGCGAGGGCTGGTCCTGCTGAGGAGATGGGATGGGTGGGTCGTGGGGAGTCAGCTCCTAGATGGCTCCTTCACTGTGCATACTGTGGTTGGGCTTGTTGTGAGTCACACAGTTCTGTTCGTTCAGCAGGTTTGCTGTCTCGTCCGGCAAACCGTCATGCAGCTCCGTAAGAGTCAGTTCGATTTTAGTGTTTTCACTGTCCGAGGACTGAGGAGTTTTGTCCATCCGCGATGCCATCAGGGCATTTTGGTACTGCTGTCTCGAGATCTGCTCCGAGCACAGAAGGAAGGAACAGAAAGAGCCGGTCACGCTTGTGCATCTCTCACAGGACGCCCCAGGAAAACGAGGAACCCTCCCTTTCCAGATGGTCACACTTCAACTCCTGTTCACCCCGCATCGACTCCACTTCTACAACCATCCCTGCGCTTTGCAGGAGCACAGCGCCCCAGCTGCATGGCGACGCTTGCACAGGCAGGGTGGAAGCACAGGGCTGTGTGATCACCGCGCTGCCCGCAGGCGCGGATTTACTCCTGGGCAAAGATTTTAAAATCAGACTTCAACTTCCTTCTAACCATGCACATTTTTAGGGCCTAAAGTTCAGTGAAGTCTTTTTCCCAGCTTCATCGAGCTCTGGAGGGGCTTTATGAGTCCTCAAAGAGCCAGAGGGCACGAGCATTAGTGCTCTTGTCTAGGATAGCAAACTAGGCAGGAGCCATCCCATAAGTTCCTGGGGCCAGGCAGCACGATGCACGTGCACCAGCAGCCCCCTGTGCTACAACAGCACTGGATTATCTCAGCAGATGAAAGAAGCTGAGCAAGGCTTTTAGAAAGCCTGAAGCTTTTGCTTCAACACAACAGAGAGACTGGAAATGGAGAGTGTCAGATGGACGCGTCACATCTCCAACAGCAAAATCCGAGCATGTGCAAGCAGGTCACAGCCCTGGCTTACAAGGCATTACTTGAATAAATGCCCATGTGACACAATGAAAACACACATTCTGAGTACTCTGTCCTATGTACAATGCAGGGTGATACAAAAAGAGGTCTGCAAGTCTGACTGCAGAGAAACCAGGCAATGTAGTATTTTTAGACTCAGTATGAACACGGTGAGAGCTGGAAGGACTTCATACAAACCAGCACAAGCTGAGCAGCTGCTTTGGAGTGAGAATCGCTTGCTTAGGAATAATTATTTACTGACCTAAAGTGTGAAGCCCTGAACCACTGACTAGAACATTTACATTTGTCAAGTTCTAAACAAAAGTCAGTACTCTCTTCTTAAAACCTGGCTACCTGTGGATGTGAAACAATTGATTTAGCATTCCAGTATTTCTGTTCTATTGCCTAATTTCAATACTGAATTAACTTTGACAGAAGTTGAGCTCATGAGCAGCCTGAGTTTTATACAAAGAAAACGTGAAAGTGCATTTAATTTCAGAAAAGCAACAAGGTCAGCTTCTGACCATGAGATGTCAGCTTCCCTGGACTCCCCGCTGGGCTGGAATTGCTGCCAGCATTGGCTCTTTCTCATCCCACAGGACTCGCACACGTTTCAGCGTGGGATGCACCATGCTGGGGGACAGAGCCACATCCACACAGCAAGTCACTGGTAGTATGAGACATAATGCTAACACGTGAAGTTAGGAAAAATGTCCAAGACAACTCCAGGCAGAAGGATAAGTTCGAAACCAAGAGAGAGAACCCTGAGCTGAAATAAAAATCAAGAGTGAATGAAAACTGCAACTGACACAAAATGTTTCATCCTTTAGAAAAGGGTGCTGTCAGCTAGTGTAATGAGCCATTTCAGATGGCTCAAGGCCTCACAAGGACATGTGTTTCAGGACTAAAACAGAAGATATTCCCTACGACCTCTCCTATTGAGACCTGATATCCAAAAACTTGTATGACCAATCTACTTACGGGCCTTAATGAGAAGAACAGTGAAGACCAGATACTGAGAACAAGTAATTTAAAGAATCTAAGAACCAGATACTGAGAACAAGTAATTTAAAGCAATTTCAAAATGGCTGTTTTCATAATCCTATTTGCTTAGAGGGCTACAGAGCAATCCACAGGAAACTCCCTCCCCAGGCTCTCCAGCCCACAGGCCCAGCTTTTTTCCTACCTTGACAAACTGAATGTCTGTGAGTGCTTTCACTGAGTAGTCAGGAACGTACACTTGCAGGAAGGACGCATTCAGCTGGTTGTTGCTGCTCCCTAACGTTGGCGTCACCGCGTCGATGCGATCACTTCGGTTTAAAGAGTCTGAGTGATTCAAGCCGCAGGGTCGAGGTGGAGACTTGTTTTCAGCTGGGAAACAGGCAAGAGCAAGAAGCTTCTTACATCAAGGAGAAAATATTCAAAGTCGCCAGTTTCAAAGGGCCACAAGAAATTGCAGCGTGAAACAGAAGATCAACAAATATTTAGTCTACTCGTAACTGACATGCAGCTAAATAAAATGGTCCAGAAAAAGAGCACATTTTGAATCCAGAGCTGGTGGCAGACATCACTGAGTACGACTCAAAGAAACCTGGTTCTGTCTGTGCTACAACAGACGTGCCCTGCGCACACCTGCTCACAATGCTTCCGCTGATGAGCGGTGACCTTCTGAGAAAGGCAACTTCCCTCAGCTTCCTTACAGGAGCTCTCTGTAGTCCAACCATGCTTAATAGATTTTTTTTTCTTAACCATGTATGGTTGTAACTCTGTATCAGACTATTCATAGACACTGCAGGCTTTCACTTGAAAACCTCCCAGCTACCCCTTAGGAGTACGACTGGCCACAGGCATTTTGCATCCTCAGCTTCTACCTATACAGGGACCCAGATGTCAGGGGACATGCAGAAATAAAAAGAGATCTCAAGCCCTTCTGCAGATAGGCTTCTCCTCGTGTGCAATGACAGTGCACAGCAGTAGAACTCTTTGGGACTGGTGAACTGGGCAGCTAAATTTTAGCCCTTCGGCCCAAGCACTAATTGACACCATCTGTACCACTCCCCCTGTGGTCCCCATTCTCAGCTGAAAGATTACTTTCCAATCACCTGAAGATACAAAGCCTCTTCAGCATTTCAGCAGCAGTATCGTAAGTTTTTCACTTTCACCAATTTTTTGACCTACAGAATGGTATTAAAAAAATGAAAAGCTAACTGAAATTCAACCCTGCCTCTGCCACTGTATCACTGTAAACATCTCTCCTTGACAAACAGATGCAGCTTGCTCTACATCTCTACATCTAGCCTTTCCTAAACTGAGCCCTTCAGACACTTCCAGATGCATGGCAGAATCATCCTGCGTTGTCTTTTGTAGTTGTTGTTTTATCATTATTTTTCACTTGAAAACCTCTGATGTCTTCTTTCCTTCAATTTAAGAAAAGGCAATGGAAAAATACAGGTTGTGATGACTCGGCAAATTGTCTGCAGTCCCTATGGTAACAACAAGGAGAGGCTCAGAGGGAAGCACTCAGAGCCCCGCATGGTTTCCCTCCATACCCACCCACCATCTCAAAAGCCACAGCGGGCTGTGCCCAGGTGTCCTGTGGTGTGTTACTGACAGAAAGGAGGAAGGACAGGCAGTTACGTGACAGAGCACATTCAGGAAAAGAAAAGGACAAAAAGACAGAACAAAGCACGACTACAGAAATTCTGAGAGTAAGGACATTGCTCTTGGAATCATGTACAAGATGGGAAGGGAAAAGTTACTAAAGAAGGGGGGCTACAAGAAGAGCAGATGGCAGAAAGCACAGCACACAGGTCTGTGGTTGCTGAGCAGTGCCCAGCACATACCTGCACAGATCTTTCCCACCCAGGTTCTCCTCACCTCTAAGTACTGAAGATGAAGGGCACAAACCACGAGACAAACTTCCATACAAGCACTTTGTGAATCTCACAGCGTGCGGTTCAACGAGAGGAAGCTTTTTAGAAGGAACCACCAAAAGGTGTTGGGTTCAACAGAACCGGAACTGCAGTCACAGTGACCAGACTCACCACATTGGTTCCTTTCAAAAGAGGTTCTTTCCATTTGTATTTTCCATCATCAATTTGATTTTTTAATTTATTTCTGTTGTTGTTGTTGGAGGAAAAAAAGCTAGGAAAATATGCTTGGCATTTTTATTGGAAACAACTTGTATGTGCAAGGTGTATGCTTACTTATAGAACAGAAACAGAACGAAAAGAAAAAAGAAAAAAAAAAGAAGGAAGACCTGGCAAAATTAAAGAACTAAGCTACAAAAAAAGAAAAAGATAATCAAAGCCACTGAGCTTAAGAGAAAGCCACCAGGTACTTTAATTAAAGAAAGATTATATTTCTCCCTGCTTCTTTCAAGTTTAGCAGCAGGAAACTTCAAAAGAGCAGGGAAAAATCCCCTGCAGGGCAACCACCCATAGTTTATTTGGAGTGTGCGTGAGCTTAATTTAGGGTCTGACAGTGAGATACATTTTCAGAGCTGAAAAAAGAAGAGAAAATACAGGAAGCAGAGAGTGGAAATTTATGAAATGTCTCACATGTACTGATGGTTAGATTTCACTTAAATATCCCTACCATATCACGACATTCAATAGCATTAAATATATCGATCCTTTTAGGTCCAGGGAAACATCACTGCATCAGCCCATGTTTTAGGATTCCGCCATCCCTACATACTTTCCTGATGAGTTTCCATCTTTCTCAACTACTCTGTGCATGCGGTGTCTGCAAAGCTCAGTTCCCAAGTTTTCAACCACATCTCAGAGCTCGTTTTGACCCAATTTGTTCTCTCCTCGGTCTCTGCTCTCCAAAGGGATTTCTGTGTCAGTCAACTTGGTCATCCATCAAGGAAAGGTCTTGAGCAAAACCAAAAACCCCGCAGGAGCTCCCACAGCCTTCTTGCACATTCCATTGCAAATCCACCCACTCGGTACATTATCACAGCATTAATCTCATTGAAAGAAAATTCAAAGTTTTTGAGCATTGGAAATGGCCAAGGAGTATTCAAACCATAGAATTTACCCAGAAGAGGATATAAGGATTCTTTCGTACAAGTTCTCCTTTTAAGGCAGTCCAGCAGCACACATTCCCCTCTGCATTTTCTTCAGGAAATTTTTCAGTTCTTAAACCTCAGTTTTGGGGGAGAAGATCGTTTAAAAGATCTCCCACCAGTTCACATAAGAGACATCAGAACACATTAACAAAAACATTTTCTTAAACACGTTTTTAGTTCTTCCCATTTGGACGACTCCGTCACGTCGCTGCCAGTTATCACACACAGAAGTTCAGATACCTACCTGTGAGGCATAATTCTGTGCTGGACTTCTCCCTAACGAGCAAAGGGGTCAGATAAATACAGACTGCAGCTGACTTGTTATGGCATCAGGGCAGTCACAAGAATGGTGAAAATAGAAGCATGCGGATTTACCTGGAGAACCTGCTGCTAACAACTCTGTTCTGCTGACAACAAAGGTACGAGACAGGGACAAGGGAACTAGAAGAGGGAGAGAAAAAGGATGAGATCACGACCAGAAGGGTGGCAGCTATCCACACTCGACAGGGGAGGGAGCCAGTTCACACACTGAAGAACTAAAACCAGAAGTGCAAATCAACTGTGGAAAGTAAAGGGTTAAAAACCAAACCAAAACAAATCAAAAAAGACAATTTAACAATTTTAGGAATGAACCAAAGAACAAGACTGTGGAATTACAGTGAGACAATTTTCACTTGCTAATTTGAATGGTCATAGAATGATCCATCAGGGTACACTCATTTTTAAAATAGTTCAAAAGGAGCAGTGGTGCCCACTCCAGCCTGGAAGGCAAAGAGGTAAAAGAAGCCAGAAAGCTTTCATGGGTGCAGTTCCTTATGAGAATAAAACAAAAATAGAAATGAAACCAAAAGACACTTTGCAGTTCAAGTTTTCAGTAAAATGTCAAGCACGGTTGTGATTCTCCAAGCTCACCCCTACCAGAATGGGTTCGGTGCTGATAATTATCAGTCTCCAGCTGTCAGTAATGAAAGTGTCACTGTTTTGTTGTTGGGTTTTTGAAAACATCCTTTAAACTCCTGTTATTGGCTGCGTTTCCAGATGGAGAGCAGGTATGTAACATCTCACCAGGAGACAGGGAAGGACAGAAGCTTTCCCTTGTTTGTAAAGGCTTTCACATATACTCAAAGCAACAAGAATTACTTTTATTTTTACAAGCTCAACCTAACAGAAATCTCACGATGCTGCAACTTCTCTAAAACCTGGGGAAAAAAAACAGCAAAAAGGAGGGTTTGCTACTGGCACAACCAGCTGAAGGTAAAAGAATTCAAGGTTGGTCAAGTTTAATCTAAAATAGTGCGTGTGCTTAAGTTTGACGCAACAAATCCGAGAGGGATTCCAGGGCAGAGGCAGGACAGGGGAGATCATTTGATCTCACAGGACTTGGGGCAACTGGTGTGGTTGTGGAGTTAGCAACACGGGAAAAACAGAAACATGAGAACATTCAAACTGAACAATGCTGGCAAAACAGAGATGCCACAAATCACTTCCAAGTGTAGCTCTGATGGGACAGAAGTGATCATGCCTGATCCAGCTCTGTCTGGCCCAAGTGCAAAAGCTAAGCTTCAACACTGAAGGAACAGCAAGGGTATGACACATGTGTACACATTACATATGATTCATCACGAACACTGCTGTTACTGCACAGATAAAATCCTCTCTGTGTCTGCATGCTTCCAAATTTGTCAAGCCCCAAAAGGTATAAGCAAGATTGATTAAAGTGCATATATTTAAGGAAGAATTACTCCTTCCTGAGCTCCTAACAAAGAGCCAGTGCAAGACTCATACAATGGCAACGCAGAGCTCAGACTCCATAGGAACTGCTGATGGCTGTGCCGTTTAGTGTGGCTATAGCCATAAGTTACAAAACAAATTTCATTCCAAAGCCATTCACTAGTGTACATCTACATACATACACATACATGTAGAGTTTCCATTAACTTAGTACTAAAACGAGCTGCCTCCCAAGTGAACAACAACCTGTGGTGCCTCTATGCAGGAGGAGGTGATATCTGCATGAGAAACCCCCCCTGAAGGGATCAACTGAGTGCATGGCCACTGCCAGCACTAACACTCAGCTCTTCTACCAGGGCTGCAGATGCCAACCGACACCAAGACCTTTGTGATCTAAAAGGTGATGCTGCTGGCACTGAAATGCACACGCAGGCACCACAACGAGTGTGGTGGACAACAGGGCATCACCCACTGGGGCAGGGGAGCACACTCCTGGTTGATTGTAAGGCAAATCCCCGCCTTGTGTCTGTGAGATGCTGGGCTGTGCAGCTAGTATTTATGTGCTGCTCACATCTCAGCCTCTTCCTTTGCTGAACTCTCAGCTATATCTCTGCACAAGCTGACAGGCGCAACCTTTATATTCCTTGCTCCACTGCCCTCATTTCCCTCAGGATGGCTTTAGAAACAACGATTGGTAAAGCAAACCATACACAAACTAGCAGGTTGTTCGTACTCTACACCACTAGATGTCCCTCTGCTACTAATTATTTATTCTTGCTAATTCAACGTTGTTCTACAATGAGAAATGAACCACAAAGCTCTCCTCCAGTGCCCACTACCTCCCTTGCTAAAGCCAACACATGCATGCTGCAGGAGCCCGCTGCTCGCTTGGCTGTCAGAGCCAGCACTGCCACCAGGTTGCTGTGCCAGCCATGGGGTGGTTCTGCTTGCAGGGTGGTATTGCTTCCATCAGTCCACACCACAGCGTGGGGGGATGCCCTGCATGCTCCCCTCCCACACACACTCCAGCAGACAGGCTTGTGCACAAGTGCATTCCAGAAGCAGAAGGTAAGAGGACATACCTGGTGATGCTGTGAGGGCCATCACCCCATAGTAGGAAAAAGCACCAGCTTCAAACTTCATCCCCTCCTTCCCAGCCTCCACTTCCACCTTCCCCTGTTAAGCAAAAGGAGAGAGAGCTGCAATTAAAAGGGACCATAAGTCCTGAGGCACAAGACCAGTCTTCAGCCCTAGCAGCTAGTCTTTCCTGATTGTTGCTAAGTAGTGTCAAGGTTCCTGCAGTTTGTAACGATGCCTGAAAAGAGATAAACCCTGGGAGAAAAAACATACTTGTCCTGAGCAATTCTGGTCCTATGGTCCCTGTGGCAGCTAAGTCCCTGCAGGGGGAGCAGGGTGGCAGAGATGGTACTACTGACACGATCCGAGGGCTAACAGATGCCTGCCCTCACCCAATATCACAAGAGGCTTGAAGGCATCCAGTCATTTGGGCTCTTGAGAAACCTACACATTTGAGGGCATGGCTCACATTCACATCAAGTCCCTTCTAACATGAATATGGGAAATGGAGATGGAAGACAATGTCTCAGTTGGAATTTGTTTTCACCGATGGGATTCCCACAGAATCAAGGCCCTTATTCCTGAAGCAGCAGTCTCGAGGCTATTTTGATTTTGTTGGTTTCTGACAGTTATACATATTCCAGCACCCTTAAATTAAGGCTCTGCAAAAGAGCAGGATATTGTTTAGAAGAACCCTCAGTGCTTCCCAGGCTCAACCACCCTACCACATAATGTACCCATTTCTGATGCGGTCTGAACCCAACATTTAACAACAGATACTGATATCATACAAACAACTTTAGAAGAGAAAATACCATATCAAATGTAGCAGTAAACATCCCAGTTATTTTGATATACAAATAGCAAGAAATAATTTGCTTCTTAGTGGGATCTGGTTTTCCCCTCCATCCTTACTGGTACTGTACTGGGAATTACATTACCTAACTGCAGAAAGAAGCAAATCTCAGGCAGCTTTGAAGGTGAGCTACATGAAGACTGAGATTTTAGACAAACAACATAATTACCTGCAATGCAATGGAAAGGGCAGGTAGACTGCCCATGCTACATGTACCAAGTGAACTGACCATCAGATGGACACAGATTAAAACAAGTCCAAAAGGTAGCTTTTATTTCTATGTTTTTACTGTACAAAAACAACTTATATTAATTAAACACGTGTTTAATTTTACAGCACTGCATCTGGACAGAAAAACATGGGAAAAAAGTCAGGCTGAGCATGACTTCATATCAAATCAGTTTTTCGAACTGTTCCAGATCAGAAAAAAAACTGCATCTATCTCACAGGAAGAGAGTACTTAGTTCACAAACCCACTTTCTTGCCATCAAAATCAATCACTTCATGTAGCCCCTTTTAAAATCAATTTCAGTCCACAACACCAGTAATTAGCTACTTTTGGTCACACAAACAAAGGCTGGTTATAAAAAGGGCTCTCACTCTATTCACCACTGGTAGTTACCCACCAACCAAGGCCAGGTCTTGAAAACACGTATGCAAGTAGGCTTTGATCTTCACATACAGTCAGCCTGGAGTTAGCGCCCAAAGAACAACAAGGTAGTAGCTAGCAGCAAGAGCAGAGCTTCAGTTCCAGCTCTGCTGTCAGCACACACAGCACTTCCCAGCGGTGGCCACAGGAAGGCTGCACATGCTTGGTGTTGCCACAGCAGCTGGTGAGCCAGTAAGGATCCCCCATGTGTGCTATGAGATGTGCTCTGCTGCTTAACTGTACACATCTCTGGTTTCTGGGTTTGCACTGCTTAGTGCTCCAACAGGAATTCTGAAAGAACACAACGACAAAGGCATACAGAAAACCTTCCCAGTAGCTAAGAGAAAAACTGTTGCAAAAAGGTGACTTTCCAACTGAAACAGAAACTCTACAGAGATTAAACTAGCAAATTTAATACAAAAAATATGCATTTGCTTGAGTTCTGGCATGATTTACTGTGAAGGTACCCTTGATCTCTTCAGATCTCCTCGATCTCTCAAGACCAGATCATTAAAATAACAAAAGCACAGTACTGACCCACTGCTCCTTGCAGAACCAACACTTTCTATTTTTATAGTACCTACCTACCGCAAGGCTCCCTTTCCAAAAGCATTACAGACTTAGCACATTGTTTTTACTGAATACATATTGATTGAAGAATGGCTCAGAAAGAACTACTTGTTCTTTTGTATTGCACATGTCTTCCAGCTACAGTTTTGCAGCATTACCTCATGCAGGAGCATTATCTTGCTTCTGGAATATTTCAGATTGCAGTAATTCAGCACATAAGAAAGAGCAGTTAAAAAAAACCACAAATTCTTTTTTAAGAGAGAGATGCGTTGAATCAACACCATCATATTTCAGAGCTTTCTTTGTTGTTGATCATGTTTAACATCCCCACTCTTTCACTGTTGTTAGAAGTAATGGAAAGGAAGACTTCAAGCCCTTTGCCACAATTTCAACTGCAGTGCTCGTCTGTATAACCAAAACTCATTTCAGTTATCTTCAAAGATAGCGTAAGCACCTTTCCAGCAAAATGCCTCTTAAAGGACTGTTACTGCTCGAACAGTGCTAGATGGGAGTTAAGTTTCTGTATCAAGCTTCATCCTGCTACTCAACATTCCTGGCAAGTAATGGACCCTAGGAGACGATGAGCACTGGAAGTGACCCTACAGTGAACAAACAGAAATCAGTCCTCCCCCCTCTGCGACATAAAACCCACCCAAAGGCAATGATCTCAGTGCAGAGTGAGAGCTCAGGTGGTGAGGTGCCCAAGGTACCACAGAGCTATGGGAGGAGGCTGTGGGAGTTCAGCAGATGGCACAGTGGCCCCAAAGAAACCTGCATTTATCACAAAACCAAAGGTTTTGGACTTCACAATCGCACAGACAAAATGCCTTCTTCCCAAAATGTCAAAGTCCCCATTCCTCCTTTTGCAAATGGAAAAACCCACTGGTGGAAGCATCCTGGCCAAGCTCCTACTGACATGAGGCTTTTCACACCCCTATTCTACAAGCAATGCCTACTGCACACCAGGGTTCTTTTGCAATGTAACATCCAAAGCACAAATGACTTTCAGCAGATATCACAGCAGGTTTAACTGGGGCTAAAAGCAACTGAATGAGCTCTTCAAGTGTGGCAAGATCACAAAGGAGACAGAAGCAGTTCCCATGAGCAAAGCTCCAGTCCCATGCTTGAAAGACGACAAGCTTCAACAAGTGAAAGAGACACCAAGAGTGATATGTCAGGAGATACACAATATTGCACACATCAAGAACATAATAACATTACTGACCTGTAAAATGAGAACAAAGTAGTCGACAGGCTTGTTTCGCTGGTAGAGGTAGTGTTCTGGGGCTTTCTTGTTCTTCTCGTCGTATTTCAGCTCCTGGATGACATTGGGATGTTTTAGCAGCCTGAGAAGGATCTTCTCCGACATCTGGGATGGACCAAAGGCTTCTACTTCTATAACACAAGATACAACTAGGCATTACACTTTATACGCCTGGCAAGAAGTCAGCAGTACTCATTAATAAGCATTTGCCTATAAACGACACACAGATGCAGAGAGATCCATTATGGAATTGCACGCTTCCTGTCTTTTGAGACTGTTAAATTTGTAAGGGGAAAAGAACAAGAACACGCCAACTTTCATCAGTGAAGTATTAAACAAACAAACAAACAAACAAACAAAAAACCACCAAAAGCCATGTCTTCATCTGAAAGGGAAAAGACACAGGAAGGCAGTCTTGCCCCTGTGAGAGTGTAGTCACAGTTGAATGGGATCACTGGAGAGTTGTAAATGGAAGAGCTTTACAGTTGGGGCACACAGAACCTTTGGATGTAATTTTTCCTTCCTCTCAAGGTATTGAAGTTACTGTATTTATTGCACTTAAAAAAAAAAAAAAAGTTTTAAAAAAATCACTGCTTGGGGCATTGAAAGTTAGTCTAGATAGATGCTCTACATAATTCAAAGACACAATCTGAGCTGCCATGGTTCACACGGGAAGAGTTACTCAAAGTGATGCACAGTGCAAGTCAGTTCAAACCGTGTGGGATTAATACCTGACACAACAGAACACGTTCCCTACCCGCTTGCTCTTCAATCATCAGTATTGCCAGCAAGAGCTGCAAGAAGTGAAAAAGCTCATCCTTGTGTGAGAGTTAGGCCAGGGACGTCGAGATTTACACATGCAAACTGATAAGCATTCCTTATGCCTAATTTCAGAATAGGACCGTTAATGACCCAGCACCTCTCACCTTCTAGAGATACTATTCTCAGATTAGAGCAGATAAACCAAAACTGTAGCTTTTCATCTCATTTAGCAGTGTCACTTCGAAGCACTGCCAGTTTGAAGCCACACAATGCTCTGATCCACAAAACAAGCAGAGATGCAGCACTATAAGACTATGTCTGTTGAGCAGGTGCTTAGGGAACTCCACCGAGTCTTGTACAACTACGTGAACAATGCTTTGCTTGCTGTTAAATCCACATCTTCCTGTAGAAATGTTTCCTCTCACCAAGGAGATGCTCACATGCACATGAGCTGCAGAAATCCAAGCCTTCTAAGGAAATACGGCCCCTCAGCTGAGATGCGATAACCGATCACACACCTTTAACTCGCAGAGGCAAAACAAAGCACGAAGGCGGACTGAGAGCATCTAGCACGCAGTTACTGTATCTTAGAGGAGGGGAAGTATTAATTTCCAGCTTGAGCTGGCCAACCGGAGACAGAACTTTATCACATTCAATCCACAAATGTATGTTGAATATAGAAGTGAAAGATGCACGTCTGAATGGCCTGCATATGAGAAGTCTTTATATGCCAAAGAGAGACAACATGAGCAATAGGAAGGTCTGCTTTCCACAAGCTCTCCTGTTAACAGGTCTCATCCCTGAGGTGAAGGGACCAACTTTATGATGGAAGGCAATGTCAGCATTCAAGCCCCTGGCCTCTCTGCCAGAAGGCCCATACAAGGGATAAAGCATCAAGGTGATCTGAGACGGAGACAACTGTCCTCTGAAACCTGAAGCCATCAATGGAGGTCACACAAGCCAGCAAGAAATCCGTTTTCAAATGTACAGTTCAACCGCCTGCACAGCCTGCATTAAGTGTGTTGAGAGTTTTTCACTTCAAGTCACAAGTCTCATGGAACAGGCTCATGCCGTCCTGCTAAAAGCCCAGCATCTTTTTCTGGATGAAGTGCCAGAGTGCAATTACAGTCAGCTGGCCAGCGGTATTGAGTCCTCTGCGGTTTGCTCCCTGAGCTCTTCCTAATGGGGTGCGCCTGCTAGTCGTTAATCTGACGGACTCTACACATGCAGTGCGGCACTTGGCATTCATCCTTACCTTTCAGACCAATTTAAAGTTACTGGTCCACCCCTGGTAAATGTCTCAGAGGGTTCATGCCGACACTGAACATAGGAGAGGAGAGAATTTAAAAAGAAAAACACAACAGTGGCATTATTTGTCACCCCACAATCCAGCCTCCCTTCCCGTCTGCACTGTCCCACCCACCTCACCGGCCTTTGCTGACCAACTGCCTCCGAGGCTCTGGCACGATTGTGAAAAAAGATAATCCACACTTGCCTGTTGCCAGGAAGCGGTGCATTGCCAGGAGGAGCTGCGGTGATATTTTAACCTTCATCTCGCTGTCTGTCTGCTTGAAGGCAGAGAAGTCCTGCTTCCTGTCTCGATGAGCTACTTTCTTTTTCGTCTTGTTATCAGCTGGGGAAGGGAGGGTGGGAAAAGAAAGGAAGGAAGCGATTTCTGTTAGAATGGGGTCCAACATGAACTGTGCTGGATGGAGCCAGCAGGGACAGCCATCCAGAGCAACTGTGCAGACAGACCCCTCTGTGGTACACATGCAAAGCCCTGCTTGCTGATACACCTTGAAAACTAGAAATAATCATGACCTGTGCTGCAGCTCAGATCCTGAAACCCACAGACTTTGTTATCTCAGTGGAAGAAAAGTATCTGCTTGCAAGCATCTAATTGCAGAGCAGTTCTGCATATAGCGCATACAGGGTGTTCATTTCTAGGCAGGCAGGAGAGGTCCAGCTCAGTGTTAACAACAGCAGACATTGTGTTGAGGGGGATGGTTGGATGTTGTGTTGACAGATATGGTTTAGTGAGTACTATTGGTGGTTGGTGGATGGTAGGACTGGATGATCTTGTAGGTCTTTTCCAACCTTAGTGATTCTGTGATTCCGTGAACAGGAAAGTGTTCAGCAAGAATATGTGACAGCTATCTTCTACTCATATGCAGTAGCTTCCTGTAAGGATGCTGCTCCTACAGCCTACAGTGCTACGTTACAGAATGTTAGCAAGTCCAGAATCCTAGGGGCCAACAACGTAAAAGCACCACTGTCTAGGGGTTGTAACAGCCTGGGTATGCCTAAAGATCAGATTCCAGCTGCAGAAAGCTCTGTTCTCCTGCCATAGCACACTGATGTACACACTACCAGTATCTGCAGATCTAGCCAGGCAAATCACCATTGTGCAAAGTATGTTGTTACAGTTTCACTGGATGTCACTGGAAGTATTTACTAGGGCAAACAATTTTTTGCCCTGTAGCTCTGTGGTTTACACGGAAAAGTGGTACAGAGTTTACAAGCACCTATATTTAACATACCTGTTTTGACAGCTCTTTGAAAATAGGAATATTAAGGTAAGATGGTGGTCTTCCCCTCTGAGCAACCTGTCTTGCTCTGAGCAACCTGATTGAGCTGTAGATGCCCCTGTTCACTGCAGGGGAGTTGGACAAGATTATCTTTAAATGTTCCTTCCGACTCAAATGACTCTATAATCCTATGAAGAGCTAATCATTTGTAGAAGAGTCCTCGATTTTACCTGGGGCCAACCCTCTCTGATCTGTATGAATGCAAAACAGCAACATTCCAGTCACACTGAGGGGATGATGAAACTCATCTCCTGTTAGAAAGAGCTAAATAAGACATGACACCAGTCAAACATGGGTCACAGTGGTGAACTCCATGCCTCTCAGTAGATGCTGCACTCTGCACTGAGACCTCTTAGCCAGGGCCACAGGAGTGCAGCACACATTCCTGTGGTGCATCAAATGCTCCAATCTTCCAATACTAAGAGGCAAACACACAGCTGTTCACTGTGACACTGGCTGAGACATTTTCAGAGCCTACCTGTAACACAACAGAAACCTCTTAACTCCACCCCATCACATTCCCAGTACAGCTGCACATTCAGAAGCACTCAATCCAAGCAGATGCTGATAGATCAAAGATATTTCACACTTTCTCTTGCTCCCACCGTTTCTGCAAACTTAAAGGTGCAGCAGAATGGAGCAATATGAAGTAATACCATGCATCCACTGGAAGCATGAAATTCAGCTGCAGAGCTTCAGCAGTGACAGCACCTTTCAACAAGAACCACAAAGCTGCAATTTGTTCTACCCTAACCCTGCCATTTTCATGGCAGCAGAAGAAAGGCACAGCTCCAGAACCCAAAGTCATTGCATCAAATTTCTAATTTCCATCAAAGCACAAAAAAGCATGTTTAAAATTTCAGAACAAAGGCATAATAACTGCCAGAATTCATCATAAGGTCTACTTTTAAGTAAACACACAGGACAGAGCAAATCAGTTCAAAGGCTTCAAGTTCTGAGAAGCTGGCTTGGTCTAATAATGAACAGTAGCAGAGTGCATGAATACTACAGGGGTTATTGGCACTGACACAGCAAAAATCAAGCTGTCTTAATATAACAGGGGCAATAAGCCTCTTTCAGAAAGCCAAAAGCATGTTTCCAATGCTACACCAATTAGAATTTGTTACAGCCTACCAACACACTAAAATTGTTTGCCTCAGTATTCACTGGCAGTTTAGCTGCCCATATCTCTCACATCCCCAGACATCCAGGAGAGTGAAATCCCTCCCAGTGTATGAGCAGAATAGATCCCAGACCACCTCATGAGGCTGAATGCATACAAGCCAATGGGACTGGACTACAGGTATCCCAAGGCCCTGAAGGAACTACTTGATGTGGTTGCCAAACCACTCTCCATCATATCTGAAAAGTTGTACCTGTCAGACAAAGTCCCTTGTGAATGGAAAATGGGTAACATCACACCGACTTTTAAGAAAGGGAGAAAGGAACACCCTGAGAGGAGTCCTGCAGAGAAGGACTTGGGGGTGCTGGTGGATGAAAAGCTGGACGAGAGCCAGCAGTGCGCACTTGCAACCCAGAAGGCCAACTGTATTGTGGGCTGCATCAACAGAGGGGTAGGCAGCACGGAGAGAGAGAGGACTGTCCTCCTCTACTCTGTCCTTGTGAGACCCTAGCTGGGGTTCTGTGTCCAATACAGGACACAGTACAGAAAGGAGGCAGAGCTATTGGAATGGGTCCAGAGGAGGGCCATGAAGATGACCACAGAGCTGAAGCACCTCTCCAAAAAAGGTGAGGGTGCTGGGCTTGTGTAGTGGGAGGGGAACTGACTTTTTACACGGTCTGATAGTGATAAGACAAGGGGAAATGGCTTTAAACTAGAAGAGAGGGAAATTAGGTTAGATGATAGGAAGAAATTCTTTACTCGGTGTGGTGAGGTACTTGAACAGTTTGTCCAGAGACGCTGTGGATGCCCCATCCCTGGAGGTGTTCAAGGACAGGTTGGATGGGGCTCTGGGCAACCTGATTTAGTGCCTGATTTAGTAGCTGGCAACCTTGCCCACAGCAGAGAGGTTGGAACGAGATAATCTTTAAGGTCTCCTGCAACATAAGCCATTCAATGATTCTATGATAACGAAACCAGAAGGTGATCTCAATGGTAAATGGTAGGAGCTACCCCTGAAATTTTCCTGCACCCACCAGGAAGCCTGAGAGGTTAAGTTTCCCTCCCAGTCTGGAATCAGGAATTTTCTATACAAAACCTTCCCAGGAAGGATGGTTTCAAATGAATTCACATTTACCACCTCTATCTGGTTAATCTAGGAAGTCTTCATACAGTAAAATTAAATATCGATTTCCCTGTCCTCTAACATGCTGTTAATGGTCTAAAACTTTTTCCCTTAAAAAACAACACAACATCTATACAGTTTCTATCTATACAGTTTCTTTTAACAAACAAGAGAAAAAAAAAAAAAGCAGTATTTTGGATTATTAAATACAATTTGAATTCACCTTGTAAGAGCATTATGTTGTTACTGATTAGCCCAGCAATTCATTTGTGAAGGTATGAAAAAGATCAGTACTAACTGCAGTTCTGTGATTTCCGTAGTAACTGGACTGTTCAATACAATGTAAAACACAGCTGTGATTTACAGAAATCTTTGTGCACGTAAATACTGGTAAAATACTGACCAGCTATGGAAAGTAGTTCAGGCAACAGAAATCTATTAGGAAAAGTAGAAGTCTGTCTACCCCACAGTGCAAAGTGCTGTTTTGGCTTTTGGGCCGGAGGGAAGATAGGAAAATGCTTGCATCGGCCTAAAAAAGATGCGATAGAAACATCCAGATCCTTCTCATGAGAAAAGGAAAAAAAAGCAAAGGGCAGCTGAAGAGCATTAACTATATATAAAATGACCATTTCTATTACAATAGAGTCTAGAGACATCCTTGTGCTACCCATGAATACGTAGTAAAAAATAGCATCTGCCAGCAAGCGATCAAAGTACAGATAAGACAGATGAAGAATGACAGAGAGGAAGTCCAATATGCACAGGCTAGATTGTGCAGATGGAAACAGACACTGTGGCAACTGGCCAAAAACCAGAGAAACTCTAAACTGGGGAAGAAGTCCAGATCCAGATCTCTCAAGTCTCGGGTAATGCTCAACCTGTACCATCATCTGCCATAATGTACACCAACACTAAGGAAGGAAGGAGCTGTACTGAGTGATTACAAGAGGAGTTATTTAGGACTTGCTGATTTGCAGCCCTGAAGCAGCCTTTCCATTGTCAGGCTCTCTCTGAGTGAGTGACTGAGATGGACTCCAAAGAGACTCCATTCCTCTTCCCTGAGGCACAGATATCCACCTCCTGCCTTCTTTATAAACTATGGTGGGGATGCAGACTACAGGCCTTTGAGGGGGAGAGAGGTTAGGAGTAAACGTGGGAGGTCACAAGCACTGGAATAAAGAGGTTTAAACTAGGCAACCATGGTGGAGAACAGCTAACAGGAGAGACCAGGATGCTGCACATCTAGATCTTCTAGATGGAAGAGTCAAATAAATAAAGCTGTCCTGTTTCTGAATTCATACAGCTTAAAGGGGTGAAGTGCCCTTGCTGTGAAAATAAAAGTCATTTTGACCATCTGAGGGATCTGCAGATCATCTGACCATCAGCAAGTTAGCTGTAAGACACAGCTGCCGCTGGATGGTGTCTTCTCTCTTGTCTATTAAAAAAAAAAAAAAAAGTGCAAATATTTCTACTCACTGTATAGATCTGTTTCATCCAGAATCTCTGACTTGATGATCTCTTCAATCACATCTTCTAAAGTGACAATTCCCAGGACTTCATAAAAAGGATCCCCTTCTCCTTCATTGTTTACTCTTTGTACTATAGCCAGGTGAGACTTGCCTGCAAGGAGACAGATCAGTAGTTTAGACATTTCAAAATTCCAGAAAGATCAGAAATTGCAGCAAAATTACAGACAGGCAGGTGTAAATAGAGAGATAGAAAAGTTGGCGTCACACCTCACTAATAAGATCCAAAATTTTGAGACGCACCAAATCATAATCTGGTGTCCCTGTGAGAAATACAGTCCTGGACCACATAGATCCACCCAGCACACAAAAGAACAGTAAAAATATCAGAAGTCTCTTCTAATTTCTTTTCCCAGAGACACTGTCACCCTATATTATTCTGTGGATGGATGTTTCTCTTCTCATGTCCTGCACTGACTGAGGAAGGGCACAGAATCATAGAATGGTTTGGGTTGGACTGGATCTTTAAGATGTAGTTTCCAACCCCCTGATGTAGGCAGGGACACCCCTCATAGGACCAGGTTGCTCCAAGTCCCCATGCAGCCCGGCCCTGAACACCTCCCAAGGTGTGGCATTCAGAACCTCTCTGGGCAACCTGTTTCAGCGCCTACCCATCCTCACAGTAAAGAATTTCTTCCTGATGCCTAGTCTATATCTACCCTCTTCCAGTTCAAAGCCCTTTCCCCTCATCCTGTCCAGGTCAGGCTGGAGCCCTCTTTTGTAGGGAGCTCCTACAATAGCTCCACAATGGCCAAACCACAGAAGGACACAGATGGGGCAGAGCTGGGGAGAGGAGCTCAGCTGAATCCACAAGTTCTCTTCCACCTCCCTTCCCCCAAAACAATTTATTTAGACGTGCTCCATGCAGAAGGGGGCTTATTTATGAATTAATTAATCAAAATATTCAAAGCAACAGTGTCTGATTAACAAAGAGAAACGTTAGGATGAGATATGCTAGTGCCTCTAAATATTCCTAAGCTGCGCATCATTCACAGTGTATTTGATAAATCCTAAGGACCTTTCTGCCACAGGAATAACAAAAGTACCACAACCCTTTGAGTTGCTCCTACACCCCTTCCAGCTCCCCTAACTGCCACTGAGAGTCACTCTTCGTAAAGGTGCACAAAAAGGCCTGCTGGTCTCTGCATTCAGAGGGTTCTCCAAACGCCAGCTGCATTCTGAGCACAAATACAGGTCTCACTGTGCCTTGTGAGCTGTTGGGAGGTAAGCAACACAGTCTCATGTTCTTCTTTGCTAGTCTCAAAAACGATGCTTATCTCCATCCATGGAAGATAACCAAAATAGTTCAACTCTGCTTAGACCCCTTTATAGGCAACAATGTCTGCATGCTTTAAGATTCAGATTATTAGACTAACAAGCATTCAAACTATTCCAACCCAGACTTACTCATGCCTAAAGAATGAAAATATCCTGAGCAAATTAGACGAGGGAGGAAAACTTATCAACTACTGATATAAACATTGCATCAGGTCAAGTCAATTCACTTTGGTAAGTTTTTCACATCTGCTTTCCCAGGGACCCAACATAAGCAGTTAAAAACAAATTCTTGGTGAATGCTGTCTGTCGAAAGTTAAATTCTTTTGCTATTCCCAGCTTGTGATCATTTAAAAGGAATTTTCCAAAGCAGGGTCTAATATTAGACTCAAAATGAAGTTTCCATTCCACTTAGGCGATATTCTCACCAAAGTAACTACTGCATAATCTGATTGTCTTGGAGCTACTCGTTTAGATGCAGATGGACATACTTTAAATACCAACTCCACAGCACTGCTGAGTCTTATCTTGAAGAGACCTTATTCTACAGTGAATTAACAGAAAGATGACTTGTGATTTTAAGTACACTCATATTGTACTGAAAGTCTCTCACTGTGCCAGATTTTATTTCTTTGTATTCCTTACAAGACTTCCAGCTCTTTCATTGTTCATTTTGCTCAATGAACAGTGTTTAAAAAAAAAAAAACAAAACAAACAAACAAAAAAAACCCCACAAAACAACTTCATAAAAAGTTGGAAGATCTTCATGTTATTACAATTCCTCTCCTGCTGCAATATATTACTTCAGCTATAGAACAGAATCATAGAATGGTTTGGGTTGGAAGGGACCTCTAAGATCATCTAGTTCCAACCTCCACGCTACAGAAAGGATACCTCCCTCTAGAGCAGGTTGACCAAAGCCCCATCCAGCCTGGCCTTGAACGCTTCCAGGGAGGAGGCATTCATGACAACAATTATTTCTGTTCAATCTTCCAATGCTCAAGAACTGCAGCACCTAAATGTCACATAAACAAAAGACTGTAGCTGATTTCCTAGTGCCAGTAGTATAGTGCCTATACTACTCACATAGTAGTATATTTGCTTTCAAGCCAAGACACAACTCCTTCAAGACTTGCATCTATCACAGACCAGAGCAGCTCATTCACACCTGCCCATTCAGATACTGGCTCCCAGTATCACCATTCTCTTCCACCAGTTAGCAATAAGACTGCTCAAATCCATTCAAGTGGGTAAAATAAAATAAACCTTCTTAAAGCAACACAACTGTGCTATTAATGCAGCGCTCAGCCTTAATGAAAATCACCAAATTATAGCCTTTCCCTCCACTTCCGTACTTACTATGGCAAAGTTTACATAAGTTTACTTTTTGAAGAGAACTAACAGTAGAGTCCTGGGCACGTCTACAGGCAATGGGAGGTTTAAAGGAATGGGACTGGAGAAGGAACTGAAATGAAAAACAAGGCAGGAAACAGTTTTCTGGATAGGCCATAATCTATGCCTACCTTTTTTTTTATCCCCCAAAGAACCAAGACACTTGTCTTAGTTTCAATGACATTTTTCCCGGGCAGCATCAATCATCAGCTAGATCCTCATCATTCAAATTACATGCTGCAGAGCACTTATCTGTCAAACACACAATTTATCTAAATGCAGGTTGATGCTCATCTTCTTTCCCCCTCGACTTTCAAGTTTTCACATTCACAGCTATCATGAATTCATCACATTGCTGGTGCCAGGTGAATTTAAACCAATCTACTTTGTTCTCAAATTACTCTTTCCTTCAGTGCTCCTGCAATCACTCAAGGAAAAAGATCAGATCTGAAAATTATATATCTTGTTTCTCTGTACGTTAATTTTGATCCGGAGATTTGCCAGAAATCATCAGACAGTGAAACAAGCATTGGTTACAGAGATGCAAAGACACGATCCCAGACTGACTGCCTTCTCACTGTCAGCTTGACTTCTGCTTGTTGTAAAGGAGACTGCCAAACACCCAGCAAGCATGGAAGCAATCAAGGCAGGAAAGGCAAAAGGAAAAGCCAAAGGAGTGCAAGGAGTCCCTAATACATCATAAAAAGAAGCACCAAACAGCATGTGCCCAACTTTAAAAGTGGTCTGTAAGTAAAATAATGACTCCCCTGAGTATTATAAACAGAAATCGGCTATGGCTTTATTCAAAGACTTTATTAGGCTACTGGTATTTGCCATGCCTTATTATTCAATTGAGAAAGAGAAGTTTCAGCAGCATTTTCCACTGTAAAGTACATGTGGTACATATCCAACAAAGAGCCGAGCAAAGAGCACATCCAGGTAAGGAAACCTGGACTGTCTATACTTATTTATAGGCCTTTAACAACAGAACACATATTAAACAGAAAGAGGGCAAAGAGGCAGTGTTTGCTTGCTGTCTCAGCTTTCCCATCTACAGCAGCGGCTGGTAACATCAGCAAGAGCCTGCAGAGCTCACACGTGTGCACAGCGCTGGATGTAAACTGGGACAAGTGCTAATCTCTGTTACTTTACCAAGGAGTTTTGTTAAAAGCAAATGCATTCTCACCACACTGCTCAAAATCTTGCTGCTCAGCTTGGATTTTGCTCTGTACCACTGCTTCAGATTAATTTATTAAGCTAATCAAGGAGCATGAAGATGCTTAGTGGAATCCGCATGGGTCAGTGAACCTTGAATGAGCTCAAGTGAGTCCATGTGACTGACTGCACAGAACACCGTGGGAAGAAATGCTAGAAATACTGATTCTCTTGGTCAATGCCTTGACCATTCCTTGAAAGAAATGGGGAAAAAAGAGAGAGAAAAAAGAAGATCTTTTGATCCTGAGGCATTTCTAGGTTTAGAGCAAAGGCTTTAAGAATATTGTTAAGCAGCCCAAACTAGAGACACAAATGTCCCATCATGACCAACATCTGCTCCAGACTGGTCAGAGGTCCTTGTCTGCATGAAGAGCTTTGACACACAAGAGAGCTTTACCAACCCCATTCCCACGAACCACTTCCCCATGGACACACGGGCTGAAGAAATGGGCTGACAGGAAACCTATGAAGTCCAAGAAGCACAAAGTCACAAATAAGAGACAAAACCAGACCCAAGGAGTGGCAGTGGAGCCCAACTGGATGGGCCTGCAGAAGGAGACACGGTGGTGCTGACAGATGAGCTGCACAAGCCAGCAATGTATCCTCATACCAACACAAGCTGCACAGCAACTGCATTAGTAATAATGGCTAGCAGGTCAAAGGAAGGGATTACTCTCTTCTTTTTGGCATTTCTGAGGCCAAACCTGGGTTACTGTGTCCAGCTTGGCTTTCTCACTGCAGGAATGATACTGGTGAACTGAAACAATTCGGATGGGTAGACCACAAGAAGGGGAGGGGCTGGAGCACACAACGTTCAAGGAAAGGTGTGGAGATCTTTGTTGGTTCAGGATCTTAAAAGTCTTCATATATTTCATAGTAGACTACAGAAAAGACAAAGCTAGAAACCAATGATACACAATGCAAAAATGGAAACTCTCATGGTTCCCTATGAGGATGGTCAAACACAGGAATGGAGGACCAGCTGCAAAATCTCCATCTTTGGAGGTATTCAAACTCTGTGAACTGATCCAATTTCAGAAATAGCCTGCTCTGAACAGAGGATTGCAGGAGATGATCTCCAGAAGACCCGTCATAGAATCATAGAACGGCCAGGGTTGAAAAAGATCACAATGATTCTTTCTAAATTCATTTCACCATGACCCTTTCTAAATTAACCTGTGATCCTAAGATATGCTGAATGAAATCTCCAATCAAGCTCCATTTCTGACTTTTAATTCCTGAATTTCTGCTTAGGAACCTAAGAAAATGCAAAATTTTCCGTACATAAGGAAGACATGTAGAAACAGCAAGTATGTTTTACTGACCTTCAGTGATAAAATATGGCCATGTATACAAGCAAAAGTAATAACAAAATGATGCTGCTAGCCAGACTGCTGCTGATATTTAATACTGCTGCCAGAGCATTAAACTGAAAGAATGATCTCCCTACCTACTGTAGACGTTTATACAACAGAAGGTCCCTGAAAGTCCTTTTGTGGTAGAACTAGAATCAGACTAGTTCACTTTTGTTAAAAACCAGTAATTAGAGTCCATTTGCTGTTGGCAAGAGCCCTAGAACATTAAGCTACAACCTGTTTAACATATCTGCAAGTACATGGAGAAAAATCCCAGGAGGTGTTAAGCTGCCCTTGAATTTCCTAACTGACAACCTGCGCTTCTGAAAAATCTGCCCCTTCATTCTTACATGACTGCATTGTTTTGGGTTGACTTCACTGAAGGTAAACAACTGGGTCTGTCAGTGAGATTCACAGGTTCAACGATGCATTACGCAAAACATCAATTTTAAAACGTGTTGTATAATTTAACCATTAAAACAACTCCCTTCAGAACAGCACTGGCTTGCAAGCAATTACAGCCATGTAACGTGTTTTCCTAAATCTCTTTTCTGCAGCACAGTTCGAGGGCATTTCATCTCTTTTCTATTAGTGAAATTTGTATTTGTGTTGTTTGCACATCAATTATTTTCAGCAGGGGAATGGGGCTGCTACTTTCCCCCCATGTCCTCTTTTACCTACTGCTGCACACTGTCTTCAGGTTCAACACAACACCATTCACAGAATCCAGAGCAAACCAAAACTCCTGCACAAACATAATCTAGATTCAGAACAGTCTTTTTTATATCCAGCTCTTTTTAGCAACAACACACACACATTTAATATACATTTGGAAAGGGAATCCAATAACACTCACTTAATGCAGCCACACAAAGCTCACCCAGACCTTCAAGGAACAAGTGAAAGCATTAGTGGTACCACAGGGAATACGGTGATTCTTTGCCTTTAAACTGGAGAGCTTACAGCCTTGCACAAACATTAACTAGAAATCACAGCAGCCTTGACAGGAAAATTAAAAAAAAAAAAAAAAAAAGTCACACTTTAAATAGATTTTTTGTGTTTTAGAACACTGAACGCCCATTTTAGTGGGAGGACACCAAAAAAAGGAAAAATTACATAGAGATTCAGAATGACTTCCTGACAGTGAATTGTATTCATAAGGAATATTTTCTCAAGGGAAATAGCAGAAGCTCAGTTACTTGCAACTTCAAAAACTGGACAAAGCTCCTAGAAAGGGTTCAGTAGCTCTCTGCTGCCCCAGGGCAGATGGAAGAGAACAGATGAGCTAACATTTTCCATCTCCAGCAGCCTATCACCCCTTCTATGCACTCCAACTCCACTGCTACTGCCTACCCTTCAGTTTGTTCTGGTCAGACCTTCATGAGAAGCGTGCTGCCAAACTTAACGTATTTTGCAGGTTGCCTTTTTCTTTTTACAGTAAAAGCATAGCTAGAGAAAGCTGCTACCTGAGACAGCTTAAATGCAATCAGACTGCACTGCACAAACTCAGATCAGAAGCTGAGAAGTCCATGAGCAGGTCTGCGAGTAGAAGTAGTCAGCAGGAAACCAGACATAACTGAAGAGTAAGGAAAAAAGTCATTTAAACTCAGAGCTCTGATGTCAAAGTGGAGAATTAGGGGAGAATCCAGAGAAGTGAGGACATTTATGGCAACCTATTAGCAGGTGTACACAAGCAGCAAAACGGAAATGAAAGAGTAAAGAGGAATGGTTTCAAAGTCCCTGTATAATAGTACTGGTCCCTCTGGCATGGACAGTGTGCCAATGCTTCATGGTCATGCAGTCTTTATCTTGGAGGAATTTGGGCTGGATACAGCTGGGAATGGTAAAGCCAGGGTACAGCGAACGCACACCACTAGCTGCTCTCAGTATTGGCCAGAACATCTGATTGCAGTCTAGTACATGGACAAATAGAAGCCCTCCCAAGCTGGAAGGTGATGTCCTAGAGAAGTACATGCGAGGTCTTCAGTGGGAGAGGAAGAGATTGAAAACATAAGGTTTGAAACAGGAAACTCAAAACAACCTGTCCTTGGACACCCTATTCTTTGAGTATCAAACCAGAAGTCATGGTATGAGGACACTGGTGGCTTGAGATGAGAAAAAAGCTGGATGTTTAAAACATGAGTGAGTCAAGGAAGTATTTGAGAGCATGCAGCAAATAGAAGTTGAGAAAAGAGGTAGCAACACTGAGAAAACTGATTCTGGAGGGAGATCTATTGCTATTTGGGCTAACAGCGAGGAAAATAACAGATAAAACGTAAGGCAAGCAAACCAAATATTCAAGTCATTCTTGGTTGTGGTTCATGTCTTCCACACCAGCTTCAAAAGATTCTGAAGTGTGACTTACGCTGCTTTGTCTCCACTTCCTAAGGCAAACAATAACCTTTTGGAAAGAGGCATAGGAAATGCATCTCTACTGACCTAAACCTTCACAGTGTGGCCAACGACCCTGTAAAGGACGCGTGCAAATTTCATTACTTCCCTGTTTGTTTGAGATTGTCCCCTCCGATTCCAGCATTCCTTCAAGGATGAACAGCAGGCACCAGGCAGCAGAAATGCAGCCAGTAGAGGGAGCGCAAAACCTTGGGTTTGCTGAATTCAAAGTTGCAGGTCCTGAGAGCTCAGGTGGAGAGGACCAGTCCTGGACCCCGGCAGCTGTAGGGCCCAGGTGCTGGCCTGCTGCTACACCTGGGAAGGTCTCCTCTGGGAGCTGTGTACCTCAGGCAAAGACTCCACTGCAATGACCAACAATGTCACAGGCTGTGTAATGTCTCTTGTAGCTCTGTGTCGCTGCTACACCTGCAACCACCCTATCTTCTCAGGTCTCCCCTGCCCTGAGGGGACAACTGCTGAGCCTTGCCATCATTCATGGCAAGAGTGTTAGTGCCCTCCATTACTCCCACCTGTCCATTTCTGCTCACCTTCTGCTAACAATTCTATGGTTCTATGTTTATGTTTATGACCAGATGTCAGCCATGAAGAGCAATGAACTCGAATGGCTTCCATGTTCAGGTAATCAAACCATGACAAACAACAGCCCGATGTTTATCATCACAGCCAAGAATCCTAGCTCCTAATCTTCCCTCTAGTCCTGCCTCCCTCAATTCCTGGAATGGAGTTTAATTTGGGATTTTGGCATCTAGACCCTGGGATTTAAAATCCTGCAAAGGTAAAGTACTAGAAGGAGTAACAGAAACATGCTTGGACATTAGGAAGAGGTTAGTTGAGGCCAGCGTGCTTACATAAGGACCCAAGCAGTGCTGAGAGCAAAGCGTGTGAGCTAAAAAGGAAAAGCAGCATCTTGGGACTATGGTTGAGATAGGAACCGGGGGCTGGGTTTATTTGATTACCATCATCAGCTCCTGTGGTTTACTTTTAGCTCACTATTTAGGACACAAATTAAAATGGGTTATTGCATTACCAACATCTTAGATCATGAATATTCTATTTTAATGACCTGTTTTACTTTTGGCCATTTATACTACACACAGCTTGCAATTCCAGCAGCTCAAACTCCCACTGGTCAATGGCGCTGTCAGATTCTTGAGCATGGCACAAGGCTTTCTGATTTCTATCATGGCATCCGCCAGCGGAAGCTTAACAGAAAGCTACCCTGGTAGCTCCCTAAATCGGTAAGAGCATTCTCTACACAGTGGGATTTATACAACCTTAGAAGCACTTACATGCCTTTGCTTTCACAGGGAGCAAAGCAGCAGCATAAACATGCCTGCAAACACAACCAGCAGCAGTGAGCTCAACTTTGCATGGGAACAGAATCAGGGCCACGTGAGCTCTTGCTCTCTGGCACTGCACATTTATTTCTCCAAAATGTAACACAGGATGCCCCAATTTCACGTACCACGCTGTGACAGCCACCATGAAAGAAAGACCAGATGAAGGGTGTCCCAGCAACTTGAAAGCACAAGGAACACAGCCTTCTTTTCGCACAGATGTTTATGCAGGTCAGGCCTGGGCTTAGGTACCCAGATGAGATGTAACGATGCTGCACAAAAACGGGTCTCATGCTGTGAGATAGGTGGGATGTTTTCTGGTTGAAAAGTGGCTGGAAAAAGACTACAGGTATGGTACACCTAAGCATATAGTCAAGACAGACTCTGCCTCAGAGAGCTTCAACTGCACTGAATGCTTCCAATGTCCTGAACCCACCAAGTGCATCTTCATTCGGTGCCATTTCCACTACCAGGACTAAGCAGAGCACTGCTGACTCTCAGACCCACGCCTCTTTATTGACAACATGCACAGATCGACAGTTATGGACATGAGAAAAGGAAATCATTTAAACCTCTCTGAAGAGACGCTGAAGCTGCCTGACACAACAGCAAAGAGACAGAATAAGACCACCTACTATTTCAGAGCTATTTCAGTGGAGAGAGAGAGGGAAAACTGACTTCGCATTTTGCTAAAGATTTTAATAGATTCTATCTTAATGATATATTACTTAAAAACCCTATTATGCAAAGCAGCCAAATGAACCAGGATTTGTAGTTTAACTTCTCAATCATTGTATCCAGGAAAAAGATAACATTACAGTAAACTGCCTTGTTTGAAAGAGTGACAATACTGTCACATTAATAGTAACATTATTAATACTATTGAAGAACAAACGTAGAATAACTGGCTTTGTTCCTAAGTGCAGGGTTTTCAAATGAACTAGTAACACATCACCATCGTTCCATTCAGACATAGCAATGTTAATTCTTTCAAAAATAGCATTACTGAGTCAGATTTTAGAAACTTTTCAGGGACTTCAAAGATCAGCCTTCAGCCATTACACCACAAACATTTTAAATCACTGACTATATAAAGCAAATTTTTGAAGTCTGAGTGTGGGAACAATGCAGTATTCAGCATTTCTGTCGGCTGCCCTGAGCATCTCTCTGGTAGGATGAGTTTGCCCAGAGCTCGTGAAGGAGGAAGGAAATCAGCCAGATAAGAAAGCAAAGCCTTTCCCATTGAGAAACAAGGCACTAGAGATCAAACAAAGAGGAGAGGAGTCCAAAGCAGGAAGCTGTGAATTTGTCACTGTTCTTGCTGTGGTGATCAGTTCTTTTATTTCATAAAATTAAGGTTTAACAGGGTCTATCCAAACAGTGAAGAAAATCAGTTTGGAACAGTAACCACAGTCTCTAATTAATAATCACCAGTAGCTGTAAAGAGCAATAACAACAGACATATTGAGAGACAGCAACTCTGATATATTCCAATTGAATCTGTGTCCAGATTTTACTGAAATATTTTGCTACAGTATTTATGACAATTTTCATCACAGTTTTCTTAATCTAATGACAGACATTTGAGGAAGCAAGACGACAATAAAAAGTATCAGTGTAAAGGCTGCTCATTGTTTTATTTTAAAATTCAGGCCAAAATGCTTTCAAAGATGGCACGTAAATCAGGGTAGCTCAACAGCTTGTCAGCTGGATGGGCAGGGATGACATGCAGCTCACACCTCCATTACTGTTTTATCCAAGTTCCTCTTTGCCTAATACGTACCACAAAGTGATGTGATAACCTCCTCTTTTTTTCTTGTTACAGGCTGATATTTTAGCCTGCCAGGATGCATTTCTTTCCTGATCTGCCTGATCATCTCTGGGAGGAGTTCAACTAACCCCTCATTCTGCCTGTCTGTATCATCACTTTATTCTCATCCAAAATGAAGCTGGACTTACTTGGTCCCACATGACCTAAGCAAACAACTTTTATCATCACTTTTGGGAATTCATTTATTTTGACCATTTCGCTCTAGAACAAGCTAAGCCCATGATCCCAGGAACTCAGAATGTACCCAGCTCCCTTCACAACACCCTGATGAGAGCTATGGTAAAACACAACTGCACTGGATAGGGAAACCATCTCAGTTACCAGGTTGAAGATTAGTCAACAGATCTGTGGTTCACAGTTCTCCTGTTTCCTTGGGTAGAGGGGGCATTGGAACTCAAGCTTCCCACTCAGCTTTGGTCACAAATCTGCACCCACGCTACCAGTGCTCAGTGGGGTATGATACCAACAACAGTGCATCACTAAAATGCTTGGCCACAGAAAGGATCTCAGAGTGATAGTGTCCTGTTGCCGTGACTTCTACTTCAGATTTGTTTGGGTTTAGCTAGTATTAGGCTAAATTCTTCTACATGCCAGTAAACACTAAAGTAAACCAGCTCTAGCTTATGCTAGGAAAGACACATGCAATTAGGTCACGCAACGCACATATGCACACTTCGCTGCTACCTTCCATGACTGCTTGTAAATCCAAACATTCTGGGTATGCCCATACAAAAACATCAACATAAACCTCAATCAGAAAACCAGTCTACTATACTCCAAGGACTTGCCCTTAAATCTACAAGAATAAACAACAGTATTTATCCAGCATATTAACAATAGCAAAACAGATGCGCTTCATGGATGATGATCCAAGGACTGGGATGACAGATGGAAAAACTAGAGAGTCAGAGCCAAATTTCTACCTGTCTTTTATTTTCAGGTGGATGGGTCTAACACTTCCTGTCCCCACTGCAAAGCCCTCATTTTCCTTCTGCAATATCACCCACCACAGCTCACAGTTGAAGGCAGATCATAAAAACAAGGGAATTCAACTTTTTACACAGGTAGACAGTGATGGGGCAAGGGGAAACGTTTTAAACTAAAGGAGGGAAGATTTAGATTAAATGTCAGGGGGAAATTTTTCACTGAGAGAACAGTGAAGCACAGGCTGGCCAGAGAGGCTGGGGATACCCCATCCTTGGAGGTGTTCAAGGCCATGTTGCATGGGCCCCTGGGCAACCTGACCTGGTGTTTGATCTAGCAGATGGCAACCCTGCCCATGGTAGGAGAGTTGGAAGTAGGTGATCTTCAAGGCCCATTCCAACCCAACCATTCTATGACCTCCATCTCCTGCACCCTGTCCTTAGGCCTGCAGAACTCCTGGCCTCTTCTTGCATCTTTAATTTCATGATTTCTAGAGTCACGGAAGACCAGAACAGAAAAAAAATAATAAAGAACAACTGAGACTGTTAGGAGTTTTGCTTTCAGAAAGATTCAATCTTAATCTAAACGAAATCAACATATAAAACCGCAAACAAACAGGAGGTCCCTCCAAGAAATCCCTCCCACAGCAGCAGGGGGGAAGGCCCTCTGCGAACTTCAAAGCATCACTATCACTTCCACCTACAAGAAAAAGGTTACGATTACTTCAGGACAAAGTAAGGAGCCCTGGTGCTGCTGGGCTCCCCTCCCTGCTGCCTTGCAGCCACACGAGGTTAGACAAACAGGCCTGCAGGTGCTGGCAAAAAGGAAATGCTTTCTGAGTTGACAGCAGGGCTTGCACTTGGATATTTCTGTATTGCCTGTGTCTAAAAAAAGACTCCGTTCACACAAGTAGCTATTTTACCTTACTGTCCCACAAGAACTAAATGCATTTTTTCCGATTACACTTTCCCACCATAAAATACACGACAAAATGTGACAAATATTTTGAAATATTCCTAGGAAAGCATTTTGCTTATATATAGAAACATGAGTATATATGGAAACACACAAAATGATGTGGTTATATATAGATGTCTCCTCACTGTATAACTAATATTAGTTCATGGACTTAGAAGTTACACACAACTAAAAAAATGACTTAGAAATCCAGTGAGCTTTGCCATGAAGCAGACAAAGCAGCAAACCCCCCTTGGATTTAAGATAATTTCAGTATGAAATGCTGAATGGTGAATTCCCTAGAGTATTCCTCTGACACAAGAAATACTCAAAAAAATAAACAAAGCAGGACATGAGTCCAAGAGGATTGCTGGAGAGACATTTATTCCTCATCTTTTTTGTTCTTCCACTCCAGCAAAACCCCTGAAAGGAGCCATAAGTCAGAGGCACAGGAGTCTTCTGGGGCCATACATCTCGCTTCCCAGTCAACAAAAGATAGTTTCACTACGGTCCTTGGCACTTAAAGTTGCTTTGGAGGAAACATTTCAAGTGATTACTGCCACTACTACCCTTGAGAGAATATTTCACAGCACAATGCCCCTTCTGATTTAAACAGAAGTACTTTGGTAGTCACACGAAGGCCATAAATGCTCTAAGTCCTATTCGCATAAATGATATCAGGTTGGATACTGGGGAAAATTTCTTCTCAGAAAGACTGGTGATGCACTGACACAGGCTGCCCAGGGAGGCAGTGAAGTTACCATCCCCAGGGATGTTCAGAGCCATGGAAATGTAGCACTGAGGGATGCGATTTGGCATGGTGGGGATGGGCTGGGGCTGGACTACATGATGATCATAGTGCTCTCTTCCAACCTTGGCAATTGTATGATTGTATGAAATCTCAAGGGTTTTATTTTTAATTCCTAATTTCTTCTCCATGGTTTGTTGTTTCACACACCACATTTTTGCATTTGATTAGAATGTAGAAAAGCAAAATTATCTTACCTGTTTAAGTGTTTAAGCTGAGGGAAACTAAACAAGCAGAAAAGTTTGTTTTAAAGGACATTTTAATAGTATTTCCTTGCCCTCAGAGAATTAGTAAAATGGTTGCAGAGTACACTCCCTCCCATTTTTCTTATTAAACAAACAACCTTTCAATCCCATCTCATGACATTTGTTCCAGCAGTGTTCTAAGCCATGACTCTTCTTGCACAGTATCTAAATCACAGTCCTTAGAACTGTCACAGGTGTCTGTTTTAACCGAACAGCTCTGCTTGAACATCTTAACTGATGAGTACAGAGTCCTGGATTGGATGAAAACGAAAAGCTTTTGATGAAAAATTTTCAGAGGCCAGGCACTTGCATAGCTATTCCACAGAAATTATCATCAACACACAAAACAAATCCTTGGACAGTAACTCAAGGGTTTTTCTGAAACACAGTTAAACTACTGAAATAACAACATTCCAGCCTTCTATCCCAGTAATACAACACTGAGTAGCACAGTGGAATCAACCAGACAAAGCAACCGAGAATAACATTCAGAAAGCGGTCTGAGTGGGGAACCACACACAGAAGGCACTGTTCATAGAGCTTTAATAGAGACCCACATGTATGTGTGGGTGTACAGCAAAAGAAGCAGATAGCTCTCATGAATTTAAGACATACTGTTCACTCAGTAACAAAATTTGTCTCCTCTCAATCTTTCAAAGGCTGGCAACATCTCACCTGCTTACTTACAAGGCAACTCTTCTTATCAAAAAGCTCTCCATATCTGACAGTCTTCTCTCCTTCACTGAACTTTTGCTGCATCAAAGTATCCAGAAACACAGACAGGACGGAGGACGAATAAGTTCAATGGCATTATTGGAGCGGTGAAGTCTCAAAGACTTCTTAGAAAAGCCTTACAGATTTCTGTCCCATCTGACAACATCACAACCTTCCAGTTGGCTGCAGATTAGCAACTCTTAACAAGTTTCAGCTGCTCAGCCCAGGAGTATTACACTGATCTAGAGCAGGACTAGATCTTGCTCTAGATTCTGGGTCCAAGAGCCCCAGTCCCACTCAGCCTCACAGAACACCCAGTTCTTTCATGACCACAAGTGATCAGGAGCTGAGATCTATTATTCACATAGATGATGACATGCCTGGCAGAACAACAGCTCTTGGCAGGACAGCAGAATATTTACGCAGTGCAACAACTCAAAGGAAACAATTTGCCAAACTGACTGCAACAATAGTCTTCAAACTTTTCCAATTTGTGGACTGCTAAAAATGCTCAGTGGGAATGCAGAGCTTTGCACAAACTGTCACTGACAACAGACTTACTGTTTCCAAGATACCTTTCACTGCAACAGCAGAAGTAGTCCTGAGGCATAAGATTAAAAAGAAAAAAATCACCAGACCTTGTTATTTCCTGGAAGTCTTTTATCCAAACAATAAGCAATCTTCCTTACCACATAAAATACCAAGACTTAAAAGCCTGAAATCAAACTGTTCCAGGTCTTTGCAAAATAAAGACCTTCTTAATGGTGACATTAGTGAGAAGGGGGCTGGAAGTCTCTATCTGCTGTTCAGAAAATTTTCTGTTAAATAAAGGTTTCTGAAAAACTTGTTGTATTGCGTACAGACTGACGATCAGTTGACATTAAAGGACAGCTGCTCAGAGCAATGTTCCCACAGAGCTATAGAGCATGTATGCACCCAGCTACCCTACTGTGTCAAGCACAGCTGCTGATTTAAACACCAAACCAAACTGGACTGGTTTTGTTGCCAGAGCCATGTATTTCCTTTGCACAGGCGTCCTTTAGCCTGGGACTGCTCATGGTGGGTATATCATGGCACAGAGTGCCCTAGGGCGTTGGGCAGAAAGCGAGAGTGGGTGCAACTCTGGAGCAGATCCCAAATGCCAAATCCCACTCTGCTGTACTGCCGAAGAACTGAAGCTGGAATCAGTGGTTGGCGGCAGCGGTTTTCTTTTAAAGGTAGTATTTAGAAGCTTATCAACAGGAGCAAAATACAGGGAGGGGAGAAGAGAAAGAAAGGAAGAAACTATGGGAACTGCAAATGAGATTCATGCTATTTTCCCACTGTGGTAGCAATGAATCAGTGCTCAAGCCACCATTCCTGCCCCAGTACGTTAGGCTACCCAGTAATTTGTCTGTTTCTTTATGATAACCCCAGAGACAGCCACAGAAACCTGGGGACAAGAGTCCTGCAGACCCAAGAGAGGGCAAGAGGGAGGTGACAGACATCTGGCAGGGGAGAGGTGGGAGGACTGGGGGTAGACAAGGCCCATCTGGCACAGTGTGATGCTTCAAGCACTCAAGTGCTTCACCACTTTTACTGTCTGGGTAAATGCAATTATCAGCAAGCTGGCCTCGTCTTTGGGCTATCATGAAATTGCTGCTTGCTGAGGTGATTCAAGTGGAATGCTGCACACAAAGCTAGGGAAGACTGTATGTGTGAAAGAAGCAGCAAGAAGGAGCTCATGGCTGGAAGTGCAGCTGAGGTTGACACTGCTCCTGATTTGCAGATATCAATTTAGTAGCATACAATAAGAAAAAGGAAGTTCTTGTTCACCCTACATCTCTGGATTGGTGAGATCTCAGTTCCCCCCCTCAGCTTTGTGCCTTCAGTTCCTCACTGAACTTCAAAGCAGCATCGCCTTCTACCCTCACACCTCCTGTTTTAATGCCATGCTATGAAACACCCTTTCAAAACCCAAACCTTGTAACAGTTACTTGTCTCCTTGCAATGGGTATTAGCCAACCCCTCAAGTGAGAGCAGGGGCTACAGCACCACAGAAATTCAAATCTGTAATCCAGAGCAACCACTTACCTGCAAGCAAATACTACAGCAATTCCTTTGTCAAAGATGGAGGAAACAGAGGACGTAAGGAATATCTGAAAATGCTTGAGGGCTGACAAAATGGTGGCTGCATAAGAACAGTCAAACTAAGGGAGAAAGAAGCAAGTCAGAAGACAAGCATAGAAAGCACCAAGAGCACAACAAGCGCACACTAAGACAAGGAGGTACAGCTGCTGGGAGGGGTGACTTCTGCTAACCTCTGCTGTCCTTAAGAATTAGATGAAATATTCTAGAAACGAGAGGCGATAGTGTCCCCTCAGTCATACAAGCGAGTTGTTCAGTGAGTTGTACACCAAGCTGCTCATGAGAAAGTCTCCTGAGCCCTGTAACCAATGAAAGCAGCCCTTTTTTTCCATCCATCTCTCCCAGAGTATTTAAAGATTTGAATTTTCCCATATCAATTTTGGTTTGTCTCTCTTCCCATAAATAGAGAAGTATTAGTGTATCCATCTCTTCTTCATCTTTTTTGGTGGCCTAGCACTGCACACTGGCTGGAATGTTTTTCTAGTAAATGATACGGGATGGGAAACAAGCAGAAGACAAAGGATGAGAGACCTTGAGCTCAGACAAATAGGAGAGATGGGAGCCCTCTTGTCTCTCCCAAGAGGCAGGTATCTTTTCTCTGGACCAAAGGGTTTTGTTTTGGAAACAAACGCATCTATTTCTGTCATTTCCTTTAGACATGCAGTCTTCATGGGGTTGATAGTAAGACTGACTACAGTGTCTGAGAATGACTGTTTGGCCCCCAGAAGAAAGCATCTCTAACCTAAATATGAGACCCAAAGGAAACACACCCCTGCTGCTAATATGTCTCAGTGGACTAACACTGTGATATGTGCTCCACTCCCAGAGCCTCTACTTCAATCCAAAGTTCTTACAATCAAGTTAGTGCTTTGTCAGGAAAGCTAAAGCCACTGGGTTTTCTGCTGAGAGTGGGGCTGGTGGACATCATCAGGTGGCCTGGCTGACACGGGAAAACAAGGGTGGTTTGGGCACTGGGACAGCCAAGTGAAGAGTGGCAGGAATGCCCACCCTGCCCCATGCAAAGTCAACCACATCACATGTTCCCAAAGAAAACAAAAACACAAATGGAAGAGGAAGGGTCAGTCATCAAAAGAGAGAAAATACCCTGATCAGGGCTTGGAAACTGCTTCAAAGTCAACGAGGCCCACTGGTACCAGGATGCTTCAGCACAATGTGAATGCAGCTCAGGTATCTCAGGCCATGGCCCTGATGCACCATCACAGCAATGGAAGGGACTAGCAAGCTACACTAACGCAGCACCATCTCCATTAACTGGGAAGGAAGTTGGGGCAAGCCGAAGGGAGGGGCAGATAATGAATTCCAGAAGATCACAGTCTTCAATCTCTGCCTAAAAATAGGAACTGTGGTCAGGGGTTTTAGACAGAGAGAGTCAAACCTCAGCATTTGGACCCAGACTCTGAAACCATAAAAGGTCGGCGTTAATTGACTGTTGGTCATTCTGAGGTCCTGGGACAACTTAAAAATCAGCTGCATGCTGTAAAGTCTTATTCAAGTTAGGCTCCCATTTCCAATCCAAAAGAAACAACAATACCCCTGAAAACAACAACCCAGACCAGCTTTGTTCATGGCTTACCTACTTAATACTTCCCAGAGGGAAAATGAGCCAAATGCCAACTAGCAACAGGGTCATGGAGAGCCTGGGTAAGAGAAACCATTTGCTAAAGAGACAGCAGTGGGTAAGTTCTGGTGAAGCTGGCAGGGCCTCTGACTCTGGGATCCTAATCTACTACCAGGTAAATCCCATCCAACATTCTTTCCTACCTGAACGGACTGATCTGGCAACCAAAGCTTCCTGCGTTAGAGCGAGAGCTGGAAAGGAATGTGACTTGTGGCTCCCGACAGGAGTGGGCACCAGCACATGGAGTACCAAGACCAAAAGCAGTTTCCCATTGGGCAGCCCTGACTCCACGTATGAGATCATGGCTTGGCATGTGGGACATGAGAGGTTAAACTTTGGTGCCTGATGTGCTGTTTACATACATAAAGGACTCTCTCTCCAGACAGACGGATCTGCAGAAAGGAAGAATATTGTCTGGTGGTTTTGGCAAATACCAACCCAAGCGTAAGCATTCAGCCTGCTAACTCTAGCAAGGACAAAGCAGAAAGCAAGTCAACAGCCTGAAATGAAAGGCAAGTGAAACAATTCCGCTTTGAACCCTACTTCAGTATGTTCCTAGACACTGCTTATACATGGAGCAAAAAAACCATGGTAACATCTTCAGGGAAAGGAAGAGTGAGCATTAAAACTGCGTTCTTTTGAGTTGGCCTGCCCCACGTTCTGGATCATAGGGTCACAGCACAGTTTGGGCTGAAAGGGACCTTAGGGACCATCTATAGTTCTAACTCCCCACACCACGAGCAGACGCATCTTCCACTAGACCAGGCTGCTCAAAGCCCTGTCCAACGTTCCCTTGAACAGCTTCAGGTATGGGGCATCCATAGCATCTCTAGGCAACCTGTTCCAGTGCCCCAGCACCCTCACAGTGAATAATTTTTTCTTTATGTCTAATCCTCTCAGTTTATCAATCCTTTCTGTTCAGTTTTTGCTCTGTGAACTGCAAATCCCAGCTATCGCCACTAGGTTAACAAACCAAACAACTCAAAATGCACTAATTGAAACTGCTGAGGAGGAACGGCAGATCCTCTCTGCGAGGATAAGACACACTGCACCGTAGCCATGATGGTATGCTCAAACAGAGATGCCTTACTCCCTGCCCAGATACAGATTCATAGCAGTAAAGAGACTACAGTCTGGTCACAGAATCACAGAATCACAAGGTTGGAAATGACCTGCAAGATCATCCAGTCCAACCACCCTCCCATTCCTATTAGTACCACAAGCTACTAAACCATCTCTCGTAGCTCCTCATCCAGGCGCCTCTTGAACACTGCCAGGGACGGCGACTCCATATGCTATGGTATAACATACGCTCTGCATGGTCACTCATTCATCACATCCACTCACACCCACATGGCGTCAACTCAAAAGGTAGGTATGTACACATCCATCTCACAAGAAGTGTTGGTCAGTCATGGTGGCTTTGTTTCCATCGAGCGATGGAACAGACCCTTACCAATGCAATGCAGGGTTAATGTAGTGACTGGACCTGCTGCAGCTTCTCAAGTGTGCAGAGATAAGCTTCATTATCAGGCCTAAGTCAGTATAAGATTCAACCGTTTTCCTAAAAGAATCTTGACTCACACAATCCCACATTTCATTTTTGAGTAGGTGGCAACACATTTTTCCCCATCCCAACAAATGAGAGTTCTCAAGAGCTGAAAAAGCCAAAGCAAAAGAAGTTTTAGATTTTGCAAAATCTAGGAAAACATATCATTGTTTTGATCTGCAACTAAAATAAGTATGGAAATGTACTACAGGGAAGAACAAAAAAGGAATTGGATGGGTTAAATCATAAAAATATGAGGAGGACACCCAAGGGTAGAAGTATACAGAAATACTCAGAATCAGCCATATTTCAAATTGATGACTTCTCTTTACATATACCAGAATTGGATGCTATTTTTGCATTACTCTTCATCCAAAGAAGGACATGTGGTGAGCATGCATTTAACCATTACCAGTAGTTTCCTGTATTATTTTAGTATCTGGGAGCACCAGACATGTACTAGTACCCTGAGCTACCAGATGCTTAGGCACTGCTCCAAAGAGTTTCTCATCTAACACTGGAGAGAACTGATGTATACAGACATGAAGAATTACCATGGGACAGCACTTTCAGCACAGCAGGTGGGGCTCAACCTAACCTCTGCTGTCTCGTAGCAAAGGGGAGGTTTGAGAAAGGATTTGAAGGAAAGCAACAAAGCAAACTCGTATAATGAGGGAATGATTAAAAGATGGTAAAATTTCAAAGAAGGTCAGTGTTTCTGAGAAGCAGAGGATGATGAGAAGCAGTCCATCTTTTTTTTATCCACAAAATCTTCTCATCAGTCTTGAGGGATGAAGGGGACATGACAGGCTACCCACAACTGCTTGCAACCGCTGTGGTCACCTGCTGAGCAAGAAAGCAGTGCTTGCTGACCCCTGCAGCTGGTACAACAAGCAGTAAGATGCAGTTTGTGGACAGCAGAACGAGCAACTGCTCTTTCCAGAGGAGGCTGGAACAAGCAGGTCTGGACAGAAATAGATGACAAGTCCTTTGGTCCCTACAAAAACAGGTGGCTTCAATACTGTTGTACACAGGAAGATGCAAAGCCTTGTTCTCTATCAAGATGAAGGCTTGCAGGTTGCTTCTTCACTTTTCCTGTCAGCAACATTACACTAAATCCTGAAGCTGTTCACAGTATAGAACACATCCAAAGCAATAAAAACAGTCACACTGCCTGAAGGGGAAGAAGAAGAGAGAGACGTTAAACAAAGGAGAGAAATAGCAAATGAGCAAAAGCAGGAACTCCTTCAGCTAGCTCCTCCACCAAGAATAACACATCAATTACGCAGTTACACGGAGACAGCAAAAGAAAGCCTGTCTGCCTGACACAGCACAGTGGATCAACCAACGCAAACACTCACACATTCCCTTTAGGAGAATTAGAGAGTAACAGAGATTTTAAGCAAGAGTTCATAGTGCATTGAAATTTGCTTTCCAAATCCAATTTCCCGCCGATTCCCTCAGAGTTTCTCATCAGCAATTTTCTGTTTCTGCTGTGAAGGGCTCCAGTGCAATTACGCTCAGTTACCAAAAGCCTCTTTACTCTAATCCTCTTCTTAGCCTCAAAGTAACGGCATCAACCGATACCTGTGAGCTTAGCCTCCGCCACAGGACACACACTGGAGTTCCCAGCACAGAAAACCACCCTCACAACACACCCACCTACCGCAAGTCCCTCTGCTCACCTTTCCCATGCTAAGCACCAGAACAGCAGCACAGTCTAAACAACGTTCTCAAGGTCAAAACTTATTGTGAGAACGCGTTGCTCAGTTGTTTTTTGTTGTGGGTTTAGGGCTTTCTTGAGTTTATGGGTGGGTTTTTTGTGTGTGTGTGTGTTTTGTTTTGTTTTTTGTTTTTTGGGTTTTTTTTGCTATTTTAAGCTATATTTTAGAAATCCAGAGGAAACAATGTGCCATGAAGTGGGAAGGGGGTGCAGAAGACGGGGCACTGTGCTTTTTGTTACTTTTGGCAGGGGCGTTGAAACCAAACCCTAACATGAATAATTATAGGGCAGATTGAACTTCTCCCTGATGAATTTTCTCCAACCATAAAGCTAAAAGCAAACTCAGAGAGGATAGTTTAAACAACACTGATTCAAGAAATGAGATAGAGGCAAGTAAAAGTTAAAAGCTTCTTGAAAACTCCTTCTGAGAGGTATTAGAGCTACTGAATGCAGTTTTCCCTTTAATTCATAGAGATCTGCAGGTTTTTGAGTCCAGCTGTTTAACCCCTGCAATGCACAATGACCTTTTCATTTTCCATTGCTCTTGCAGTTTTCCAGCAGTTTGAGCTCACTGGGGCTAATTACCTCAACATGGAGCTGCAAATGGAAAATGCTGCTGGTAAGTTGTTCCATTCACAGGCATTTAGTCTTGCACTGCTTGCGTCAGGGTGCACTACCTGCTTTGCCATCTCCTGAGGTGGCAAGGCTTCAGACCACTCACTCTGCTCCCAGCGGTCACAAGGGCTCTGTGAAGTCAATGACCTTCCAGCAGAGCACCCCATCCTGCATGTGCACCTTTCTTTCCCTTGTAGCTGTTCTGTGCCAACACCCCGATGCAGCCTTGGGCAGGAGCGCACACTCCCTGACCTGCTGGGGAACCTACATGCCTCAAATCCCATTATGAAGAAACAGAGCTTGCTCCAGAGCCACAACTGACATCAAGTTTCCACCATAAACCAAGGTTGACCCTTTCCTGACCCTGTCTTCAAAAAAGCACTGATTTATAAAGCACCCCATCAACAAGGAAATTGGTAGGTCTGATTTGGTAAAGGAGAAGAAAAAGCACTTTCCCATCCAGATCTCAAGTTAATTTGAAAGCTGGTTTTCAAAAAACCAAAAAACCAAAAAACCCCAAAACCAAAAAAACAACAGAGCAAGTACAATCAAATATCTAATTGTGGATTTGGATCCAACTTTGAGACATACACCATGAGAAAGCAATCATCAATATTATCCCATACCAGCATTTCTAAGCCCTTAAAAAAAAAAACAACCTAAGACAAAAAGCAAACCACATTGGCAAGGCTTGCCTGCCAGCAACTGCTCATTACCCGGCTCTCACTAAGACAGTTTTGAGCTAACTGTATGGCAGGTACCCATGCCAGAGAGGTAACTTTTAGGTACTCTCAAGAGCTGCTGCACCAACAGTCGGTACCACCACCATGATGTGGCCACCTGGGAGACATGCAGCACAGAATCTTCTTTGCTAACCAGTATCTAGCACACACAGACAGCAGTTCCCCGAGGAACTGTATTCTTTTGCTAGCCACAGCAAAACCCAGGCAGTGCAGTAACATCTTTGTTACTCCAATATCTTACCTAAATCATTCATGCACATCATTTGTTCACAAAATTGTAAGTATTCAGCACTCATTGATCAGCTCTTCAGCTCCTGGCATCTATTTGTTTTAACTCAGGTTGGCTATTGGACTTCTATTTCACGGGGTATCCTGGGGTTAATGAGTAGCACTGAGCCTAAAAAGCATTGATTGAATGTAGTTTATTCCCACTAAAACCCGTATGTGGGTGCAGTATGACAACTAAGAAGGGAGCAGTGGGACTTCCCCTTTACTATCCATATACCTACAGTCACTCCAGTTGATGCCTTTCTGTGCTCCTTTAACTAGTTCCCTACAGATGGCACTGTACCACCATCCAAAATACCCCTTTAAGAAAAAACGAGCTCCAGCTGAGTCACCAAGAACAGACAGATGATCAGCAAGGTTCCTGCTTTCTAACCCAGATGGCTTCTTGAGCAAGGGCAGTGGAATCAAATAGAGAAAGATGACAATGTTATGAACATCCAGCCTTTTCTAACATAGACCAAGATGGGGTCTCGTGGGAAGATGGGTCCAAATACATACACATCCTTGCTTCCATGAAGTATTTGGTCACTGGCGCTGTTGCAGATGGGACACTGAAATTGGACAGAACTTGGGTATGACCTTGGGAGACAACCGAGAAACCTTACAAGAGGCCTGTGTGTGTCCAAAATTTTACACAGGGGGCTGCAGTGTCAGTACTTGGATGGATGCAACAAAATCTGCAGATTCCTTTTCCCCAGTCACGAATGGTATTTCTATTACTTTCTCTGTGACTGTCTTACATCCAATAAAAACACACAGAATAGAAAATACAGTAGTAGAAGTTACCCTTTGCTCTTGGTAAGAAGAATAATTCATTGGTTTGGCACTTTGCAAGGCATGCATGAAGGGGAAAAGTGCTTGGCTCAAACAGGCTCATAATTGCTAGCAGCAAATTCAATCTATGGCGCATTTCATCAACTACTTCTTAATTTCACTGCCTCTCAGCTGTACAGATTTATGTGATGAACACTTCATCATTGCATCCCATGTACACGGAAACCTTTTTGCTTTTAGTTCGCTATTCTCATTAGTCAACGTTATAACTTTATTTTATTCGATAACTTGGTCTTCAGGCTGAGGGATTTGCAAACAGAATTATGGCCAAGGCTTTTAAAGCTTGTGAGCCTTAGAAGAATATGAATTTCAGAAAGTAGTAGATCCTCTGAGGTTTCTCTATCTGGCTGAATACCAGAGCATCACAGGCACTTAAGTACTCTTGAAAATCTTAGCTTACATCCTGCTGTATTGCTCTCAATATCTGCATAAAAAGAAGTAGGTTACTACAGAATGGAAATAAGGATGTTATCTACCGAAACTCCAGAAGAAAATGACCAAGATGAGATTAGTATTTGGTTAGGATTAACAGAAATGCTGGAAAATTACCAGCATTTCAGTTTCAATACCAAGAAAGAGCCTCTCTACAAGCACTGTGCCTGCAATGTCAGCTCTGGCTAAAATGTTCTCATCCCCTACTCAGAAAATGAAAAAAAAAAAAGCCCATTCTAACACCACAGCTCTGAGATAATCCTTGATCAGAAGTAACTGTTCATTTTTTAAAAGCTACCATGACCGACTATAGTATAAAGCTAGATTTACATCCACTGGTATGCTGACAGTAACATCACACCACTGCCTTCAAAAAGGCTTTAGCAACACAGGTCAGGGGAGAAGGAAGTAAAGGCAGATAATGAACAACTGTAACCCTGCTGGATTTAAGAGCTGATATTCCTAAGGTGGTAATTTGTGTGGTTTCATTCACCAGAAAGAGCTATGTGACTACAGAGCTCAGCACGGCTGTCTCAGGGTCACGAGCAGACAGTTTCAACAAGGAAAAATACATCACAAAAACAACTGAGAAACTCTCTCCTTTGAGCCCCTGCACTTACATAAGCAATACTGCACTTATCAAATACAAAATTCAAATTAAATTCCCAAAGTCTGTTGTACTAGAATGTTTTGCAGCGCCTCTGCTCAGCTCAGTCTTATCACTTCCGCTTGCTCACATTTATGCCATTTCTTACAGACCAACAGAACTGGGATATGCTATTTCAAAACTACAATATCCTCTAATCCACTCCATGTTAAAAACAAAAGTAATAGCAATAAATAACCCAACCCATTGCATTAAACTTAACTACCCATTCTTTTCACATAGAAGAATATACCTTATTAGTCCAAATGGGGCTCAGAGTACTTAGTCATTTTTTTTCCAGAGAATTACATACACATTACTGTATTCCTTATTTAATAATGATTAATTTCACTACTACTAGACTGAATGAAACACGACTGTATGGAAAACCAGGCATGTTTCCATAAAACCCCTTTCCAACACTGTTGCTCCCGGTATTTCACTTTTTTTGCTCCCTCATTGTGTTTCTCAATCTATCCTCCCAATCAATATCCTCAGGTCCTTCATAAATCCTTTGGAACTGAGCAAGGAACAGCACGTGCCACGGCTGGCTCAGAAATGCATGCACTAATCTGACAGCCGATAAAATGAGCTCTCAGGCCATGGAGCAAAACAAATTGATCGGATGCATAATGAAGTTGATGGTGCTGCCTTCACTCCAAGGGAACTCCAAGCTTTTGATTTGTCGGGATCTTTTTCCCCTCACCTTCCTCACCTCAAGCTTCCCTGAACTCATACAAATTTTGTTGCCTTTTCTCACCTGCCAAATTTGGTAAGTTATTGGACAGACGGTGATCAAAGAAGGGAGAGAAAGGGATGAGATCAGCAGAGTGCCTTTCTAAATGTGCTGGTAAAGAAAACAAGCAGGTACATCCAAATCCTGGCCTCTTATTAGGCTCTTGCACCTGTCTCAGAAAGGTTTGGGGAAGTAATTATAGAGGACAAGATGCTCATCTAGGCAGGACCCTGAGCCTCAGCTAAAAACACAGAGTTGGTCCTACATAGGAGCCCATAAGCAAGTAATGGAGCAGGAGTAGAGTATTCCCCAGCTCCTTCTCCGTAGGAGCAGTAGGTCCTTACTCTCTTCCTTCACTCTGCTCTTATTGACCATTCATGAGCAGCTCTTCCTTTTCCAATACATCTAAATTCAGTGCTGGTCAACAGCTGCTTTTCACTCAAAATCTGTAATGCCTGAACTGAACACCCACCAGGGAATACTGAATGAGCCTCATCTTCCTAAGCATTTAATCACAACTGTCACAAGTGAATAAGCAGCCAAGAATAGCTCTAATGAGGTTGTATTTGTCTGAGAGGTTTGACTGAGTTTGTAGCTCACGCCTAAATAAAAGGAATTAATTTCCCACTCCCTGTTTTCTAATGTAATAATGCTGCTGTAAAGTGTGATTTACTTGCAACTTATCTTCTCACATAGTAGCAGACTGGAAAAGCTATTTTGTGGCACTCATAACAGACAAATTGTTTTATAATCCCTTTTATAAGCACCATTGAGCACCATCTTGCTGTGTTCTCATTCCTGTGATTGACCGGCATGCCAGACCAGACCTAACTGCTGAAATGGTGAAAAAAAGCACGTCCTCCTACTTCCAGCATAAATCCACTCACAGACAGTTCACACTACCTTGTTCTAGGGCTGCTTCCTAGACCTCTCTTGGTATGTACTGTGTTCAACCCTAATTCTCTGCCATACCTACCTTTCTAGCAACTTCAGAGTTTAACTCTTGACTCCAATATACCGCTGCACTTAGCTCCACGTTCGTTTGGCTTCTGACTGTGGCAAAATGAGAAGTAGTTAATTGGAGATTGATTTTGGTGAGAGACTATATGCTGATGGCAGTAGTTCAGATATTTTGGCTATGAATCCATATAAAATTCCTGAGTGAATACATAGGCTTTGAACTTAGCTACTGTCCATTTGTTCCAGACTTCTTCAATCAGTGTCAGCTCCTGCACCCCCACGGAGATAATCTGGTGTGGCAATCTCCAGCTCCTTTCAGAGAAATCTTATTTATGCCTCTGCCACAGCCTTGTTATTCTCTCTGAATGTTCCTTTATTATGTATCTTTATCAACTAGCAGCTATCGCTGACCCTCTGCCAGTTTTCCAGCTCTTTATATACTTATTAGCTTTGATATCTTTTGCAAGTTTTTCCTCTGACTCCTTTTTTGCCCTGACTTGTACATTCTGCAAGTACTTGCCAGAATTCTTTTCAGCTATAGTTTTAATTTTTGATTTATTTCTTCCTGAGATTTGCCATTAAAGTATATTTTACCAGGAATAAACAAGGGCTATGTACATAAGGAAAGAGTCTTTCTGAATGTTGTAAATGGAAGATAAGCAAGTAAGCATCTCCACCTTGTGTTCAATATAGCATGCAGAGACACTCTTCTACCTACTTGAATCTATTTTACAAGTTTAGATCTTACACTAAAAAAGCAACAAGCAACATATGCGCATGAACCATCACCATCCAATACACAACTCAGCTCTTCCAAGATGTTCAAGAGTGACATGGCCCAACATAACACACAGAGATGCAGCGTAACACACACTGACACTTTGACTGCCTCCCGCAGGGCTGCATCATTGCTAAAGCTGTAAGAGTTTGTGCCAATCTTTGATCCAACAGCCCTCATCCTTTAGCTCTGACGGCCAGGATTTATGCTTCAGCACTGAAAGACCACACAATGACAGCTGTCAATACAGGCAATGCCATTTACCAAGAAGCACGAGCTCAGCACATTAGCTTTCTTGGCAAAAGGAGCTGAGGCTGCAGGGACACCTTCTATGCAGCTTCTATCCCAGCCACTGGGTGCAGCATCCTGCCTGCACGTGTTGCACTGGCACTGAGGGCTGCTGGGTGATGCAGCGAACTGATGACACTTCCAAACAACCATGAGAAAGGGAGATCTTTTCACCCAGTTCCACTCCCTTAGGCAAAGAACAGTACAGCCCACACAATGATATTGGCACAACAGAGCACAAGCTAGTGGGGCAGGCTTCCAATGTTGCTTGTCATCATTAGAGGTGTCCCCATAGAGGGCAGGACCTCAGACGCCCAAGAATAAGAGTTGGATCATGGTTTATTACTCTCAAAAGTAGGTGAAGTAGAGTGAAAACATCACAGTTACTTCTCCAGAGTGTCTAGATGTGCGGAGCTCAGTGGTGCTGCAGTCACATTCCCTGCAGACCATTACTCAGTCACAGAACAGTTAAGGTTGGAAGGGCATCTGCATGTTGGCTACACAGCAGCCTCCAGCCCTGACATCCTGTGCCAGAAGGTGATAGCATCATTGTAGGACATAACCCTTGAATGGATATTCAAAACCTACTCATCTGATCATCATAATAAATCACGTTGTAACTTTCAGCACACCTTCCCAGCACCCCATAAGCAGAAACCATGCCACACATGTCATACCTTAGAAAGTAAAGCATTAGGTGGTCTAAAGGGAGGCTGGAGAACATAATGAACTCATTTCAGGGACACAGCGCTTTCTAGAACAATTTCAACTAACCTTGTATTACGTGTTTCCCTTCCAGAGTGCCTTAAAAATTCAAGCAGCTCATAACATTCAATAATGCATTTGGCATTGATCTTCTTAACCAAAATAACTTTACAGAATGCTTTCTGCTCTGCTAAAGCACATTAAGACCTTCATTTTAACAGTGGGGGCTCTACTGCAGCTCTCAAAGATAATTTCATTTCACTGAGGTTTCTTCTTAATAAAGAACCTATCATTACTAACTTGAGCTTTTCGTTTCTTCAGAAGAATTCTTAATAATATTCAGAGGAGGAACAAATTAATGACATTGTCCACTAGAAGGATTTGTGGGTAAGTACATTCTAATTCCAGCTGCAGGAGGTTTACCCAAGTACATTTGCTGCAGGATGCTTGAGGTTCGTGATTATTTCGTTTCTCCTTTTGGTAGCCTTTCAACTCCATAAAATGAATCTGCACACAACACTGTAACAGCGCTTCCCAGCTGACATGGGGCACCGATCGCTGAGCAGTCCAGCACCCTGGATCCACAGCAAAACCTTGAGCTATTAAAGGAGTGCTTTACCTCCCTTCATCCCTGGGGGGTAAGGAGTTTCCAACAGGGCCCATAAAACAGGTACTTAAGAGGACAACGCCACAAAGAGTAAGATTTTCCTCTAACTCAGAATGGAGAGAAAGTACTGACATTGTTTCAACATTATGATTCTTAAAATCATTTTTTCCTGCTAGCAAGGAACATCCTTTGACTAGTGGTGTACACACAGAAGACCACAGGAATTGGTGCTTATTTGTCAATTTTGCTACATCGGGCTTACATGTCAGAGTCCCATCATGTACTTGCTCACGCTTGGTTTAATCAGATGATTACAAACGACTGCACCACAGTGGTTAAAGCAGCTGTGTTCCAGCACTGAAAGTCCCCTGCTCCTCAGCTGGGACACACTGACCGACCCCTACCTGTTCCACATCCATTATGAAGCAGAACAGGATCGATCTGACAGTGCACAGAAAAAGGAACTAGAGAAAAGCTTGAGTCCCCAGGCATTTCGTTTTGGGTCACATCAGGAAGGAGAAGAAAAGAACACTGCTGGTGCTGTATCTGGCTAATTCCTTTTTTGCATGTGTGGGGACTGAACAGTTTTGAACGGAGAGGCAGCAGATAAACAGCAAAGAGAAGAGCTGACAGGTTTCTTAAAGGTGGGAAGAACACCCACGATAGCAAAACTGCTGTCTTTATGGGACGCTACTGAGCCATGCCACTTACACCTAGGAAGAAAGATAGAATCAAACATACAATTCTGTGCAGTAACCAAAACACCACAAGCTTTTGCTACAACACATTATTCTAACCCCAAACATCCTAAACTTAAAAGCAAAGAACCCAAAGAGGCACACCAGATGAAAAGGATCCCTGGCAGCACCAGTATGGCTTTTTGCTTTGACATCATCTAAGTGGCACGTGTGGATGCCTACAGCTCAGAAAGCTGAAAGCTCTCCTAGGAAAGATGTAAATACGTATTAATAGAGCAGAAATATTCCTCCAAGTCCCACACAGTACAATCACATGCTCTACAGTCACTCTCCAGCATTCCTCTCTAGCTAGCTAAAAACCAAAGCACACAGAAAGCAGGCACAGCAGTATGAAACAGTGGTTTCCAACCATCCTCCCACAGGAGCTCTTGGAACAGCAAAGGGTAAAAGTTAACAAAAGGGATTGTCTACAGAGGTCTCCTCAGAGAGCTTGGACAAACACTTAGAGAAGGTGGGGGATGCTTTTCAGGATCACTTAAAGCATTTCAGGCCCTGACAAAAAGACACCAGACCTTACAACAAAGAGATCCCACAAAGCATCCTGTTCTCTTTGTGCTCTACAGTTCAAGCAGAGCTGGAGTTCAGCAGACACCTATGAGTTCTAGCAATTTGAGATTAATACTTCATACTGGTTAAAAGCTGGGAATTCAGCACTGCTCTCAGAACTGTAGAGAACAAGCTTCTGGCTTGGGCAGTTCACAGGGCATCAGCCACTATAAACAGACTGGAGCTCAGGCACAGAAATAAAGACATGGAACTTAGAATTAAAATTCCTGTAAAGAGCTTCAGGAATTGCAACTCCATGTTCCTTCAGCTAAAGAAACAGACAGAATTTTTAAGAGGAAAGTCAGTTGCTCTGCTACAGCTGTGTAATATTCTGGGTGGCATAAAAAATCCTTGATCTTTAGAGCTCCTGGCAGCCTCTCCAGCTGTGGTTTCGCATTTGGCAGCAAAGACAGCCAGGTGAAGCGGCCCTCCTCCTGTCCCTATCTCCTGGGCTGGTTCCTGTCACCACACTGCCATTCCAGCGTACTGCTTCAGTGATAACACCATCCACATCTGTTTAAGGAACAAGACAACCATAATTCAACCCTACTGGACTGTTTGATTTTCTTTTGTGTTATGAAACAGTAATTGTTCTCTCTTTTTTTTTTTTTTAAACATACACACAATTTGTATTGAACTGTTTAGAGAGAAAGTGAACCCAAACTTACAAGCAATGTGACAGCATTTAAGGTTATTTTAACAATCCACATTTTAGTTATAATGGATACAGTTTTTATGCAATTAAGTTCATCTGAACACGATTTACATTTCAAAACTGTTCAAAAACTGGAGGAGGTATTGTCTGCAGCGAAGGAAGTGAACTTGTCTGAAGCATATGATAATAAGCTCTCAGAGCCGTCTGATATCATCATCTCACTCCTGCTCTTTTATTCATGGATATACTTGCCTTACTTTTTTACCCTGCTTTTTCAACTCCCAATTTATTTCACTTGGTCTTTAAAATTCAGAAGCTGAGATACAGTCTCTCAGTATTTCTGCCTATGCCCACACCTATGTTACGGTCATCAAAAGTTGCTTTACTTCATATGAATTCTCTTCCAGACCACAGAGCCACTGACCTGTACAAAGTGGATGACATAAATCTTCAACAGGAGGCACAAAGCATGTAATGAGTGTAGATCTCATTAAGACAGTTAATGCCACAAGGATATTTTGGATCGTGAGCACAAATCCTACTTAAGAACAATATGAAAGATTTAAGGGTTTTTTTGGGTAGTAATTGATATTTATGCAGCCTGCTCTGAATGCAGCACAAATGTTCTTTAATGAAAAAGTGCCTTCTATAGAAAAATCCATCAGAACAATGCCACAGGCAGCCAGCCACAGACTTGGCACGTATCTTGGCAGGGGTCAGCAACCCTGACACTGCTGCGTGTTGGTAAAGCTCCTTAGTTTGATCCCTCTACTCAAGAAAATCTGCCAGGTTTTTGCATAACTCCCCCTTCTCTCCCAAGTATTTTGCCCTCATTCTCATTTCCTTGGTTAATTTTACATCAGCCTGAAAGAAACAATAGTGAAACACCAGTGGGCCAAAGCTCACTGCCATCACCACTCCAAGGTGCTAAGCAATTAGCAGCTGGCAAAAAAAATTCATGTCTGGTACCAAGCCTTGTGATTAATGCAATCTTCTAAGGTACAATGTAAATAGTAAAGTTGACCAGGGCTACAACAACCCAACAACCCTGTCTCCTTTGGGTATCCATTGGGTATCTCATTTCAAAAAAATGAAATCCAAGTTCAAGCACAATGCACTACCATATAGGAAGGGTCACTTCGGCACCTGCCTTTCATGATTTCAGCTGTAGAAACACCAGAAGCTTCTCTCTGTCACTGCACAGAGCAAGGAAACTAACTGAAAGACTGATTTTTCTTTATCAGCCAGAAGAATACTTGCTCCACACTGTTCATTAAGGCCTTGGAGGTTTAGGCTGTTCAAGGTCTAAGAGAACAATAAACACTTGCATTGAATTCATTAACATCCTAAAGAAACTTAAGTTTTGATGTAGACATATTCAGTGCTCATACAAAACCAGGTATTATGCATACATATACAAAGAGATGGATACAGCTGCTGGGCAGACAGTGACATCCAGCTGCATCGAGATGAAGTTGAGAAAACAACAAAACAAGAATATATTTCATTAAGCTCTTCTGCAGAGGGGATATTAAGCATGAGCGCCCACAGTCTGACTTACAGCCCACTTCCAAAACAGAACAGAGCTAATGCATAAACGTGATGAGAAGAAGGTGGTAAGGGGATTTACAACATTGCTGAAAACATCAGAGTTTGAGAGAGAGATGAAAAGACAGCATTCAAGACTTTTGGCCACACTTCAGCAGAAGTTCTGACATTTGTCTAACATCTGTGTGTATCCATGTGTTAGGGCTGTTCCCTGCGACAAATGGGAAAAGGTCCTATTTTAGTTTTCATCACCTTGAGGGAGTGCTCAATACCCGTTCCTAGGACTGAATTGAAGAGTTTTGGTGGGCCAAAAGGTGGCAGAGCATTCCCTGAACATGATGGAAATGGAACAATAACTCATACTGACGTATGATTCCGACTCGGGAGATTTTCAGTTTTGTTTTGTTAAAAAATATAATTTTTTCCTGCATCAACAGGGATGTATTATCTCAAGACTTAATTTTTCCATAATCCCAGAGAAGCTCTGACTCAGGGAAGAAGCGTTCCCTGCTCCCGGAGGGCTGGGGAGCGAGCAAAGCAGTGCTCCCCACAGCCAGGCAGCCCATGGGAAGCACAGCTTTGGCTACAAAGTCTGGTATGTGTAATTCCATGAGCTTTTTTGGAAATGAAGTAGGGAGTGAATATCAGTCATAGTTAAAATTCCCAAACAGATGAGCTCTGTAGGATTAAAGTGACTCAAAGCTGGGATCATATTTACAATTATTGTAAAAAATGAAGAGGAGACAGTCCAGCAACTAGAACAAAGGGCAGGAATCTGGCAGTCTTAGCCCTGTTCCTGTTTTACAACTTGTTTGCTGTCATGGGCAATTCTCCTCTACTCCAGACCCATGTTTTTATTCCTATTCAATGCACCAGTACCAGTTTGGCACGGAACCTGACTGAACATCATTCACAAACTTGTGAGAGATGTGCTGGAAAACAGAAAAAGCTTTGGTATATTTTCAGTTCACACAGAGGACTGCAAGTTTACAGGCTGTCCAGGTAATACTTGTACTTGGTTGATGAACGCTGTCACACCTAGTATTAAGCTGTGACCTCCACCACTATATACAGACTGGGATTCTCCCAGGGACTGACATGGAATGAATCAGAAAAATAATGCCTGAGAGTCATCAGCAGTTGTAGAAAAGAGTAAGCAAAGGAAGAGAAGGAACACAACCAGTGTTTCTTTTGCTATTTAAGTGTACTAATCTTCTAGATACACTGATTTCAATGAAGCCAGAAAGTTTTTCTTCTATGACAAACATATTCATTTCCCCTCACATTTTCAAGGATTTTAAACATACAAGACACAACATGGGAACATATCCCAATTAACAGAGATATTTTTATAGGAAAGAAGGAAGATTAAATCTAAGCACTGTGCCAATCAGATACTATTGCTAATAGCTAAGCTCTTACAAAGACCTTGAAAGACTCAACACTGCAAGGTAAAGAGCAAAGGAATGAGTCGTTCGGCACCCCGCAGCAGTGCAGGGCAGCTATGGTCCCCAGGAGGACTGCTAACAGGTTAAGGAAAGCTGCATCCCGACCGGAATCTCCATTCCTTTTAATCAGCTGAGCACTGTAATAAGATTAGAGGTGATTGGGTAGAGTAGTGGGATTAAACCCATCCACTAATCCTCAGAATTTACTATTCACAGCTCAAATGCATTAGTCCTTAAGAGCAGAAGGGCTCTATCCTCCTAAAAGATGCAACAGTCAGAAGAGGTGTAAGATATTGGGTGAAGGAAAGTGTTCTCTAACACTGTTAAATACACACCATATATTCCTGCCTTTAAAGCATGTCACAGCTTCACAGCTGAGCTGGGCTGTGTAGGAGCAAGCAGCCCCATTCCACTACGACACTGCACAGAACAACACTGAATTTTTGCTTCAGACCTATCAAAACTAACCAGAAAAAGAACCTGTTATTGAGAGGGGGGAGCTGTCCATACAAGGAAGTAAGAAAGGCTGTCAGGAACAGGTCAGGTATATTTCTTCTTGTGCCAACTTTTTCAGCCCACATGTATAAAGATTCCTTGAAGGATGAGGGTAAAAAAACAGAAAAACAGTATGAGCATGCAGAAGAACTTGTTGCAGTCTGAAGAAAGAGGTGTTATAGTACCATCTAAAGTAGCAAGCTGTCCAAAATAACAGCGTAACAGCATGGCAGTAGGTGGATAAAACGAATACCTGAGCTTGGAGCAGCAGTAAGAATGCAACTATATAAAAATATTTTATAAATACAAAAGCTGGCTTGTGAGCTGGGAAATAACTGGAAGTTATACAGTCAGCAAAACAGCAAAAAGTGATGAGCCAAAACAGCCACCAATAACACCTTTGGGATTTTCCTCCAGTCACAGAATCACAGAATGGCCAGGGTTGGAAGGGACTTCAAGGATCAGTGAATCTCCAAACCTCCTGCCACATGCAGGACCACCAACCTCCCCATTTAATACTAGACCAGGCTGCCCAGGGCCCCATCCAGCCTGCCCTTAAACACCTCCAGGGACGGGGCATCCACAACCTCTCTGGGCAGCCTGTTCCAGCACCTCACCACTCTTTCTGTAAAGAACTCCCTCCTGACATCCAACCTAAATCTTTCCTCCCTCAACTTCAAACCATTCCCCCTTGTCCTGCAGTTATCAACCCTTTCAAAGAGTTGATTCCCCTCCTGTTTGTAGGCTCCCTTTAGGTACTGAAAGGCTGCAATGAGGTCACCCTGCAGCCTTCTTTTCTCCAGGCTGAACAAGCCCAGCTCCCTCAGCCTGTCTTTGTAGGGGAGGTGCTCCAGCCCCCTGATCATCTTGGTGGCTCTCCTCTGGACCCTTTCCAACAGTTCTCTGTCTTTCTTGTACTGGGGGCTCCAGACCTGGACACGGGACTCCAGATGGGGCTTCACAAGAGCAGAGTAGAGGGGGACGATCACCTCCCTGTCCCTGCTGGCCAACCCTCTTCTGATGGAGCCCAGGTACCATTTGTCTTCCGAGCTGCAAGAGCGCACTGCTGGCTCATATTAAGCTTTTCATCCATCAAGACCCCTGGGTCCTTCTCCACAGGGCTGCTCTCAAGGGCTGCTCCTTCCAGTCTGTATGGATGCCTGGGATTCCTCTGGCCCAAGTGCAAAACCTTGCACTGTGCTGTGTTGAACCTCATTAGGTTCACCTGGGCCCACCTTTCAAGCCCATTGAGGTCCCTCTGAATGGCACCCCTACCTTCCTCCATATCAACCGCACCGCTCAGCTTGGTGTCCTTATCAAAATCCTTAGCTTAGTCCTTATCAAAATCCCTTCCAGTTACTTATCCTGAATGGGAGAAGGTTAAGCATCTTTCTGGGATGCCATCCAAGCACACATTTCCTGCAGGCAATGACCTGCTCTGTCCCCTCTCTTACCTTATTCATAGTAAATGGAATTTTCTTCAATTATACATTTATTTTCAAAATATCGAAGCGCCTCACACTACCCGCAGCAAAAGAAATATGCAGGATCCCTCCAAATAGCTACTTTTATTTTTGTAACTGGCTTAGCAGGAAAGATATAAAAAGGGTTAAGATGGTCAAAGCTGATTGAAAAAATGCTACCCCTTTAACATGATCAAAAAGCTCTCCATTGAGTTTCACATACCAGCATTCAGCATTGCCCAATTTCCTTCTTTTTCTTGGAACACCATGCTACTTGTTAGACCTGAAGAGTTCTGAGAAAGCTAAGATGGAAAGCTACTAACACAGAGGTATGAAAGCACATTTCCAAGAAACCCACTTGGTCTGCTGATGACCTTTTAATAAGAGAACTGTTTCTTAATGCAAGCAAATTTTATCTGGCTGGTGTAGCAAGTGGGTGACCACTGACCCAAGGGCCTTTTCTAAAGACATCAGCAGAGTATGACATTTCAGGAACTGGCAATGCACTGCCTCTGTCTGAGTCTTTGAGGCTGCAGTAAGGTGGTCTGGGGCCATTTTGTGTTCTGAAGACTGAGAGGGTAGGGCCTCAAGTGCAGTTATTGATGAGACATATCAGTAAATGCAATTAGTGTGCATGCTTTTACTCTTAAATTACGGATTTGCCTAAGGGTAAAGAATGCCTCCAACACTGCGCTTACCGAAAGAAAGCTGAGAGAAAGAGCCCAGAGCTGGGTCAGCAGGTAGCTCTGTTCCATTAGGCTTCAGGCACAACAAGTGTCCATCTTCACAGGGCTTGGCAGTAAAACACTCCTGAACACAAGACTTACTGGATCCAATCTTTACCTACATCCTTTTTGGAGCTACTATGAGCCCTATGAAACAGCCAATGGAATATTGCTTCTATGTTTTCTTCTCCCACTTGACACCCAGAGAGACCCAGAACAAATGGCTGCATCACACAGCCTTTTCACGTTGTGGGTTGTTAGTGCATAATTGAAGACAAGGTCTACTGAGAATGAGGACCATGAGGCTGAAGTTCAGACACCTGCACCAGCAGCTGTTCCTGTGGCAAGGACTCTTATGCCGCTAACAAGGCAGTAAACACATGGCTGTGCTATTCTTCCAATCCAGGGCATAATCACAGAGCCCATCACGTCCAAAGAATGGCACAAACGTACCCAAACATGCATTCCTGAACTCAGCAAGCCCGGGCACCTCTAATGAGGGAGGAATTCAAAACATGACACGTTATCACATTGTATGGTTACAGGGACTGTCACAGAACAGCTACTTGACACCACAGAGAAATGGAAACTGCTAACCCAGAAGTATAAGGTGCTGTTCACTTCAATTATGCATTTCAAGGAGGTTTATGATGGCAATTGCTTTGGGATAGTCACCAGATCAAGCCTTACACACTGTGCTCTTTTCTTGTCAATACATTGACATCCCTCCATGCCTTCTTGAGACATTTCTGAACACACTGTGAAGGTATAACATAGCAAAACACAGAAGCCCTGGCCTGTCTTTCCAGGCTGTCTTTCCCTGCATGCAAAATCCCAACACTGGAGACATGTCACTGCAGAGTACAATGCATCACCTACCACCCAATTCCTGACCATACCCACTCTCTGATCAGCAGCATTTGGTCATATGCATTAAGGGAATAGAGGATGGGATTTCTTTAATTTATTTTTAAATAAGACTTTTCAAACTGCATCTCAGAAACATTTAAAAATTTATTTTCTTCTAACTTAGTTCAAAATCTAGCTCATGTTGCTATCTGTGCTGTTTATCTCCTGTATTTCATTCACAGTGAATTGATTTGGATTTTACAGGATGAAAACAAATAGCTCTGGGTAACATAGAGGGCTCTTGACATTGAGGATAGCTCTGATTTTGAGACTTGGAAACTGCAGCACAGAAACTATGCAACATTCCAGGCCAGGAAACTTCAAGAGGAGGTTGGAAATGGGCTCCTGACTCTCTCAGCCAATCATCACCACAATACATAGGAAGTAATTATTTGGAAACTAAGAGGTGATTAATGCAGGAGTAACTTTCTGGCCACTAGGTCTCTGTCAACACATCAGATGACAAACTACAAAGTGTTACCAGAGGAGTGAAGAAGGAAAGCATGCAACATTCCAAGGCTGCTGTTCTCCCCACCACTGAAGTGACGACCACTTGTAGGGAGGATAGATTTAGAGCTGTACTTCTCTTCCATGAAAAATCCAAGCAAAGCTGCTTATTTGGCAGAAGTGAGGCAGAGCCAGAACTCCTGCACAGTTATGGACAATAAAACCAAACCAGATTGCTTCCACTGGGCCACTGAATTTTTTAGATTTAATTTTTTTTTTCCCCGGAATGTGCTATCCATGAGGTCAGATCTTTCCCTAAGAAAGTTAACAAACTCCAGCAATCTCATGTCCTCCTCCTTAACCGGAGTTCCTCTCTGCAGAGGAGGGGAGGAACTGGACAAGGGACACATTCATCCCAGCCTACTTCTAACCTACTTCTTCAGGAAGTGGAATGACCAGAATGAGGAGTTTGGTTCCAATCCAATCTATATATATTTTCACAAAGCTAGTCACTAAAGCCAATCTGCTCCAAACATCTTTTAAGCTTGGTATTCCCATCAAAACGTACTGCATGCAAAATTTGAGGCACAGTAAGGCCAGAATGCTGCTTCTGGTTCAGAGGCTGGCTTGGTTATACATGTGCATGACCCCACAAGCAAAGGACGGAGAGTATGGATACTGTTGACACTGAAAGGTGTCCCTTGCACTGACCATGTGGCCCAGAAAGATCACAAGATCACACATGTGTGCATCCCTGCACCACTGTGAAAGAGGGAAGCAGACATGGTGAAGGACACCAAGCTGGTGCCCTACACCTTCCCTTCTCCCAGCCACAAGGCCTGGGGAGCCCAGAGAGAGGAGCTAGGCAGCGAGGGCACAAGGCAGCAGCAACTCAGACAGCTACACAAGCTTCTACTTCATTTGAACTCAGCATCCTCACCTTTGCTTGTCTGCTTCTCTCTTCTCACACAAATATCTTCCTGGCCCTTCCCTGTTTCCAGTTTTGAAAACTTGTGCTCTCTAAAGCTCCCTCACAATTATGGTGTCAAATATTGCTGTTCCCTGACACAAATGCTATTCCCAGCCCACTATGAATGTACTCTAGAAAGCCAAGGTAGGTCACTACCCTGCGGGCTGTACCTTTACAGCACGAGATCTTGTTTTAGGGTCACCAACCTACGTTGCTGTAATAAATATGGCAACAGAGTCTCACAGGAGGTCTGGACTCTTGGCTTCAGTAAACATGGCTCTCAGATGCCAGGCAGTGAACCCAGCAAGAGCAGAACAAGTACACATATTGAGGTGTACTGAGAAACAGGCCTGCGGTCCAGTGCTGCCTCAGGAACAGCTCAAGAGATAACAGAACTTATCTGGTCCAAAGCAAGTTTTCCCACTGAAACATGACCTAGCTTGTGCAGAGGCCAAGCATCCCTTTTCATCTACATGCATCTGAGACCTCTCCATTCTGCTTTCAATGCCCATGTTCCTCTGACATCAGAAGAAGCTTACATACTTAATGCGTGCAGTGGCTGCCAGAGGATGAAATAACATCCTGACTGCAGAATTACTGTAAAAAAAGCATTCAAAATCCACAGGTAAAGCAAAATCTGCTCAGAGGTCAAAGTACTCTGGGATCACCCGCACCATTCAGGGACGCTGCTAGAGGAGGGGAGCAATAAAGCGCAGAAGCATAGCATAAAAAGCTGCACTGTATGCAGACATCCAGAACAGAGAGGAATAGGCTACTGTTTATTCAGAAAAGCCAGATAAAATAGAGTCAACTTTCACCAGAACAGGGTTTCCAGATAAAAAGAGGAGACGTAATTTGGGTTGTTCTGGCTATAATGTACCCTGGGAAAAGAATACATTGCAGAAGAGATCAGTGAGAGCTTTATTTAGTTCTAAAGCTACCAGCCATCACCCTGAAAAACAGAGGATGGTGCCAAGCAAGAAATAAATATACCTGATAACACCCATGGAAAGTTTATTAGTCACCTCCAAATAGGAAGAAGAAGAAGGTCCTTTTGAAACTGAAAACAACAGCTGAATACAAAATTTGTCAGAATGTGACCTTCACTTTAAAAGTTCACCCAAAAGCAATGTGAAGAAACAGAGTATAGGGGTGAAAAGAGGCAGCAAGCCTTAGAGACAAAGGGAAATCATCATCTCCTGTCATCACCATCAATCCCTACAATCCCTTCAGTCACCAATATGCTGCAGGAGGTATCAATTGGGCACAAGCAAAGAGCACGTCTAAAGCAGAAAACAGACTATTGCACAGAGATATTCAACCTAGGGCAGACCTTCAAGACCTGCAGCTTATTCATCCAAGTACAGCAACAGATTAACACAAGTAGATTGGATACACAAGCTTCAGGCCCGAGCAGACACGAAAATCTCTGCACTAGGCTCACCTTTATTTTGGGCTTTTACTATTAGCCCAAGAAAAGTCAGCTCAGCTCTGTCTGCAACTGCTGGTATAAAAACATCCCATCTTCAGTCACACAGTACACGTATGATCTTTGTTAGTGCTCTGTTGCCCTCAACAATGGTCTTACATCCATGTCGCATGTGCTTTAAGGAAAGCAGGAAGACACTAAAAAGAATCATAGAATGGCTTGGGTTGAAAAGGGCCTCAAAGATCATCTAGTTCCACCCCCCCTGCTATGGGCAGGGTTGCCAACCACTGGACCAGGCTGCCCAGAACCACATCCAGCCTGGAAGAACTCATGGCCTGGCAGGGTGAAGAATTTTTCTATTAATGCGCAGGTTAACAAACATTGATATTAAAAGGTCTGTAAAAAAGGAGGGAGACGGAAACAAGCAAAAAGGAAGGCAAGTATTATCTTCTTTTCAGAAAAGAAATGTTGTCTTATTAAGTGGGAGGGGTAAGGAAGAATTCTGGCAGACATGGCAGAGCGGCCACATAACTACAGATGCACTGAATTGATGCAGCCCAGGGCACCGCTTACCTAAGAAACAACTCTACTTCTGGCACTTGTTTGAATCACAGCTTAAAACTATTTCTAAAATAGCATTTTCAGTGGTAACGGCACAGACTAACAAGGGAGTCACACTGCCCAGTACAGAAGAGTAAAGCAGCAGGCAACATACACGCTGCAGGCTAAGATGGCTCTGTCATATTAGATCATATCTCAATCCCATCTCCCTAAATTAATTCCTAAAGTAGTCCTATTTCTCTGGTGTTCCCAAACAAACTGTGCTGTATTTACGGTTACAAAAACAACATCTGTAATGCAAAGGATGAAGCTGATCTAACCAGAGCATGATCAGGTAAACTATGCTCTCTCTCTTTAAATGATGCAACAGCCTTCCTACCCCGAATTTATTCCCAGAGACAAAATAAACAAGGTTTGTTAAACATCTTAATAGAGTGATATCATTTTCAAGGGAAATTCCTCACAGGGAAAATATGTATCACGAGCAAACAGAAGGGACTAGTTTATTATAAAATGACAACCAAAAAAAATACCCCTTTAATATTTGCCTCTACCCGAGGTCAGCAAAGACAGAAAGTAATTATCTAACCAGGCAAACACACCATTTCCATCTTCTCACTCTACAAATCTTTTGAGTGTCCTCAGAACTTCCCTCATTAACTTATTCCATTGCCCTATCACCACTTTTTCCTGATGTGCAGTTTCAATCTTCATGAGTGGCATTTAAGCATTTTATTGCTTGCCCAAGGAGGATTAAATACAGGGACACCCCGTAGCTCTGGCACAGCTACTTCAGGGTTTCATCTACTCACAACTTCCACTACTGCTTCAGGCTTCCATTATTTTGTTTCTTATTCTGTCCTGGATGCAGTGCTGTTCTGCACTGTCAACAGCTTTCACAGTACAGCCTAAAGCAGTGTGGAAAAAACATATTCAAACAACAGGATAAGAATAGGGAAGAACCTGACTCAAGCTGCCTTTTCCTACGGTCAGCTGGTGATTCGGTTTTGCTGGTTCCGTTTCTTACTGATCAAATGCTTGCACTGTACCATCAGCATGAGCAGTTCAAATGAATAAGCACTGCCAGATTCATTATGGCTTCTATAGGTCTATAGAAGTCAGTGATATGGAAGAAGTAACAAAGCATTGCTCATGCTTTGTAGAAAAGGAACTGATAGCAAGGTCAAAGCCATCAAGGAGGTAGGTAGCCATGGGAACTCTGGGAACAAGAATGTCTTGGCATAGGATGCTGTGAGTGATAGAAGTGAAGTGGAGGGATGCTAGGAAATCAACTGAAGGCTACTAAATACAAGGATGCTACTTCTGTTTTAGAAAGACTTTGTACCAGAGGGGTATGAAAGCAGAAAAGGTGTTCTAGGGCTCTACAGAGCCCTTTACATGCATACATGAAAGTCCACAGCTTTGCATGTATATACACTGCCTCTACTACTCTTATTCTCCAGGCTTCTGTTCGCTGCTGTTACTAGAAACAAGACCTGAGCTGGAGGGGCACTTGTTCTCACCCAGGATGGCTGTTCCACAGACAGACTTGGAAGCAGCGCAACAGAGCAAATGCATTAGAATGCATCTTCAAGTCGATCCAGCTTCATCCCTTTGCCCAAATTTACTAACTCGGTGTTGGAGGGATCCTGTCCTGTTCCAGCTCAGGACAGCAGATTTGCTGAAAGCTAACCCAGAAAAGGGAGTGAATAGCTTATTCTGGATCCAATGTACCAAACTTACTTGCACAGGGATCACCTGTGTAGAACAAAGATGTAGTAATGAAGGGCATGGTTTGGATGTAGTTAACTTAGTGGTCTTTTCCAACCTTATTGATTGATTCTATGATTTTAAGGGGGGCCCTGCAGGGGGAAGGTGGAAGGACCCACCCAGCCGAGCACATTCCTCTCAGCAGCAGCCAAGAGCTAACACCTCGCAAAAGTCATATCTTACGTCTCACTGAAGCTTACCAAAACATACCTGCAAATTAGGGGCTTTCCTAAGAAAAAGTGGCAACCCTGTGAAGTGGATGCTATGTAGGATCGTTGCTCCTTCAGAAGCCTGGCTGAAGTTCTCCTGTAACTAGAGATTCTGCCCCAGCCTCCTGTGCCAGCACTAAGCTGGTTCTTCACCCCCCCATCACTGCTTGCCCATCCCGGCTCAGTGCACTTGGAATAGCATTCCCTGAGGCAGTGGGCCCTGAACATTGAACAAAACAGTTTGTACACTTGGTCAGCACCTCGAACACTATGTCCAGATTAAAGCATTTTATAAGAGTGTCCACACTTTTTGCCTTTGAATACTGAGCAGAGTAGGCTATGCATACAGAGCAAGTTTAAAGACCAAGTAAACAGAACCATGTATTTCCACTTGCAACTGCAGTACCCAGGCTGACCCACTCTGTCCGTACTGTTTGCAGCACTAGTACAAGACTACAAGCACCGAGTTATCCAAAAGGAGCACGTGCTGCTTATTTTACCTTTAATTTTAAACAGGTCCTGAACAGATTTTGAGAGAGCTTGACTCACTCGCCCTGATCCTGCACAAAACAACAGTTTCTTGACAGAGAAATAGGAATGGGAACAAATTCTGCTGAAGGACTCTGTTTGAAGGTCCCACAGATCAGCAAGTAGGTACAGCCACAGGAAATCTGAACTCTGAACAGTTTGCCACAGCTTACTGAGAAAGAAGGAAGGAAAATGTGATATGCTCTTAGGAATATTACACTGTGATTAGAAAAGGAATATGCTGCTTCATAGAACGATTGTGACTCACATACGGGCTCTACTTTTGCATCAGTTTATTATGCTAGCCAATCTACTAAAATGACCATACATTTTTTAAAAATTCAGCCATTCTGAATGTGACCTTGCTACTCAGTACTTCTCATCATCTGCCCTTGATATCTGGGCCAGTGCGTGTGTACACACAGAGCAGTTTTAAGCATCTCACTTGCCTCAGGGTTCTGATTATTTCTGCAAAACAGATTTCCTTGCTGTGCAAGAAAAGCCTCAACTTTGAACCAAGTAACAAGGACCCCACTTCAAACAAAGTTAATTGTACTCATAAGAGGGTTGCTGTGATGCATAGACATGAAAATACAAGTTGTCTACATTAGACACTACCTAATCCGGTAGTTTAATGGAATACTTGCATCATTATTCATATCATACATGGGGCTTGCTTCACTTTAAGGACCAAAACCACGATTATTTCTGTTTACTGTGTTGTTTCTCATAGCAGGAGATAAAAATTGCAGCATGACTTAGTGTTGAACAAGTTTCTTCTGTTAAGAAGGAGCAATCAGGTGCATCCTAGACAACAGCAACATGAACATCAGCCCACAGCCATGCGTCCTGTTACGCTCTTCTCTTATTTCAAAACCAAATTTCTCATTAGGTTGATGGATAAAGGCCTTCTGAAAGACAAGATTAAAACAAGCAAAGAAATCTGCACAACAAAACTCCTGCCCAATACGGACTTTCAAACATGTTAAGCCTGAATATAAATCTGTGAGAATTTAGTGCAAACAAGCATTCTTCAATTGCTATTACAGCATTTTCAACATAGCAGCTAATACGGCAAACAACTCATACAGGTGTACAACTGTAGTCTTGATGTAAATACAGCACCCTTCCTGCAATTAAATGCACTTTGTCAATAAAAAATGAAAGCAACAAGGAGTCCTAAGATGTGAGTGAATAGCCTTCTCATATCAAAATATGTTTTCAATCTAAATGAAAGTGACCAATTCCCTTCTTGTTTCTTATAGAAGCTGTTAAGGACCTACAGTGGTGAAGAGATGAACTGATTAATTCTAGGAGAAACCTTTGGGTTTTCATTAAAATACATGCATCAGACACAAAACTTCATTCTGAAAATGTTTGTGCTTTTAATAGCATATAATAAACCCATGGTTGTGCTACGTATTTGGCATTTATCTTGACTTTTTAGGTCCTAAAACTCTCAGTCCTAAAATTCTTTAGTCTTCCATAAAACAAACCGGAATCAGTGTTGAAAAATCAATTATTATTATTACTGTTTTTGAAGTGTTTTACAAATTAAAAAAAGACAATGTTTTTCTGCATTCAACTCAGCAGTCGAATTGCATCAGCAGCTGAATACTGAGAGACCTCAAATTCAGGTAATTGTAATAGTAACGTTGGTAAGAGACAGAATTTAGAAGTTAAATTACTCTAAATTCACTTAAGGACAACTGGCTTCCATATGTCTGCACTGTATTTATTACACTGTATCTTAAACCAACGGGTGTGTTCTGTTCAATGATGCAGGAGCAGAAGACCCCCAGAGCTTTGCAATTCACCTGAATGCACTCTAGGTTTCACATAAAAAGAGTTTTTAGCTTGAACTCAAGAATATTGAGGCTGAGAAAGAAAACTCAATGTTCATTAGTTTAATGACATTCTGGAGCCAAACTTACTGTCAGCTGTTATGTAATCTTCCCTTTTGATTTCCCAAGGCAAGATGACATGTGCAGCCTGCCGAAGACAAACTTTCATATTACTTAACAGCTGGAATAATACATATGACGTGGATTGAAGGCAAAAGAGTTAATTAGTTTTTAAATGAAAAATAATAATGGAATAAAAGTTAACAATGGCCTCTGCCCAGTAGGGAAGTGTTGAGTTCTCCATGCTGAGTCACCAAGGGAAAGGTCAACAAGCAGAGCCCCCTCTCAACCGACTGAGCACCGAGGAATTCTTGCCTTAATTACATGTGAACCAAAGCAAGTTGAACAAATCTTTACAAATGAGACTTCAAATCTTCTACAGAAAAAAAAGAAACTGAGGATTTGGTGCAAAACTTTCCTCTAGCAAGAGGGCCTCTGACAAATTCATATAAAAAAATTAACGCTGTCTCAAGACATCAAATCAAGTACGTTCTAATTTGTTGTACAATAAATTGGGGAATGACAGGATGCAAAGCTCTGTCAGCAGATAAAAACGTAACTCTGAAATTGCTTAGGAACCATCAGGCTCGCTCGGCCAAGCCAGACAATTCTGAGAAATATTGTGGAAGTTGACAACTGGTGTATTCCAAGATCATTCCATTTTGGCTTTGAAATATTTAGCTGTTCATAACAAAGTCACCTTCATAAACAGCAGACCTCCAAAGAGCGATGAAGAAAGATGCATGCATTTACCATGACAGTGATGTACCAAAGACTGCTATTGTTTCTTCTGGTTACGCTGCCATTATTGAATTTGAATATTGAATTAACATCATTTTTAACTGGAAATATTTTGCAGATTGGTCGCTTAGGTTGTTGCTGATTTAAGATTAAAGCGAATAAACCCACTTACTTCTGGCTTTAATTTTTTCAGTACACTGGAGACTCATTAACCAGCAGTGCAGTAATCAACATTTGTGCCGTAACTTGTAGCCTAGGCAACAAGGGACTGTATTTATCAAGCGTGAAATTAGCATTAGAAAGTAACTCCTATGGAAATTAAGTAGAAGCTATTGTAGCTTCTCACCAAAATTTGAACAGTTGTTGTGACAACCTTAAAAAAAAAAAAAAAGACAGTGGGGTGAAGGGGGAAATCTTTTCTCTATTGCAGACATGAGTCAGCAGTAGTTCCCATTGAAGTCCTTACAGTCACAGTGGTGTAAATTTAGTAGGAAAAATTAATTAGTAATTCCAAAAGAACTTACTGTAATTTAAATGGTACAAGAGAGTCTAACTGAAGGTCTGAAGTGGAAGAGCAGGAAGGGACTCTGAGTGTCTGTATAGCAGGGCAATGTACTTTATTTGCTGCATCTTAATTTTCTCCGGCACCCCTTCATACCTGAAGCTCAGTAAGTACTTTGCTTGAGGGTTTATCGGCAGCTCGTCTAGCAAGAAGATTAAGTGGTTCAGCTAATTAGATAGCAATGCTCTTAGCTCTTCTCCAAGAGAGCAGCTTTGTGAACTTCTGCAGCAGAAGCCTTGCACACAAGAGTCATCTCCCCACCGCATCAGAAGAAATAGCTGCGCCTGCCACCAAGGAATTTCATGGTCCACCCTCGGCCTATTTCCAAAAGGCTCAACAAAAACCTTCAAACCACACTGACTGTAAAATGTCTCAGACCCTTCCAGTTTCATCTCGTTGTTTATTACTGAAGTCAGTGCCAAGTGATTAATTCAAGATACAGATAAAAAGCCTCATCTCGCTGCAAACACTGCCTAGAGAACCTGCTCTTAAAAAGCCTCCAACTTTTCCTAAGCATTCTTGGTTTCAACAAACATTCAGTGCCTTCCTTTATCCCAGATGATTTGAATCCTGTCCTTGAATGGCTGAATGACTTGCCTGCTCAGATTTGTTCTGCTGCCTGTCCAACACACAGATCAGACTGCTGAAAGTGTAATAGGATTGCCTAAGAGTTAAAAAAAAAAAAAATCAATAGCATCCAGTTGGCAGAAGAGTTAATTTTGCTAAGCCAGACCTGCTAATTAGGTCTGAGGAGATTAAAGAACATCTAATGAAAGAGATTCATCAGAACACAGTAGCCCTGGTGAGAAAGCTCTTCTCCAGCCCCATAATCATGTTGTCATTATTAACCTGCTTGCAATAATAAATGAATAAACTAAAAAATCAAAAGTCTCATTGTCCCAAAGATACAAATCCCCACCAAAAAAAAACAAAAAACAAAAAAACAAAAAAAAAAAACCAAAAACCCACAAGGAACAAAGTCTACAAACCCAAGAGATGGCTGTCAAAGTATCACACAGAAAGCCTTCTCCCAAAGTATGTAGCGCACTCCAGCCATACAGAATGGCTGAGCTATGTTGCAGTGAACGTTATTTTCTGCACTGTATTGGCTGCCTGGGTTGCTTTTAGTGAAACAGCACAGCGTAGCAAATATTGTAACATAAGCAAGACCAAACCATTTTCCTCCTGTTCAACAACCACTTGCCTTCAGTTACAGAAGCACCAAATAGGCCTTTCTAAAGGAGGCAGCAACAAAATGAACGCTTTTCTCACACTTTCTTGCTAAATAAAATGCCAAGAGATGGAGCCATTGCAGGGAAGATAATTGGCCACAGATGGCAAGCACCAAGGAGAACACAAGAAGTGACACGACAGCCTTCAGTCAGACGGTGACGGTAGGTTAAATACCTGAGAGGACAGGAGGTAGCCATCACTGCTTCAACAGTAGATTCTCATCTAATTCCCATCTTCTCCTCCAGAAAGGCAGCACTAATGAGGGAATCACTCCTCCTCCGCCTGCACTGCCAATCACAGCCTTATTTAACAAGCACACACGTCACTTTTAAACCATAAGAGCGGAGTTACACCTGCAGCTTCAGCTTAAAAAAGCTGAGAGGTCTGTCTGCAGAAATAGCTGTAAAAGGCAAGACGAAACATCACTCTAACCCCAAACCTTTTCTCCCCAGGACCAACAGCAGAAGTCCAGGGAAACAAAGCAGGCTGCAGTGCTCACATAACATTACAGCTGAGCTTAAAGTGACAATGACATCATCCTTCATAATTTTCATTCCTACTCTTTCAACTGTAAAACACTACCTGTATTTTCCTTATATTAAGTACTGAAACTATGAGTACTGAAACTATGAGTACAAGCTCCTTGACAGCTAACCTTACAGTGAAGATGGCAGTTACACAGATATACCTGTATTAACTTGCCCAGCCAATCTGCAGGCCAGCAAAGGAAGGACAGGATGTACGATGCCAGACGATGTTCTCCCTAGCGTGATTGTTCACTGTTTCTAGACACTATAAACCATGTTTTGGTTATCACCATTGAAAAGGTCCTTGCTTCACATCCATGGGGAACACCAAGCAATGTAATGACAAATGCAAACAGGGACTGCTCCAAGGACAGTCTACCAGGACTTGCACTGTAGGGCTGACATCTTAGTATTTATTTATTTGTTATGGAAGTTGTGTTTTGTGATCTACTCTCATGTGACCTGTCTCAACCAAAGTAGTTACACACAAGCTTTAAAACAGAAATGCACTTCTTGGCTATGCTGTACTGAAAAAGCTTGATTTGGTTCTGAGATTTAGCCCAGAATCTCATTAATAGAGACACCAGTAAAACATAACAGGGGTTAAGCAGATCTCAGTTTTGATGTTTTCCTTCCTACTCAACACATCATCCTCTGAAGTCAATAAATTCATTAAGGCAACAACAGAAACCAGCTTGGACTCCACCGCATTGTGAAGGACCACTAATCTGTCTGTGACTCAAAATAGCAGTAAGCTCACCTTTATTTTCAAGAAACATTAACCTAAAAAGGAAACAAATCTAGACTTAACTAGTCATGGTTGGCTATCTCTACCTAATTAGATACAGCAGGTACTTTTCATTAACAGCTCTCCAGCAGTTTCCTTCCTGGCCCAAAAACTGTGCTCTACTAAGTATAAAAACAGCCCCACTGCAAACAGCCTCCTTGCAACCTGTCCTTTAGGCAACAGTCAGGATTGCACGTGCTTTGATGGGAGATATTTGAAGCTGCAGCACTGCTGCAAAGAGTGTGCTGATGGGCAGGGGAGGGGAAGTAGGAGGAAGTGCTAACAGCTAAAAGCCACTTCCAAACATCAGGTAATGGCTTTCCTTATTTAGGTCCAGGGAAGCATCACAGTCACATATTGTGAGCCTGCTATTTTTGTGTAGATGAGCTTTCACACTGAGCAAAGACATTATGCTTCCTGGTTATTCTGTATTTATTTTTTAAATAATCCTTACAAAGTCACCAGTGCCAATCCCAACACTTAAAACCTCACACAGGTCAGACCATCTGTTTCTTGGAAGGGGAGGAGAGAAAACTGGACAAAAGTGCCTTCCCCCTTGTATCCTTCTATCCTTGTATAGAAATCTAAAATAGGCAATTAACTGGAATAAATAAATAAAACCTAAAACATGTTCTCTGATTTCTTCTACCTCCCACTGTAGAACGTTTAAAGAAATCAGCAGTAATGAAAGTAGCTCCAGAACTCAACCAACATCATCACTATTCAAAAAGCCGACTTACAATCCGGTTTTTATTATGTCTATGAAATCAGTTTTCAAGTCTTGGTGGTTAGACACCTACAGGAGGGTTCCTAGTGAAAACGAAAGATCAAACGGAGGGAGGGAACCTCTGGGAAAAAAAGGCAAGCCTTCCAGCCCAGGTGGGTTTTGAGGGACACAAATCAGCTGACTGCACAAACCAAGTTCCTGTGGATGCACATGAGGAAGGGTCCATGAGAGGCAGATGCACCTTTCCTCACCACAAAAGGCCAGCTAGCAAGGCACAGCAGCACTTTCCCAGTGCAACTCCTTTTGTCATAGCCATCAACAATCCAACACATGCACTAACATAGCTCTTGTTTCATCAGTGTTTATGGCCAGAATTATAAATCTAACCTGTTCTATTTCACAGCTTTAACATTTCCTTTTTGTTGATATACTCAGTGCTCAAGAGCCACTCATCCCACGTGGTCAGAGACCATTTGCACAAGCAGAAATCCAGACATCCAACCACCTCTATGGGTCTCTAACCTAAAGCCACAATAGCCACCGTCCTGCTCGACCCAAAGATGCTGCTGGGGCCTTCCAGGATCCCTGGTATATAAGGATCCTGTTTCTTTGAGTGGTCAGCAAGCTCTCCCCACATGAATGAATGAAAACTCAGCTCCACTGAGTTAAATGGAAGGTTTGTCCTCAACTATAATAGGAAGAGAATTTCATTTTATTTCTTAGTCTGGTACTGTTGCCTTTAAAAAATAAATTTAAAAAATCAGGAAAACAACACTAGAAGCAAAGCCAGCACCAGCGATGCTAAGCTGGTAAAACTATTCTCTGTAAGTTGCATCCTCCCCCAAATCCCAAAGAAGGGAATCAAACAAAATCCAGCTGTATTTGTTTATCAGAAGACCTTATGTGCATGGCTTTGTGAGAGCTGAGCTCCCTAAATCTTTCCTTCTACCTGCTCAAACCGTTCTCCTTAAAACAGACTGCTCTGAAAACAAATGCCTGGACTCGTTTTCCCCCAGTTCCACATACTGCAATGTAGGAACTCAATAGCATCTAGGAGGTTAAAAGTATGTTTTGCATACACTTCTCTGCAACAACAATGAGGGCAGTGCAGAGCTAACCCAGAGCTGAACAGCAAAACAGCCATATCTGCAAATGTGCACATTCTCGGCTATAGCTGTTTACAGGTTTGTGATTCATAATTAATACCCCTGATGAAAACAACTACTCGTGTCTGAAAGCCCTAAAGCCACAATGAGCTAATTACTAATAAAAGCTCTACAGTCCCCATTAAGCTGTGGGAATGCAACAAGGTACAGCAAATAGTGCCACAATGAGCAAAATTTAAACACTCTTCTCTTTCACATAGAAATGAACACCTTGCTCCCCCCAGCATAACATCAGAAAGACCACGAAGAGACAACCCAAGCAGAAAAACCAAAAACAAAAACATGGCTTGTAAATTAGTAACTAGCTAAAACTTAGTTCATTTACCTGAGATTTCTCATTATAGGGTCTCAAAGTCAGAACTCATATTTACCAAATATGTGGAGCAGGTTTATCTGCTGTCTGTGCGCTAGGGAAATTTAATCCTCTGCAGCTCTGATTGGGATTGAATAATCAGCTGAACAGCCCCATGCTGGGAGCTCAATACTTATAACTGGAAACGCAGCTCATAAAGATCAGTATGGATGAGAGATTCAACTCAATGTTTGCAGAGATTATTATCTGTCATCTCTGTGCTACTGGGCAGCCAATCCATACAGAAAAACAAGTGTTGGGCTCAGCTCCCCTTGGGTTCCCTTTTAAGCTCTGGTACCAACAAAAGTGAATGGCAGCATGCACATGTGCACAGGGAGAGCAAAATATTACCACTGTCAGCTGTTCAGCACCAGGACACACTCTGCCAAGCACGCATCCCAGCAGTAGCAGTCAGCACAACAGAGCTAGCAATTAGCAGGTATGTTAGCAGAGATGTTCCAGCCCAGGATGAGATGCTATTACTGCTAAACCATTCCAATAGCAACTGTAACAATTAACAGCAGGGCTGACAAAAGGTATTTGCTCTGAAACTTGGTATTACAGAGTCAGAACAAGGCACAACATCTCGGAGGTCGTCTTCATTTCCCTGCTGGCTTGTGCACAATCTCTGACAACTGCAGCAACATTCAGAGCAGTACTTCAATGCTAATGTGGAGAGCTTGGTGGGCAAAGAGGAGGAGGCAAGAAATAAAGCCAGTAACCCTAATGCTTTGCAAAATAAAAATAAGAAGTGATTCACAAGAATGAGCTGCTGTGTTTGGACACGCAACAAGAAAAACAGACCAGATGTGATACATGAATATTCATTGGAGCTACTTCTGTTCAAAAAATAGGTTCTTAAGCATAACATACGCTGAGTGACTTTCAGAAATCCTCACCTTTTTGGAAAAACATCCATTTTTGGCACGTAAAAAGTTAATCTGGTCCGCTGTAGCATTAGGACTTTCTAATTTTCCTTTAATCAGTAACTACTGCTTCATGAAGACAAACCACCTATGAGTCTCAGAACAGGCGCATGTAAAGCTCTTGTGATTCTGTCAAAGCAACTAACCTTGGCCAACCACTGCCACTGCAGTGTCAGTACATTGCTGCAAGGCTTCCTAGAGTAACAGGCTATGACTGAGACAGGATACAAATCTCTGTCAAGGGAAGAATTTGTGGGAATTGAGGGAAGAGAAGGTAGGACCTCTCTTGCCTACATTATGACATCAATATATTGCCTTCTGCACACAGCTTAGCATTTAAGTTTCTGCACAAGCCTGCTGCTAATTATCCAATGAAAAATTAAAAATAAAATAAAGTTGCCTTTATTTCTCAAAAGCAAAAAAATATCCCACTTCAAAAGTGTAAAGCCAACAGCTTCAAGGAACAAGGATGCCCAGAGCAGAAAGCAACAAAGCACTGTGATGCAGCCCCACACCAACTGCATTTAGAACTCACATGGGGGCAGTGAAACTGGTCCAGCAGCACCAAGGTGGACACTTGCCACCTTCTTTCTCTTGTTCACAGTCTGACAATAAGATCATCCCAGAAGAATTTCTGGGGAGACCTCACTGCGGCCTTCCAGTACTTGAAGGGAGCATATAAACATGAAAGGGAACAGCTGTTTACGAGGGTTGATAGTGACAGGACAAGGTGGAATGGGGGAATGGGCTTAAGCTGAGACAGGGGAGGTTTAGGTTCAATATTAGGGGGAAGTTTTTCCACACAGAGTGGTGGCACACTGGAACAAATTGCCCAAGGAGGTTGTGGATGCCCCATCCCTGGATGCATTCAAGGCCAGGCTGGATGAAGCTCTGGGCAGCCTGGTCTGGTGGTTGGCAACCTTGCACATAGCAGGGGGGTTGAAACTAGATGATCACTGTGGTCCTTTTCAACTCACACCATTTATGATTCGATGATTCTATGATCAGTATTGATTCTGTCTTTGAGTCAGACAAAAATTCAGACCACCTCCAGGCTCCTCAGCAAGTGTGAAAGCATCGCAGCTGCAGAGAAGCAGTGCAGTCACCCAGAGAACAGCCCAACACGTGCAGCACAGCAGGTTTCACCCTCCCTCACCCCCGCCCAACACACAATTGCAGGCAGTGTTTCACCATGCAGCAAGGCCAGAGCAAAGCCACAAAGGAATCTTACAGGGTAAAGAGAAGAAATAAATAGTTAAAGAGGGTCAGTTTCACCTACTCATCCCTTATCAATAGTCAAGCTGTAAGTTAAGGACAGATATCCTTAACCTGCAGTTAACTGCCAGACCTTTTCCATCCTGAACTCTAGTAACTGTTAGATGAATTCATTTTTTCACATCACAGATACCACACAGCAATGACCAATCAGACTAAGACTGCTTTGCTTTTTAGAGGTCAAATCACTGAATCCATGCATGCTGTTTTACAGCACTGATGCTGTACACACAGTCACTCCTGCCTTCAACAAGCAGGTGTCTTCCAAGTATTCACCGAGCTCCTGCAACTTGCACTTTCATTCACTATCCCATCCTTTACTCAGGATTAAAGGTGAATTCAAGCCTGCAATATTTATTAACATTTCTAATTAGGCTTACCTAGGGCACTGGCAAAACTCCGAGATAAGTAATCAGATTCAAACCCTGAATTCCGTTGTTTTAAGTGGAATATGTTCTTTATTTATAGCCACTGTATCAGTTTTATCTGACAATTTACAGAAATCAGGTCTGAGTCATCTCTGTGGAACTCGGACTCAGCATTTACGCTATCAGCTTTTAACTTGGAAAATAAGGAGAGTTGAAGCAGTATGGTCAGCATTTGCAAAGGAGATTGCAGAGATGCTTGCTTTGCAGCACGGTGACAATTTTATAGGTGTGTTTCTGTCTAACAAGCCATATACAAGGTTACATCATTTTACAGCTATCAAAGAATTTCAAGCAATAACCAAAGAATGGAACAGGATTCCAGCTATTTACCATTATAGAAGTACAGACATCTTCTTATCAGCAGCTTTTCAATCAAGTTCAAAGTAGCTTCTATACATTTCTCACACGCATCAACGACAGTGAAAAAGGCAAGTTATCCTCTAAGCCTTCACACTGCCACTCAGCTAAGTCATTTCAGAAACTACTTTCACTATACAAGATGCAAACTTGCAAAATGTACTTTCATCTTCCCTTAGAGGCTGACCTCTTCAGGGTTTAAGGAAACTGCTAACTTGCATTGTTATCACGTGATTATATAGACAGAATACAATAAACCAGAGCACTGGAAAAATCCCAAATAGCAAGAGATGATCTTGCAAATACAAAAGGAGAGGGAGATGCTCTGGGTCTGAGTTAGGCACCTCTTACAATTCCACTTATGTCAGCACGATGGCAAAGGCAAAGATGAGCTTGGGCACAGTGTTCTTGGGGCAGAACAGCTGCTCACCACCAGTCTGTGGGATCACCAAAGTAAAGAGAAGAGGAGCCCAGGACAGCCTGGATCTGTTGGCAGCAGAGGAAACGTGTGTCAGCACAACCTGACAGCTGACCAGGACAAACAACACAGGAACAGACACAGCCAGAAGATAGTTACATCTAGACTAAGAGACTCCAGGCTACATCCAGGTCAGTGCTATCCAGCAGGAGCCAAGGAAGGTTGGAACATCAAGATAATCTTATAGCTGCCTTAAAAGGAATGGAATTAATGACCACCAGCACAAAGACTATAGCTTCGTGAGAAGTCAAACACAAGCTTCCTGCCAAGCAATGCTCCCTGCCCTCCAAATGACATCAGAATCATCCAAAGCTTCCCACTACTCCTTCTGTACTGTAACAAGCCCCAGTTCCCACAGGGTTCTCGGCTCAAAAGTCATACACAAGATGACATCTTCCATCTACTCTGGAAGGTCAAATGAACACGTGCTGGGCACCAACATGAAGTCAGAGGAGCACCTCACACTGTCACTGCTTGGCCCAGAAACCCTAAAAGAACCTGATTCCTTCACAGCAGCACAAGGAACAACTATTTCTCATAGCCTTGGACAGTCCTCAGCACTGCTAAGACCACATAGACAAAATAACGTAAGTTACCATTTTCCCTTCTTTTTCTTGTTTTACCTTAAATTATTTTGCTCTGCTATAGTAGCCCAAAAAAGCTTGTTTGGCTTTTGTTTTTCCTGCTGTGTCATGGTACTATCTGAACTCACAGCAGCTGCTGAATCTGCAGGCTCAAGAGCTGTAGTACATCCACTTGAAGGACAACCTTGGCTTCCAGGACTTCCACAGCACGGCATCCTTTGTTTTGTGCCTTATGACACTTACTGGATATGTGCCTATTCCAAAAAATGTTGTGCTTACCCAGCAAAGCACCTTCATAAAAATAATTTTAAGGATAACAAATGAGTTGGATTTCTGTTCAGCAAGCGGTTCCGTAGTGCATGGTCCCTGCAGACTACGTCACTGGACTAAGAGTCACAGCAGAGAATACCCAACGTATGCTCACAAAGGTGACTCTGTATCTCCTTCTTGCCTGCTCTCAGATACAGACAAGGAAGAGAGAATAGAGATGAGAATATTATTCGTAGAACTTCTTAATTATCTTCAAATAGAGGAAGCATAAGAAGCAATACTTTCAAACATCTTGAGAAACCCTAATTTGACTCCTCTACTAGGACCTGCACACTGCGTGACTTAAACAAAGTTTGGTAGAATTGTGAGAGATAGTGAATTAAATCTCCCACATTAAATGTCGTGTTCGATCTGGCGTTGCAATCTACAACAGCATTTTCAGACAGTTAAACAAACTACTTAGAAAAGAATAGCCTAGCATACATTAGCCTTTCTCATGTATTTTCATTGACCTTCTCAGAACTGGGACATTCGTTGACTGGTAAGTCATAACAAGCTCCTTTGGCAATCCCAGGCAGCCAAGTAGAGACTTGCACAACTGGACACCCAGATCTCCCAGAAGAGACATGAGCACACTAAAATACTTTCCCAATTTGATAATCCATGAATCACCAGGCAGGTGGGGGTCACAGAGCCCTGCCGAAGCAAGCGTTGTGCTAGGCTGTACCAAGAGCTCAGACCTGCTGACTGCTGTGCAGGCCACATGCTATGGCAAAATGGATGAGTATTTGCTTCCCATACTTTGGAGGCTCCTCTTTGCCAAACTGAACAAGCCCAGTTCCTTCAGCCTGTCTTCATGGGAGAAGTGCTCCAGCCCTCTGAGTATCTTTGTGGCCCTCCTCTGGACCCGCTCCAACAGCTCCCCATCTTTCCCATGTTGGGGGCTCCCAGACCTGCACACAGTACCCCAGATGGGACCTCATGAGGGCAGAGCAGAGAGGGACAATCCCCTCCCTGCTGCCACACCTCTTCTGATGCAGCCCAGGATACTGTTGGCCTTCCAGACTGCAAGCGCACACTGCTGGTCACGTTCAGTTTTCCATCTACTGGGACCCTAAGTCCTTCTCAGCAGAAGGGATGGAAAATACTGAACATGGCGCCAAATACGGTTAGAGAGCAAGTGAGAGTGTTATTCCCACCTAAATAATTTGAATAAAGTCTCCATCAGTGTGAGAATAAACCCAGCTATCTTAGTTTCAGCTCAGTGCTCTACCTGGCTATGAAGTACCAGCGCTTCAGTATGCAGGCTGCCCAAATTGCAAGGAATCAGTTTTGAAGCAGAGTTTGCTTCTTTCATCAGTTTTTAATTAATGACTACAGATAAAACAGATGGAGAGCAGCTTTTATCTTCATGCTGCATTGGTCTGCCTCTTGTGAAGATAACGTAAGAAAATTCCTTTGACAAATTAACCAGACAAGACGCCAGGAGTTGTACTAGGATCTCTTTCCACCAGGACAAGAAGGACCAAGCCCCAACAAAGCTGCCCAGAATACCACCCTCATATACTCAGTGCACACACTGTCTTCTGCACATGGACTAATGAGCCCACATGCCATTGCAGCAATTGCACAGGCTTCCAGATGCCTCAAAACAGACATTTGATAATAAATTGGGAAAGCAGGAGCTCTTTTAATCAGGCTTTATCTTGAGCAAAGTCACTTCACTGATATCTGTTTTCAATTCAGAGGAGGTAGCAGACCTTGGCCTTTGCTGCACTGTCAGCTATTGCTCTTTCGGCTGCAAAGGGATCACTAAACAGATGTCAGTCTCTCTACCTTACTGTAGGTATGTTTTCATTTGCTCCTAAAAACTCACACACCAAGAAAACCATGTGATGGCTGCGCCCTCACCCCAAGTGCTCTATAAAATGTATAGACCGTCCCTGAGGTGTCAGCCAGAGAAAGTAAGCCCTGCTACCCAACAGTGCTGTGCTACGCTACCAATCTCAGAACAAGGCAGCTTGCTCCAGGAAGGATTTTGAAGGTCACAGAAGTTCTGCTCAAAATGTCTGTCCAGAAAAGATACCTTTAAATCTACAGATTCAAAGTCACACAGATATACTCCTTCAAAAGACATTATTCCGCAGTTCCTTCTATCTCTGCATGCTGAGAAGACTTCATTCTTCAGAAAACGTTCAAGTATTTTATACGGCACTCAAACCAGAGGACAACAATCTCCTGAGCTGGCCAACAAGAAATGGAGACAGGTTAAACACAGCTTCACCATGAGTCTGCTCTGTTCTTGCAGACTGCTAGTGGGAGACCTTACAGAATGTACAGAAATGGACATCAAGTCAGGATGTAGAAGTTATTGCTAATTAGGAGTTTTTATGAGCAGCTTTCAAGACAGAAACTCCAGCTGTCTGCTGTCAGCTCCCACCTTCTTGTAACACAAAGTTTTATGCAGTAATGGTTCCGACCGCTCTTTTCCTTGTGAATTTCAGAACACTTCAGTAATTTTGTGCGGCAGCTGAACTGTTGCACACTACAAGCAAAGAAAAATGTTGGTAGCAAGGAACATTTCTTATTTTATCCTTTTTAAACGGCGGAAGCAGAGCTTTTCCTGAAAACAAGGTGGTATGTTAGGCTACTAGAGACTACCAAACAAATTCAAACTCTGGTCTCCAACATCATACACATCTCCAGCACAACCCAGCAACGTTTCTTGGTTTCCTAAATGTGCACCACTTGCTCCAGCACTGTTTAAAATTCCATATAACTTCCATTATATTTGTTTAGCATTCACGCTGAGACTTCTTTGATTGCTTTACTCCTCCTACATCTGATACATTAAAATGATCTCTACCTCATTTCCCTCTCCTTGAGGGATGGTATGTTTGCCAGTTTCGCACAACAGTTTTAATAATTCATCTAACAGTAAAATGCTGTACTTTCGGTGTTAGAAAACAAGAGAAAACACTTGCGTTAAGAGGGAAAAAAGCACTTTTTCCTGAAGAGATTCTCAATAAACAGAAATTCATAGCGCAGCCAAATCTTCACCACAAGCACCTTCAACCTTAAGGCAGCTGCATTTCTGATTTGCCTTCAGAATTCTAAAAGGAGTAAAAAGCAACTAGAAATATTTTAGTAAAGCAGTGAGATCGCAACTTATTTTTAGGACATCTCAATTCCCGTGCTAGGGCTTCCAAAGGCAAACTTATTTAAACCATTAGTGGGAAAAGGAGAAGAAAAAAAAAAAGAAAAAAACAACTAACCTCAGTGCATGACTTGTCTCATCCTGAACCTTCACAGTACAGGGCAGTGACTATTTCGGTGTGTTAAACCCCAAGAGGAAAAGCAATGGGAGGAAAATTGATTTGCTCTGTCATGCACGATGAAGCAACTGCTCATCTCAGGCAGTCGTGTTCTATTATCTTCTCTCTATCAAAGCGTAATGCTGCATTTTCAGGATGAAGATGACCCTCACGCTCTATTTTAAAATCCAGACAGTAAGTCTTTGGTAGCGATATGTTTAAATGTTTAATATAAGCCACAAAAGGACAATGACAAGCGTTATAAAAGCATTTTGGAAATCAAAAAAGCAGCTCCTCTCTTATCAAAGGAAGATTAAAGGGGTGTTTGAAGGTCAACCATGAAGTGCAGACACTGTTAGACGTTAAGAGGACAATGTGAAGACAATCCTCCTATTCTCTGAAGGAACACTGGGAATAGACTATACTTTCCAGCCTGACATCTTCACCAGGCAGTATCACCTGAAGATGACTTTTGGAGATGCAAACATTTTGCCAAATACACTCATTGTGGATTCCGTCCATGGTTTCCCTGCCCTTCTGGGACAAGGCTACCACCCATACACATCCCTGAGGCCACAGGAACTGGGCTTAAGCTCCAGAAGATGATGCCTTTCTGCTGCTGAACTGTATGCAGATGGCCTCCACAGGCTGTAGACCACCGATTCCCCAGAAATTTGGGGCACTCTTAAGAAAGTAAGGCCCTGAAATGACTGCAGTCCTACACGCTGATGCACCCACTTGTCTGCAAAGTAAAAGCCAGAATGAGGACTGCACTGGCAAGCAGCAGGGCCCTACCACCATGAGCAGGCTGAGCCTGTCAGAAGGCAATGTGTGTGAGCCCAAATGCTCTCATGAGGAGCCCCAGCCCCTTTTAATGGCACGAACAGTCTAACAAGAGTATGGAAAACACAGCTCAAACAGCACTGACTTGGTCATGCTGCAGATGGAAGGGGTAGGCTGGGGCAAGGAGTACTCTGCATTTTAGCTTTTACAGGAACTTCACCAGGTCTGTGCTCTCCATAAGCCCTGTATTCCTTAACTGGAACCAGCCAGTCTGGAGTTAACAGCACCGCGGCTGTTACATCTCCTCATTCTAGAATATTTCCATGACATTATTCTGCTCCTAACCATGGAAATAAATATGGGGCTGATCTCATTAACATCTCCCAAAGCTTTTGATGTAATTTTAATATATTGCCGCACCTCATTTCCTGCAGCTCTCTAGGGCTGAGGTGACACACTTTTCCTTCTGCTCTTCCCGCAGTGCCGGCTGCCGTGAGTCAGCAGCTCCATCCGTGCAGCTCGGCGAGGAGTGGAAGCAAAACAGGGCCATCTTTTTTGATGTCGTAGTTCTCAACACAGTCAGCCCTCCCTGCTTAATATTCGTTGCTGTGTCATCTGCTGGGGAGTAAGAACTGCAGGTGCTTTTCTCAGTTGGTGCAAGAGCTGAAGCCATGCTGCTGAGCTGCTTTTTGCCGGCTTCTTACAGTGCCCTTCTCCTGCTCACCTCCACTGCAGCTCTCCAAAGCATCACAGTCTCTCTCCTCCCTTAGAGAAGAAAGATCAGAACTCAGCAAGGTATGAACAGCCACAGAATTTGCCATTTAGAGGCAACACTGCAGGACCCAACCATCTCTGCCCTAAACTCTGCATCTCTTCAAAATGATGGCACACAACAGAGGATGCCCAGGCCACCCTATAGCCCAGCAATGGGTTAAAGTGAAACGTGCACCCAATGCTAAAGCAATGTATATGGTTTGGGGATATCAAAGAATAATAAAAATCATAGGAAAATACCATTAGTGAAACAACAACTTTAAGAGAAGAGGAAAAAGCTGACTAGCACGCTAGCTAACAGTCACACATTGCTGTGCCACCCAGAAAGTGTGAGGTTTGGCAAAAAAGGTACCATTACAGAACACTGACAGACTAAACAGCATCACAATGCACATTTTCTCCTCCAATTACAAGGACACAAGCAAGAAATGTCATACTTGTTCAGTTTATTTGACCTTGCCATGCAGTTCACTGACTGTGAGCACAGGATGCTGCATCCCCCTAATTCCACCCTGTGCCTTGACAGTGGCCTGTTCTTCAGTTCAGCTGCAGCAAGGAGACTCTGCAGAAACATGACATCATCTCAATTTCTTTTACAGCAAGGACTGTGATTAATACTACATGACCAAAGTTCCTGACTCCCAGTCATGCAGTTTTGTACAGTTAATCTTTACAGCAGCTCAATACTGATGCTGTTTCTGGTCCCTAGTCCCTGTGACAGGCAGCCAAGTTATCTGTTCCACATTTTTCAAATTATTTGAGATTATTTCCTTAAGCTTCTGTTCCATCATGGGAAGTAGTAAAGCCTCCAAATCATCAAGATTGAAGATGCTAGACCTGAAAAGCTATAACCACATACTCTCCGCTCTCTGTGAATACTTTGCAGAAAGCTGAGTTTAGGTAGAACAGTTTCATATAGCTAAGTGACCTCATTAATGTTTATAAATACGTAAAGGGTGTCAGGAGGGTGGAGTCAGGCTCTTCTCAGTGACATTCAATGATAGGACAAGGGGCAATGGGTACAAGCTGGAACATAAGAGTTTCCACATAAATACGAGAAAAAACTTCCTTACAGTAAGGGTGACAGAACACTGAAACAGGCCGCCCAGAGAGGTTATGGGGTCTCCTTCTCTGGACACATCCAAAACCCACCTGGATGCATTCCTGTGTGACCTAATCTAGGTGTTCCTGCTCCAGATCGATCTGATCTTTTGAGGTCCCTTCCAATTCCTGACATTCTGTGTGATCCTGTGAAGTGCTCCAATAAACACACCAAATGCACAGCACGCATGTGAAGAGAGATGGTAGGAAGTCAATCTCCTGAAATGGGCTGCAGATTTCCAGCATGGAAGGGTGAGGGCCACAAGTCCAACTACTCTATGTAAGAAGGTTTCACATTAAGTCCTTCTTGCTCTAGAGAATATATTAACCACTGGAGCTGTACCAGCCACAGGTGAGGAAAAGAGAACACATGGGAGAAGAAGCATTAAGCCAACAGACACTTATCATCCATTATATAGCCCTGAGCCTCACACATTCATACTACTGAGGACATGGTATGGTAGTGCTGTGTGGGCCATATTCTAAGCACAGGCAAGGATGCCAGTGGATGTGGATGGAAAAACATGGCTATCTGGAGGTTAATGCTTTGCTAATCTTGTTTGAGGCACTGCTTCAGTTCAAGTAACCTGCATCTTCTATACACATCCCTTGGACTGACAAACTCGAATGGAACATGTTCTTACCAGTAAGGCCACTCCCTTCATGGTCAGGCTCATGTCAGATCTCCACATAGAGAAATCTTAAAAAACATTAAGAAAACTAATCATCTAACTTCTCTTACACCAGCCACCAAAGACCATCCCTGACCACCCTCCCATCACTTAAGCCTGACATTAAACATTAGCAACTGGTTTATATCAGCCAGGCTTAAATGGCAACCAATTAGTTGCTCTGCATTAAAGGAACTCAACTTCTTCACAGCATATTGCAATACTTTCTCCACACAGCCCAGGCATACCAGCGTTAGCCCTGACAGAAGATCTCAGAAGGGTTTTGCTCTAGTTTTGTTTAGATCCTGGGTTCTCTAAGCAGAGGTCACAAAGTCTGAAGAAAGTAATGAGCCAATAGAGGCTCTCCAGACTCCAAACACTGTTTGCCCTCACTTCCAAACTAAGTACTTACAACAAACTTACTCTTAGAACTGTGGCAGAGTGATTCTCTTTCAAACAGTCTGAATCAGAACAAAGTATCCACTTCTCAGCCCTTTCAGCCTGCTCAGGAACATTGAGCAGACCTTCCCTGATGCCAGACTCCCAAAGCTTTTCCATCCTTTAGCCTCTCGTTGTTTATCCTGTCATGCTTTCCATCTCATCGCTCTCCTGCTTTTCTGCTCTGATTGAGAGAAAAATACACATTACAACGACCAATGAAATATCTATTCTACATGCTGTAAGCAGGAATGAGACTTTGTGGAGAAAAATCTGTTCATCGTTCCTCTTGGAATAGAGTAAGTCCTTCTTCTATCATCACCTTCCCTCCGCCCCCCCCCCCCCCCCAAAAAAGTTCCTACAAGAAGGACTAAAGAGAAAAAATCCTGCAAGCAAGAAGTTTCACCCAGCAGCACACAAGTCTCATTTTGCACACCTCGTCCCTCTGCTCTCAGTAGGAGGAGAAGCAGGCAAGGAGCATCTTCCACACATGGACAGAACTGGGCCACAAAGCTAAAGAGGGGAGAAACAGCGTGAGGCAGAACCCTACGGCTAGAGGGCAACAGCTCGTTAACATCTCTGATAACAATCCTCAGAGGTGCAGAACGGGAACAACTCGTTACTTCCTACCTGCCTTATTCCAAATCTCCCACACCCAAGGAACTGATTAACTCTCCCTTGGAAAGGCACAAATCCCCGCGAGGCAGGGAATGAGCTGGGGGAGGACAAACAGGTGGCAGAGCCGAGTGGCCCGCATGCGGCCAAGAGGAACGTACAACTTTTAATTTTGCTTCCATGGATTTTAACAGCGGCGAGAGCCAGGGCTTACTCAATTGGGATACCTAAAAATAGCACTTGCCTAAGTAACCACACAGGACCACATGGGGCTCTATTTTCCTTAACTAGCTTTTGATCTAATGGAATTCTTCAGTTAAGTAAAAGAAGAAACGGGGTCTTTGTGGTGAAAGCACATGACTGGGCATTAGGAGAACTTGCTCCCACTTCGAACTGCTACAGATTTGGTGTTTAGTGTTCTACACAAAGCAATGCAGCTCCGAAAACAATCCTCCTCCACTCTGAATCCAAAACCTGACTGCATTTCAAGGCAGATGCACCTAAGCTTGCTTTGCTCCTTCCAGCAAGCTGCAACCTATATCCATGAGCCAGGCGAGCACCCAGTTATCCTGGTGCACCCCACGCCAGAAGAGCTGGTCTTAAAAGCCTTTTGTATATCTAAGCACGTTGCATTTATCCTTCTACACTCTGTTGTAGCACTGACCTTTGTACTTGCCTCACAAGACGAAAACAAACCTCCTTACAAAGGTACAGCACGGTTCTTTATGTACTGGTAAGATGTTCTCCATCATCCCAAAGGTGCTCGAATAGTGCAGCAAAATAACAAAGTTATTGCACTCAGCATGAGAAAGCAGAGCGGCTGTTCAGTAAGGTTGGAAAGTGCAAGAGCAGAGCGGAAGCTACATGCTGGTATTTCAAACAGTCAACAAGCGAGTAACCTGGTGAGACCTCTAAGACCTTGACCAGGATAGACAAGCTCTGCCTTGCCAGAACCAGCAGCTCTCCTGGGTTTGCAGAATCCTTCTGTTTCCCACCTTGGGGTGAGGTTGAGTCTCTTCCTTTCACCCCACAACCTGCCTTCAAAACATTTGACTCCTCAGTTGCTGTAAGAGCTGGGATTCTCCACAACAACAGGTTTAAGTAGAGAAGACTAGAGAGCAAAACAAGAGCTGGAGACCAGGTTAGCCCCTCTCTGGCTGACAGCAAAGCAAGCCAAGCTAGCATGAGAGCAGGAGACACTTCAGCAGCCTTGCTGCAAAGCCAGGGCTTAGCACACCTGACAATACACTTAAACAATGCAAAACATCTTTTCCAACGCCTGCAGCAAGTCAGCTCATATCCTAAAGATCTAACACACATGGGCCCACAAGCGCTTGCCAAGTTGTCAACATGGCCTTTGATATCAAAAAGCTTTGAAACCCCTGCCTTAAAGGCCAACGCTTGTTTCTCCACCCATAGTTGAAATGCAAGATGCCTGAAAGCTATAGAACTATTTTAACATCGAGCATGCAGGAGTCCACACCGCAGAGCAGACACGTTCACTGGGAACTGCAGTTGGAAAACTAACAAGTCTCCTACTGCTACAATAACCGTAGCTGCGTAACGCAAGACTTGCCAGGATCGCAGGACACTCCAGTGTTTCTAGCGCTTTCTGTGATCTCCATTAAGTGACCAGCCCAAGGAGCACCTTATTTAAACTTACACTGAGGGCTAGAACATCAAGGGATGCTGGGCAGGAAGGATAATTTACCACTTTTTTTTTTTTAATCTCTTCAATCAATTTATACACCAAATGGAGATTTTTGTTTCCCTTCAGAGGGCAGGGAGAAGAAAAGACAGTTACTTCCCTATATGGCAAAAGAAAACCGAGCATCTCACCTTGCAGCCCAAACACGACAGATAGCAGAGGGGCATTTCATGCATTCTTCACATAGATGCAATCCGTTCTCTATTGTACCCCCTTTCATTTCTTTTCCGGGGTGATGGTGACACAGTGACTTTCCCAAGTCAGAGAACACCATCTTCACTCCCATGTTTTTCACATTTCCCTGACATCCCGGCTGGCCGCACTGCGCCCTGGTTGCCCTCTGGCACAGCCCAGGAGGACCCACAGCACCTGATTCCCCATGGCGTGCCACAACCCACTGGCTCCTACCAGGATGGTGCACCAGCCCCCAGATTTACAGCCAAAGCCCAGAGCTGTGATTCCTCTCCCTGAACAGCACCACAAACCAGCTGCTCAGAACACCCTGCCCACCGACACACACCAGGCAGCCCTAGCACACACTGCAGAAGGAGCCTGGTCTTCCCCCTTCAGCGCAGTACTTAGGAGCTGTAAGACATGCATTAAGGCTGGTCTGATCCAGACTTTTACAAGCTCTACATTTCACACTAATGTTATCAGCTAGTAAATCATGCATGTTGAAAGCAAAAGAATTTTTTAATTTGCTTTTCCTATATGCGCTCCTTGGAACCGAGTGTTCTGCATGCCTTAATCGTTTTCTGTCAGTCATCTTTCCAATTAAGACCTGCTCCTTCCTTCCTCCCTAATTTTCCCAGTATCTTACACAAAATTTAGTTGCTGACGTGTTCCAACAGGGACAAGAGAAACGATCAGTAGAGATTAGAGAGTGCCAAGCATCAGCCAGCTTCTCAAACAACTGACAGAGGAAATGCAAGGCATCTTCAGAAGTGGAGGATTTCAGAGACAAAAAAGAAAAAGGTAATGAAAACCCCAAACAAACTCAAAAGATGAACCCTTATACATCAACTCTTCATTTTGCTAATTTGAATCCAAGCAAGACCAATCACTTATTGTAAGGTCACCTTTAATGTCTACTAAAAGGCACTACATGAGCTCTATCCTAGGGTAAACTAATCCAGGAAACAAAACACAAGGACAAAAGTGAACAGTGTCTTTATGGATTACTTTTGCAGGAATACTCATTAACATGAACATCATACCTGTTTTTGCAGTCCTTAGGCACAGAAATTTGCCGAGGGCTTCAGCTCAAGAGCTTGTCAGGTCATATATACTGTTATGCAGAGTGCACCATTAGCAGAGACCGGCACCTACCACACAACTCCAGATGAACAGTAAATGAACCATCCACTTGAACCACAAACAGAGTAGCTAGTGGTAGGTTTTGTTTTTAAACAAAGATGCTACTGATTATATATCAGCAAGAAGTCAAGTTGCAAGGCATTAACTAGTATGCTCTCATCTCATTTTCCCACCAGCAACAGGATTCACAGATCCAAGTTTTATTGCTCAATAGCCACAGTTTCTGCCAAAAATCACAAGGGAGCCAGGGGGAGGGAATGGCAAATATGAAATGGGACAACAGCTGTCAAGGTAATTTGATAGCAGTGATGGCTTCTTGAACCAGTGGACACTCTTGAGAATGTGAGCCAAGGCCTCCAGGCATCCACAGAAAAGCCAAGCAAGATAAAGAGCTCGGGGAGAGAGCTGATACAGATGTCTGAAACAGAAGAGAACAAAGAAAGCCAAGGCCATCTAACTTCTAAGAACTTCAGTTTTCCAAACAAAAAAAAATACAGAGCAAGTCCAAATCAGCCCTCCCAGCCACAAAGACAAACTATCTTTTGTTTAAAAAACGTTTGCTAGTTTTCCCAGTGCCCTGTCCAAAAACATGCCAAAACTACAACACCCAAACAGAAAACAGGAGCAAAGAATGAGCTGACAGATTAAGGGATCAAATCAGTATTTTTCTTTAGGTTTGAACCTAGCAGAACTTTACTACCAAGCAGCTACCTGTGTTGAGGCCCACAAAAATTACATTTACATCTCCAATTAAGTTTGTAACAGTCCAGTGCCCACAGTAAAAATCTTACTTGCTGTCTCCATAGCGCAAGAAATATCCAAAGGAAATAGTTATCATTGGAAACCCTGACAAGTTCCACACTTTTAGTGCAACTGCTCTGCTAAATGAACCATCACTTCAGCAATGAGTCACATCCTTCAGTGGAGCAGGAAGAGGAAAGCTCGTTTGCCTATGTCTGTGGCACCTGTTTTAGTGACTATGGATCACTGAGACAAGCCAGAAGGGCATGGAAGCTCTACCAGCAAATCAGGAGCATGCTGGCTGTGACAAAGAGCAGCAGAGAAGGGTCACATACTTCAGCGATTATTCTAATCAGTAGCTGTAACTCCTATTTTTTCCTCTACTTTTCTATCATAGCTTTTATTTTCTGTATTCTATGCTTTAGCCTTCCCCCACGCACTGTATAACAACACTTTTCCCCCATTTCAGAGTTTCAGGATTCCTCCCATCCACCCCCATACTCAGCCTTGTCTCAACCATTTTGTAGGAGGTTGCAATATCTGAAAGAGAAAAAACCATAAGCACACCATAAGTGCTAACAGCTTTGTTCAGTATTATTGTCACCCGCTAAAAACGTGCCATCTCTCAAGACATGACTGCTGTCAAGACACATGTGCGTGCCCATGATAGCACTGAGACGGACACTAACAGTCAGTTACGCATGTTAAAACCAGTTTGCTCTCACAGAGAAAATAAGAAGCAGGTGACTGTTGTCTTCAAGAATTGCTAAGTCTTAGTGTTTCAAATGCGTACATCAAAAAGCAGCAACCTTCGTACGTAGATTTAAATCACAAACTGCAAACCTAGCTTAATGTTCAATTTCTTCTCTAATATATCTTCGAACACCATTCTCAAGCACACCCCTATGGTGAGGAGTCACTGGCTTGTTACACTGGGCTGCAGATTTCCCCATAAGCACTGCAGCTTCCTTATCCAACCCTGGAGGGACAATCTACCAGTCCTTGTAAGCACTCACTACAACTCAACTACCTTTACCAACCAGTACAAAAGCTTTTGCCTTAAGAGCATGTCCTGCAGAAAGGACCTCAGGCACAAGAAGAATGGGCTTTTGTAGCTCCTGACCCTCACACAAGTGGACAAGGAGAATCCCCAGAATGACTGACTCGAAGTCAAACAGGTTTAACAACCCTTTGCCATCTCTGAGGCAGAAAGCCATTTGCTTGGTATGTCGCAGGTAAAAATGTGCACGAGTAGGGGAAAAGGCAATGACACATCCACCCCATGCAGCTTGTAAAGGTTAACAGTTCTGAGGTTGCAACATTCCATCTCGTCCTTGCACGTCCTTCTGGGGCTGCCCCACCTACACCCACCATCACAGCCTTCATCGCCCTGCTGCAACGCAACTCAAAACCAAGAAAAAGTACATTTTCTCTAAAAACAGAAAGCTACTTCTATTACTTCTGACTGCGACTTTTCCATTGAGATTTCTGAATTTGCGGACACAAATCACTCATCCTTCATTTCAGCAAGCCAAGGGAAGGAGGAGGAGTGAGGCCCTGCCCACCTCTTCCCTCCCAGGCCTAACCACTGGAGAAGGAAGAGCAAATAGATCAGGCCTTCACCAGGTTCCAATGGCATCCATTTTCCGAATGGAACAAACAATATTCTCAGCTCCCCCTCCTATTCCTTCCTTCCACGTCACAAAACAGCAAAGAGTCTGGACGGAGCTAGACAGAACAACGCGGTCACAGCCCCACCATGCCATCACTCAAGCGGCAGAATCCAGTCTGCCAGCGCACCCAGAGAAAGCAGGAGCGTGCCTGCACAGCCACAGCGCAGGGCCGATCCATCAAGAGGGCATATCCTGCACTTACTGTTATTCCCCATGTCACAACAGCATATGTAGAAATAAGGGGAAAAACCCAATTCTGCCACTCCTTTCAGACCAAATTTTACCAGCAGAGAAACCAGGCCTGGACCTATGTCACTGCACCTCTCACCCAGATGGTTCAAGACTCCCTTGAAAGTACAGCAAGTACGAGCACCAATTCTATTATTCCCAAGAGAAACAAACTTGTCCATGGTGCAAAACCAGCTTTCCAGCCAACACAAGAAAAAAGCTTGAGGCTTCTCTCATGATGGAGCCAAGTTTTTTTGTTTTACTTTGGTCAACACCTTGTCACCTCTCAGAAAGGAGAGCTACTTGTATATCTCTCTTGCTCTGAGCAACCTGATGGAGCTGCAGGTGTCCCTGTTCAATACAGGGGAGTTGGACAAGATGGCTTTTAAGGGACCCTTCCAACACAAACGATTTTATGATTCTATATCGCACAAGAGTGGGAATTTAAGCAATAACAACAGTCCTGCCACTTAAACACTTGCCTACTAGGTTTTCAGCCCAGCAAAAACAGAAAAACATTTAGTGCGCAATCAATCATAAACTGGACGTTACTTTAAAGCTGTCTGAAAACAAAAGGCACATGGGATAAAAAGGATAAATGGTGCCTCTGACACAGTAAGAAAAAAAAACAGATCACAAACTACTGGGTCAGTAAGGGGTTAGAAACCATTCAACAATGAACTTCACGGCACTACTTTTAGTATCCATAAACTACACAGAATAAACCATTAACTGCTAGGGCATTCACCTTAACTCTGTCTCCAGTCCTTCAGCGGATGTCCTCATCTCACCTGTAGCTACTATCTCCCTGTCTCTCCTTTCTTCACCTTCTGCCAACAAAGTGTGCCAAGAGTACTACACATCAGTTTGCATAGAGTGATGACACTAAATAAAGACATTGACAAATAATAACCTCAGGGCAAGAGAAACAAAAATATGACTCATTAGTGGGACTGTCAGTCCGCACAAAGTTGCAATCGTAACATAAGAAACCTCTTACGTGAAGAGCAAACCAAACTCACACTATATACCTAAAATTACAGGAGAAAAGGAGAAATGTACCTGCTAACTGGTTTTGTGTAAGCCAGTGTAGGAGAAGAGAAAAGAAAATAGTTCTCATTCTAAAGCAAAGTAATTGAAGCAAAAAAAAAAAAGAAGGCATAGCAGCGTATATGAAAATTTGATCTTTTGGATTACCCAGTGCTGTCCGACCACTTCCCCTTCAAAAACAACATGTTCTTGCCTGCACTTCTTTGACACACTATCAAAGTGGGTAACGTGAATGCAGGAAACATGGCAAATACATTGAATCTTGGCAAAACAGAGAGCTCAGCTCTTTATCTCGGGTAAAGCCAGCACAAACTCTTATTCTGTGAGTGGACCTTTTCCCACCATCCTCATCACCTGCTCCATTGTGTATCAGTCTGATAAAGTAGTTCAGCCATTACCCATTAATGCCACCACATTTGTTAGATGAACATCCTGGGCTCTTGCATTAAGATATTCCAAATAGTTAACGGTTCCAGGATGGCTGTATATCTATTTGAAAAAAAAATAAAATTTAAAAAAAACAAACAAACAAACAAAAAAAAAACCTGTTCTATCTTCAAAACCCAGTAGCCTCACTGGGAAATGGTCAGAGATGCAGCTAGACAAGTTTCCCCTCTCTGAGTATTTTCCTTGGAACTTCTGAGTTGGAGCCTGTGCGTTGCATGGGACTGAGATGGCTATTACTCTTGGAAGCCGTTCTCCCAAATTCTTTCCTTTACTGGAAGATGTGAGATTGACGATTTACAAAGGAGAAACATATTAAGGCCTCTTACCACTGGACCACATTCAGCAGGCAAGCAATATGTTCAAATCCACCTTTCAAGCCAGAAGCCAGAAAGCAAAATGCCCTCAATACTCAGACGTATCTGCATCTTCCCTCTTCCCCAGTTTGCTTCTCACACACTAAGGAGAAAGTTTACAGCAAAAACTAGAAAACTCAAAATAGCTGTTCTGGAAGGCAAGAAAAACATCAACAGAATGGAGCCCTTGACATCAGAGCTCACCTGGTAGACATCTCATCGTATATGCAGCAGGTGTGCCCCCAGGGAGAGCAGGAGAGATTGGGATTCCTACCTATGATGCATCAGGCAGCATGGGGAATCCTTCAGCCCCACCTTTCAACCCAGTGGCATTGGAAAAAGAAGGAAAAAAGAATGTTACTGTATTTGCTTGCATATTGGCTGCGCACCCTCCTACTGCACTGACAGGTTCCACCTTCCAACAGGCATCAAGTAACAGATTGCTGTAGTTTTTGGAGACTGCATCCATTATGTAGGTAATTAAGTTCTTTCACTGCTTCAGTTGCCTCCCTCCACCTCTAACCTCAGGGGATTCCCATGTTGGGAAGCCTTCACCCCCCACCAAGACTGCCTGTGGGGTGAACTGTGCAGCTCTGTGGTGTCCAGGCTTTTCTTGGGAGCCTTCAGTCAGTACAACATGAGCTGGATTAAACCAGTAAAGCTACTGGCAAAGCAGTTCCACATTAGCGATCATAACCCCCCTCCGGCCTTTTGAGCTGAACAGACAGAGCTGCAAATCTGTCGGTCCTGCTTATGACAGAGAGGCTGGCTTTATCATATGGAAAAGGAACAAAACTTGAAGATTGCTATGATCTCTGTAAGGGTCACATGCAAACGTACAATATAAGGAGGTTTTTAGGCTTGTCATTGCAAGCAATGATTTTCAAAGGGATTTTGATTTTTCTGAGAGAAATCCTGTTCACGTTGTGTTGCAGAAATGCCTGTGCTATGAAGAAAAAAGAAAAATACTCCCAGTGAGGATCGTGAAGTCCTTGAATTTAGCTGTGACCTAACCACCCCAAAAGGCTCCGGGCAAACAAGAATACTGAGGAGAAGATAAAAGTTATTCTGGTGAGGGCAGGGAACCAGCATATATCAAAGGCCAAGTCACAGCCATAGAGCAGGGTAAAGCAGCCCATAGTGGGAGCTATCCTACCCTGTGGTGGGGCATCCCTTACTTCTCTCCTCCCCTGTTGGACAGCAAGACCTACTCAAGAAGTCTTCATCAAATGTGGGCCTACTACCCTCACTCCATCACAACACTAAAAACTTGCTTTCAGCTTTTATTTTCCACACACGTATCTCAGTTATGCAACGGCAAAAAACATGAATTTGCACAGCAAAAACACATCATGCTAATCTTTCCATCCTGAAGCAAAACCAGCCTAGCGCTGTCCCTTGGCGTTCAAGTCAGTGTTACTGGATAACTCACAGCTCAGCCCTACTGCACTAGGACAGCATTTAATTGAAACCTCTTACCAGGTGCCCTGTAGTACTAAATTAGGGCCCCTGTCTGCACTTGCTGTGTACAGAAATTGTAACTGTAAGAACTGTACTTGCTTCAAACGGAAAGATGTCCCAGGCTAGATAGGAAGAACTAAGCCTGCAGCTTGCCCAAAGCCCACAGCCACACCTACTCTTGGTGCCAGATATAAATTTTTATCAGGAACAAGTTCACACCAGCAGAAGGTTGTCTTTCTTCCTTCTTTTTTTTTTTTTTTTTTTTTTTTTGTAGGAAACCAGAAATCGCTGACAAGCAATTCACAAGCAATAAAAGCGGGCACCCGCTCACCCCTGTCCTCACATAACTGCTGCCTAGAAGGGGGGCCTGCAGGCTCCTGCTCAGCAGGGCTGCACTTTGAACCCCACAGTGCAAAGGGCAGGCTGGATGATCCTCCCAAAGCAGGAGGTGGAGTGCTGGAAGGAAACCAGAAATGGCAAGATCCTTCAAACTGTTTGCTGGTAGCAGAGTGACCAACTTGGAAGCAGAGTCAGCATTTTGTTGCTCTGATCACCATGGACAAGTAGGGAAAAAGGTCTCGTTCACCTCCACTCCATAAAGGTCAACAGCCACGGATGACTCTGTCGTATCGTTTAAGAGATTATATCACCACCAAAGCTCACTATAAAAGAACAACTTCCATTCAGGCTTCTTGCAGGGGAGATCCTCTAGTGACTGAGTGAGAAGCCAGTCTCAATGACACGGCTCACCCCGCAGGAACAGCGTTACAACATCACTCTCATTTGAAGCGTGATCCCTTTGAGACTGCCAGCAAGAGGATGGTGCAATCCCAACGGAAAGCATCACAGAGAACAAAACCATACAGATCTTTTGTTCTAAATGTATGTGCTCATCTCCTGGCCCCAGCTCTGTCCGTTGGAGCAAAACTCTTACTTGGTTAATTAGTAACTGTGGCAGAATCATATTAACTTATAACTCTTGAGGCCCCAGTAGTCACCAGGTTGCAGATCTCAGATTGACAGGCATCACACTTGCTCTACCCTTCAAATTAAAATTCCTTGATGAGAAGGGCTGTTGCTTCATACTTAAACACTGAAATTACTGTACCTAACTTTGTTTACAAGGAATACTGTTTGACAAAAAGAGACAAGTCCCGCTCACACAAGCTTTTAGCTCTGAGGTTTCTGTCCAGTCTAGGGCTTTAGGTACTTGAAGACAACTCAATCACATGACAAGTTGCTTTTCTAGAATTTGTTTACTAGAACTCTCAAGCTGATATAATCACTAGTAGGTAAAGAGCAAGATTTGACTCATGTCTTTAAATCACAAAAAAACCCACAAACACTCATGTGAGAATCCTAATTTTCAACATGCTTACTGACCCAGTCACCCACCTCTTGCATTTAGAGGTTGTGCAGTAAACCAACACAACTACCAAAGACAAACAGCCCTTTCGATGTCCCACAGACAACACAGAAGTGTAGCAAATCCTGAAAATCACTCTTCTGTTCAGTGAAAACTGGCTGTCTACCAGAAATCTGCAATGCTGTCAGGCAGTTTTAGCACAAAACAGAAGAACAGCGGCTCAAAGGTCTGCAAGGGCTGCTACTCACGACTCTTGAGAGTGAAAAGTTTGTACAGACAGAACCATAAACAGAGAAGAGAGTATTTTTGAGTAATGGAAGACAGAAATGAGAAGAGTTAGAGACAAGTTTGGAAGAATCAAAGCCTCTACGCTACTGAGACCAGGAATGGAAAGCCAGAAAGACAAGCTGACCCAGCCATTGTGCACCAGGTACAGGCAGCATGAAACACTTCTCCAAGCACTGTGGGCTTTGCTCTAAAAAAGGGATCTCTCTACCCTCTGTGCTCTGATCTTGCAACATCGTGTTTTAATCCAGACCCAGCAGAGCTTCTTCGGCCAGCAGATATTGAGCCATGGTGATTCCCGGGCCAAAGGAAAGAGGTGGATTCCCTCAGAAGTTACTGACAGACCTCACTTCATTGGTGCAATCACAGAGAAAGTGAAATAAAAATCCATCATTGGATGGTCTTGAAAGGACTCTGTGACACTTTGCAGGACACCGAGGTTGGATCAACTTGCCAATCAGGTGTTGGTTTTTTTTTGCCATGTGCTGTAGCTCATTCACACCAAGTAGTTGCACTCCCATATGTAACTGCTAGGCTGTATTTTAGGATCCTGTCGAGTTAGGTAGAGTGCCAGGGCACACTCATCAGGGTATGGTTCAGAGGAGTCTGTGTTGAATCTGCATTTTATAAGCTCCATGAATGAAACTGTAAAGGACTTGGTATTAGAAGTGCAATTGGTTTACCCAGACTGGCAAATGCACCACAGCTCTACAGAGGCACGTAAGGTAATAAAAATGTGAGTTGTTCTTAAGTATTAATGGAAAAGATAATGCAGAATGAGATACAGACCCATTCAACACACTGCTCAGCCACTCCCTTCACTCTAGGCCATTTTATGATGCTGAAGCAGCTGTAAAACTGACTTACGACTCTTAATATTGAGTAGACACTACAAAGTGCCTGGAAACAGGCAAGTTCTCCAGATCTTCACTCCTCTTTTCTACATCTGCTCTTTAAGTGAGCAAGACAAAATCTGACACTATTCCTCTCTCCAATTGAGTATCAGTGATGCTCCAAACTAAGTGACCTTGCTCATAATCCCAGGCACTACAGTGTTTGATTCCTTCAACAGAGAAGGGAGGGGACTGGGGCACTGAATATCTATGAAATGCGGGCTGGCCAGCTCCCTCCTTTCCTCTAAAACCAGCCTGAGCAATACTACAGTGTGCCAAAGGGAAAACTGTCTTTGGATGGCTTTGCCACTCCTGCAATTGCGCATGACTCAGTATTTGTGTGTCAGAATGGATTTTATACATTAAATTTAAAAAATAAAAATCAAAAAAGGGTCTATTATATTACTACATTAAACAACTGACAATTTTGTCCCAAACATTCGCTTTGGCACAGAGCACTGAAGAGGCTGAGAAGAGTTTCTCAGGTTCCCTTCTTCCATCACATGGCTATCCAGAGATCTAGAATAGGCAATAATCACATAATTAAAAACTGCATTATAATGCTTACACACCAAGCCCTGAGCCCTGAGCAGCCTGGTCTAGTGGGAGGCAAACTTGCCCACGGCAGGGTGGTTGGCACTGGATGATCTGAAAGGTCCATTCCAACTCAAGCTATTCTATGATACTACAGTGTCAAATAATAGTTGTACAGATATCTTCCATTCTAGTATTTCCTAGCTTTGACTGAACAGCAAAACCACAATAGCGCTTTGTTCCTATTTTAGCATTTTCCAGAGATCACAATCGGCAACGCAACCTTTCGATCCATCTCCTTCTCCCAGTCGTGTTACAAAGCAACTGATGGAAGATACCACACTGTTACTGTTCACCTACACACAAAAGCTGACAAAGCTTCTGCATTGATTAGATGCACTCGCAGAAAGGAGCAAACCTGTAGGCAATTCATTAAAGACAACGTATTTGGTTTTAGAAGTTCCTGAATCACAGCTTGGTGAGAGACTGTTGCACTACCCGACCATTTTGCTGCACTACTGAATTTGTTCAGAAGTTGACGTTTTCCCCTTCCTCTCCATCCTACTTCAAAACTGGCCATTAAATGCTGCCTATGCAGACAGGGCTGAAGTTCACATCTCTGCCTGTGACAGATAACATTTACACTCAAAGAGGAAGCAGAATGGAATCTGGTTCACTTGCGGAATCGGCTTCAGAGTAGAAAGGAGTTTGCTAACTTGGCAAACGTTATGGAGAAAACAGCATCACCTCATCTTTGCTGAACAACAAGAGATCTTAACAACCAGTTAGAAAGCAATCAAGAATCATTCCCAGCACAATGTCAGATTCAAACCTCTACTGCACTTCTTCTCCTGGGCTCTAACAAAGCCGGGACCCCATGAGGAGCCGGAGCTGTTCTGACGCGTCCCCTCCACACCTCCCTCTCCACATGCCAGCAGGAGGGCCGCCTGCAGCAGCCCACATCTGCCCTTGCCAGCACCACAGGCACAAATCCCCAGCGTTCTGCAAGGGCAGCAGAGCTCCTTGCAGCTCTGACCCTGTGGGTGCCACGCTGTTAGGCAGCCAAGAAGCCTCTGTCACATGGCAGCCCCCCCCACACACACAATTTTCTGTTCAGGGAAGAAATCTGCAGGTGCATCAGGCTAAGTCTTCTGGATCTTGGTGGGCAAATTCCATCCCACCTACCGTTCCCCTATCCTCTTCACGCATGAAGTCTCCATGCTGGACCTCAATGCCCTTCGTTTTATGTGAATTCTCCCAGAAGGATCGGGGGAGATGCCTTTAATTAGCCAAGCAACCTTGAAAACAACATTGTTTTCCAAGAAGGTATTTTACATATCTTAGATAACTCCAGGAGGGATTTATGTACTCTCTTCTTCTGGTAACGCTACAGTCATAGCCCTAAATAGAGAAACAGCTTCAGGGACAGACAGCCTGTTAGATGAGGCAGAAAACAATTCAGTTCTGTGACATAAAGGTTACTTATGTGTCATGGTAAACCGCAGACATTTATGGGAAGCCTGGACTTACCAGGATGGAAATCCATAACACCTGAAAGGGACCAGGAAAGCAGCCACCTAAAAATGTGGGTTTGACTAGTACCAGAAAGGTAAGTGACCTTCAGCAGAAAGAACTCAGATCAGAACAGCAGCAATGCTGAGCTTTGGGTCTGGGGGCTACCAACCGCTCACTGTCTCACCTGCTGCCAAAATGATCACCTGTATACTCAAAAGAGGAGTAAATACATCTGGGCACTCCCCTCTGTTCCCATTAAAAGTAAGGGTTTTATGCTTCTGGTTCCTGTAGCTTTCCTGCGAGCAGGGTAGGAACTGGAAAAGAAACAGGCGAGGTCCTACATTCACGCTAAACATGCACACTATTAAAAAAACAGATGATACAAGATCAACAGAGCATGAAGAAAAGATCATCAAATAAATCTGACAAGGTTTTAGGGAAGAAAAATCTTTTCTAGTCCAGTTGATAATAATTTTAATAAGGAATCTAGGAATTTCCTCAAGGCTGCCATGTGATTCAGAAAATAAGAGCTCAGAACTGCTGCAGAGTCACCACGGCTTCTTTGTAATAGGTTATTAATTCTGATCTTTTATTATAACCTAATAGAGGAGGCAGATAAATGAAATCAAAACACATGGCTCCAAGTCCCCAGGTCTGCAAGGACAGATAAGGAGGAGCACGGCTGAGAAACTCCTGCACGTTGAAGCTGTCCAGGCCACCAGGAGAGCAGCTGTACAATGGCTTGTAGAAAGTGGGCCGATCTTAAAATATTAGTATTACAACACAAGGCTTTTCAAGCAGAATTCTTGTAGCTGTGGCATGCAGGGAGCTAGAAATAGAATGCTTTGGATTTGGGCTCACACACGCAGAGATCTGCCAGTGAAAAACACTACGAGCAAGTGCCAGCGAACATTTGAACAGAGCCCTAGGAAAACTGACAAAAGGGAAAAAAAGCCCAGACACTGATCAGCAGGGGAAAGAGACCAGTGCAGATAGCCTTCAGCTTCTTTCCAAAAATGACTCCGTTGTTCAGACACTCCTTGCTGCACCTTAGGAACTGGATGCTAACTGGTCCTGGAGACGATGGCAGACCAAAGACCATCTCTGAACTGCTTGACTTTGCTCACTGCACGCCCTTGCCTAAGCTGAAGGGTTCCTTGTGCTTTTTCGCTTTAAACTGGAGCTGAATGGGTCGGATTCGAGCCGTACACCCAGCCTGCACAGCTCACTGGCAGATGGACTTATCAGTGCTGCTAAGAGTTTGAGGTCTGTCCACAGGAATAGAAAACTGCTCCACTTTCAACAGCTTTTTATTTATTTTAAAATAAACAATGCTTTCTAGAAGAAAAGCGTTTCTGCAGACTGCTTCAGAAATCATGTTTATTCATACTTGAAGAGATTAGAGCAGCAAGGGAATGGGAATGTGCGGCGGCTCTCTCAAAATTAAGTTTCTTGCCTGGCAGCGTAGAAGTAAAACATATATTCATTTTGCAGTTGTGGGCAAAGAACATGAAGAACAGGCTCACCACCAAACCCTCCCCCCACCCTGCCCAAGCACCAGGACAAGTACAGAATTAGCAGCTCCATCCTCCACAGCAGTGTAAGGACATCTATCCTGCCGTGCTTGGCTCTTCACCTCCTCCTCGTGAGCCTCCATCCTATGTTTGGGTTAAAAATATTTTGTTCCTGCCCCAAAAGTACGCTTCATAACCCCACCCGCTCAGCTCATTTCCAAACTTGTTTAAGAAAAGCCTCTTCCCTTGATCAGACAGAAGCATTTCAGTGACAGCAACACCATCCCACGAGCTGCCCGCCGCACTGACAGCAGTGAAGGCCCTTGGGCAGCACCCAGGGCTTTGAAGCAGGCAGTGGAAGGTCAGCATGGTGGGAAAAGGGTGATTAACAACTGTAAGCTTATTTATTTCCAACGCTGTACGAGAGAGCAGCGTGCAATTTGATTCTCACCCTTAATTTGTACATTCTCACGGGAATTTGGCAAGGTTGCTGTGAAGAAGAAAGTTTGAAGAACTCTTGCAAAAGACACTGCGCTATGCCAGATCAAGCAAGCTATCAGTTATTTACATTCATTTCAAAGGACAAAGGAAGCCATTTATTTCCACCATATCTGCTTGTTTAAAGAGAAACCAGTTAAGACAGAGCTCATCCTAACCCCGGGGCTTGTTGATGCAGACCCACCAGCATAGCTGTTGGGGAGTAAATGCTGGGTAGGATTGAAGTACCCTGAATTAAGCCACCCTTACAGAACGCAGGAGGGCACATGCATTGGTAAGCTGTCCTAAACCTGTGCTGCTGGGAAGTGTCCTGGTGCAGCAAGGGAAGTTCTCTGACTATCAGTGAGAGCATCCTCTGGTCTGTAGCTCCCAGCAGCCCAGGGGAATTACAAAGCCTGTTTTAAGCACAAATTTCAGAACCTAAAAGGAGGCATATCTGGCTCTGCCACAACTCCAGGACTGAAATGCTTATCTGGTTCTGCTAGCTATTAAACAAAAGGACTCTAACATACAGGAGTACTTCACTTCCCTCAATCAAGGAGTAAAGCATCCCATGTAACATTCATTTCTTTAGACACACTGAGTCTGGCTACAGGCTCAGAACCACATTGTGCTGTGTGGAGTCAGAATAACGGAGGGGAACAAACACCATGACTGCACACACAGCAAAACGCACTTCACCAGCCAGCAGTTAGGTGACATAGCTGAGGTTCCCAGATGCCAGCTGCAGATCCTGCAGCACTGAAACCACAGGCGAGGCTCTCCCACCTCTCCCGCCAACAGCTCTGATGCAGAGTAGCATTTCCCCACCATTAGACTGAGGCAGAAGGAGTTAAACAGTAAAACTGCAGTACATTTGCCTTCCATCTGTGAAAGTGAGAGGAGAAAGAGGAAACCAACGGCATAACCCTGAAATCCCCCACCCTGAGTTAAGAAGGAAGGAACAGACCAAACACCATGCTGTCGCAGCCCGGTGCACGGACCAAACAGCACCTGGAAACATAGGTGGACATTGAAATTTGTTAACTAGAAAGACCATCTACCAAATGTACAGAGCTCTTTTCCAGGTAACTCCTGAGCGTGATACAAGGCAAATTCAGATATTTCCCATTAACCTCGCTGTGCCAATGCAGCTATTTGGATCATCTCCCCAGAACCACGCTGCTCAACAGTGCAATGCTCTGAGCTCACCTCACTTCCCATCATCCAGCATGGGAGTCTGCAGACATCCCATCTGTTTCAAATCTCCCTATTTCTTTTCAAACGCTTTTCTTTTACAGCCTGAATTGCTTTTTGGCTCGCAGAGAGGTGCAGGTTCCAAACTGAGGAGAAAAAGTGTTTTTCTGTTTTCTCATAAGCAAAACCTCACAACAATTAAGACATCTGCCAAGCCAACGCTCACTGCAATTAGAATGGAAAGACTCGACCCTGTTATGAAGCTACAAATACAGATGCTACACCAAAGATGCAGAAAGGTATTTCTTCGCTCAGTTGAGTATGGTCCTCAGGGCAAGGGAGAGCCTAGGTAAGAAAGTCCATGACCCAAAATGCAACACAAACAGGTGCACTCAAATACATTGCAAAGCACCGACACTGCCTGAGTCACCAGATCAAAGCATCAATCATCATAACAGGAGCACAACCGCAGGGCTGAAGGCAGCCAGCCGAGCCTATGAATGGAGTGGGAATGCCATGTTTATCTCAGCACGTGTGCACACTAAGCAGGAAAGAGAGGAGCGACCTGCACCAGCAGCCTACCTGCTCCTCTTGCCTGGCCAGCTGAAAAAGCATGGAGAGATGTGGCCGAGCAACGGCTGCAGATTCACGTCAGCAGTTCCCGCCACGATGGGCAGATGAGTGGAAAAAAAAAAGAACAAAAAAAGTGCCTGGCACAGTGCCCACACACACATCCCAGGAGTGGGGAAAAGAGGCGGGGGCATATACCATCTACCAGCCCCACATCAGCCTTCTGGCTCAAGAAGCTGGCTGATACCAGAAGCGCGTCCTCTCACCGCCCCCCGCGCACCTTTGAGCCCCCTGCAGCACCCACACCTCCTGCCCTGCCGTGAGCCCACCTTTCTTGAACTCCTCCAGCATGGCGTCGAGCTTGGTGTCGTTGAAGACGAAGTGCAGCGGGTGGTTGTAGAAGCGGGTGATGGTCTTGAGCAAAGTGCAGTCGTCAGGGTCCACAAAAGCCAGGTCCTTGACGAAGAGCAAGTCCACGATGTTGGAGCGGTCACCCTCAAAAACGGGGATGCGGGTGTAGCCGCTCTCCATGATCTCAGACATGGTGTTGAAGTCCAGCACAGCCTCAGCCGCTATCATGAAGCAGTCTCGGAGAGGAGTCATCACGTCCTCCACCGTCTTGGTGCGCAGCTCCAGGGCCCCCTGTATGATGTTGAGCTCCTCCTTGACCAGGTCGTTATAAGGGTCGGTGACCCGCAGCATCTCCAGCAACTTCTCACGGTTGTAGACCGTACCGATCTCCTGGCCCAGCACGCAGTCCAGCAGCTTGCTGACCGGGTAGGAGGCCGGGAAGGTCATCATCATGAAAAACTTGGTGAGGAAGATGGTGTTGGCGCCCACGGCCAGGCCGTGCCGAGAGCAAATGGCCTGCGGCACGATCTCGCCGAAGATGACGATACCGATGGTGGAGACCACCACGGCCACCAGCCCCGAGCCAGCAATGTCATCCAGCAGGATGGTCAGCGTGGTGTTGACCAGGACGTTGCCCAGCAGGAGGGAGCACAGCAGGTAGTTGCCCTGGCGGCGCACGGGCTCGATGCGCTTGGCGTAGTTCTTCTCCTTGTCTGTGCCACAGTTCTGCACGATGCGCAGCTCCATGGGGTCCAGGGCCATCAGGCCCAGGTTGAGACCGCTGAACATGCCCGAGAGGCAGAGCAGCAGCGAGATGAAGATCACCTGCAGCCAGAAGGGCAGCAGGAACTTCTTCTCCTCGCCCACGATCATCTTGGTGTCCTCTCCGTCGTGGTAGATCCAGGTGGTCTCGCCCCACGGCGGCGGCCCGTCCCGCCCCTCGGCGTCCACCATCCTCCCGGCGGCCCCGGGCCCCAGCGCGGCGGCGGAGACGGAGGTGCACAGGTAGTAGGACTTGCTCTTCTCCGTCTTGCGCAGGGGCTTGATCTCGATCTCGATGATGCCGGAGGTGCGGCGGTTGAGCACGATGTGCGGCAGGATGATGATGTCCGACGTGCGGATGCCGCAGCGCTGCGGGGCTCCGCCGCCGCCTCCCGCCGAACCGCCGCCGCCTCCGCCGCCGCCGCGCCCCGCCGCCCCCGCCGCCGCCCGCCCGCTAGCCAGAAGGGCAGCAGGAACTTCTTCTCCTCGCCCACGAT
>NW_024884722.1:12004513-12063079 GCF_019232065.1 Centrocercus urophasianus
GCGCCGCCCGCGAGCGGGCAAGGGGGCGTGGCCGTCAGTCCGGCCCTCTGCCGCCGGCCTCTACCGCGGCCTCAGCCCGAGGGGCGCGTGATTCCGGTGTGTACGCCAGGCGGTGGGGGGCGGAGCCGGCCGCGAGGAGGCGGCCAATAGCGGCGCGGCCGAGGGTTGAAGGGGTGGAGCCTCGGAGGGGCGCGACCAATGAGGGCGCGGAGCGGCCGGCGGGTCGGAGCCGGCGCGTGCTGCGCGCGGCGAGTGGACGGGACGGGACGGGAGGGAGCGGGTAAAACAGAACAGGACGGGCCCGCTCGGCGTCCGTCCTCCCGCCCACCGCCGCCGCCACCGCCGCCTTCCACCCACATCCCGCCGCCCCACAACGCGCCGCTACCCGTTCCCCGGCTCCGCTCCGCCGTCGCCTCTCTTTGCTCAGCGGTCGCGCAGTGCCCCCTGGCGGCCACTCGCCGCCTCCCCCGCGGAGCGCCGAGACCGCGCAGAGCGGGCTGATAGTTGGGTTTAGCAGCCTTTTCCAACCATAACGGTCATACGATGCTAAGATCTCCACGTTTCTCGAACATCTCCAGGCTCGCCCCATTCAGGTGCCAGAAGTCTCTCGTTGCGGCCGTCGGGCACCGCTCCTGGCACGGACACGCACGGCACAACGAGGGGTGGGGATGCTCATATGGCTGAGCTCGGTCGGGGCTGGGACGGCGCTGCCGCTCAGCGCCAGGGCCCGTGGCTGCAGGACTCGGAGCACGGCCTCCGCAGCGCCGGGTCTGCAGAACCGCCGCATTTCCCTGCACAAACCTGCAGGCTTAGCGCCTGCGCTGCACGCGGAGCTCCCCGCTAGATGGAGTGCGGGGAAAAAACAAAGCTCAGCAGCACCGCACGGGGCAGGGATTGGAATCCCGGCTCCAGGAGCGGGAGGTGGGGCTGTCCGTGCCCCGGGGCCGGCTGCAGAAAATGCAGAGGTCGGCGCGGGGGGGTTAAAACAAGAAGAGCAGCTAGGCTGCGCCTTTTGCTTCTCAGAAGCGCTGGCTGAGAACTGCGGGCTCCCAAAGATTCTTCCCCCACCTTTGGAGCCGCCCTGCCCGGCCCCGGCATGCCCTGTGTGGGAACCAGGCATTCGATGTGTTGTGAGCTCACGTCCAGCATCTGGTCCGCAGCGCTCCCCGTGCAGGGGCCGGGCAGGGCGGTAAGACGTCCCGCACGAGGAGGTCCCCAAGGTGCTGCTCACCCTCACCCCCAGGCAAGAAAGCAAACCCCAGCTCAGCCACACTGCTCAACTATTTGTATTTTCTGTCCGGTGAAGCCACGGCCCCCCCCGATCCCAACGCTGTGGAGACATCGCTGTCCGATCAGCAGCCCTGTGGCTCGCAGGTCCTGGCAGCACCACAGGCAGGAGCTGGGGCTGCCCGCTGCTGCAGCAACAGGAAGGGGTCACAGATCTTCTCCTGGAGGGTAGAGAACAACGAGGGATGGGGTCAGGCCATGGGGTAGCAGCACTTCCCCACTACTTGCTCCAAACCCTAGCAGAACGCCATAGGCAACAGCTGATCAGTCCATTCACTTTGCTATGCCATAAGGGGGACACTGAGAGCTTCTCTGGGACTTTCACTGTGCTTTTAACTGAGAAATGCTTGGACAGGACCAAAGAGTCAAATGCAAGACTGTGTTTCAGGGACAAACAGCTGCAGGGCTTTATCTCCTTTGCCTGTCAGTGACCCCTATTTCACAGCCCCAGCTGGGCCAGCTGAGGCTGAAAGTATGACGAAGGGGCAAGGAGAGGCTGCCAGCAGATAAAGGAGCTGCAGGGTCAGGGTTGTCAGCCAGGGCCAAGCTCACAGCAGCAGAAAGGGGCAGCTGGGGGTGGCCACCGCCTGCCTAGAGGAAAGATATCTCTCATAGAGACCTCCAGCGGGTTCAGCCACTAGTTCCAGTGTCCCCCATAGACATGTGCAGGGGATGAAGGGTTCTCAAGCCACAACAAACCCCTCTGGACGCAAAATAAACCTCAGCAAATCCAAAAGGGGTAGATCTGCCCAAACTCAGGCACCAGGTGCCATCCAGTCTCCCACAGGCTCCTGCTGGGCCCAGAAGAACATGGGCCTCCTTGTGTCATGCGACCACCCATTGATACTTTAGGGTAGCCCTGTGATAGCACACAGCAGCAGTGTCCCCATCCTAGAGCTCAGCACATAGCTACCAACCTTCATCTTCCCAGGACAGCAGCCTTGTGGTGCAGCAACATCAGTCCCACCACCCTGGATCAGGAATTTGTCCGCAAACCTGGAGCTCTGCAATATCGCAGCCATTTCAGCATCCACGTCCACCACTTCTCCTTCCTGGGGAAAGGAAAACATCATGGGACTGGAGCCTGGGACATGTAGCCCAGGGGTCCCCAGCTGCCCAGACAGATGATGCTCAAAGCCCAGTCCAAAACCTGGAGATACACCCACAACTGTCTGCAAACCACCTGGTGTAGCACCAGGGACGTACTACTCCCATCTTTGCCCCAACACATTGCACAGCTCTGACTTCCTCTCCATGCCCTGTTTGCAGTTCCCATGGTTTATATGGAATTTTAGGATCACTGAGTTGGAAAAGACCTCTAGGATCACCCAGTCCAACCATCAACCCATTCTGACCATGCCACTAACCAGATCCCCCAGTGCCACATCTTCACGGTTCATGAACACCTCCAGGGACAGTGACCCCACCACATCCCTGGGCAGCCTGTTCCAATGCCTCACCGCTCTTCCTGAGAATAGATTTTTCCTAATGTCCAACCTGAACCTTCCATAGTGTCATCTTTGGGAGTCCAAATGTGCCTCCCATACCTTGAAGGTGAAGTTGGCATCAAACACCAGCTCTCGCTCATGCCCCACAATCCCACCATTGTAGATGACCTGGCCTGGCCCAGCCCAGTTGCTCCCTGGCACCTTGAAGAGCCGGTACGTGGCTGAGACGAAGCAGCAGTCACCTGCAAGGGAAAGGCACTGTATACGGAGTCCCAGTGCAGTTCTCATAACCAAATGGAGATGGTGGAACCCTCACCAATGATTCTCTCTAGCTCCTTGTTGCTGACAGTGATGGGGCTGGCGGTGACCAGGCACGGAGGGCTGAAACCCACCTCCTTGGCAATGCTGTACAAGTCTCTCCAGAACAGGGCTCCTGCCAGGCACTCTCCTGAGACAAGGACATGGGCACAGTGACACCATGCACATCAGACCCAAAGGCTGCCCATCCCATGTGTTGCAGTGCCCTACACACCCCACAGCACCCTGTGCTTCCTCACGGCTTCACTCAGGTGCTGGTTGGCATAGACATCGCTGAAGTACATCTCCCCTCCAGGCTGAAAGGCAGTAAGAAGTGGATGGGAGATGATGAGACTGAACAGGCACCTGCAGCAAAGCCATCCCAGCCCCACTTGGCTCCCTACCTTCAGCACACGGTAGGCCTCCCGAAGCACAGCCCTCTTGTCTGCGGCGAGGTTGATCACACAGTTGGAGCTGGAAGGAGAACACCAAAGATTCTTTGCAGCATCACCACCTTTGTTCAGCACCACCAGCTGCACATAGTCCATCACTCGTTGCAAGATTCAACCATGAAAAAGGGAAATTCCATATTCCCGGGCTATAGCTTAGATCCTACCTCTAGTTTTTAATTTCCTAACACATTGTTGAAGTGAGCAGCCCAGCAGGAATGTACATAGGATCATAGAACAGCTTAGGTTAGAGGGATCTTAAAGCCCGTCCAGTTCCAACCCCCTATGGTGGGCTGCGTTCCTCCCACCAGGTCAGGACCCAGGGCCTCCATCCAACCTGGCCCTGAATGCTTCCAGGGATGAGGCACCCACAGCTTCTGGGCAGCAGTGCCAGGGCTTCACCTCCCTCTGAATAAAGAATTTCTTCCTAACATCTTACTTCAATCTCTTCTCTTCTAGTTAAAAACCATTCTGGATGATATCCCTTCCTTCTATTGCATCAACTGCTCCACTCATCTTGGTGTTATCAGCAAACTTGCTGAGGGTGCACTGAATCCCACTGTTTATATAATTGATAAAGACGCCGAAGAGCATCGGTTCCAAAATGGACCCCTTGGGGATGTGGGTGCAAATCCAGTACAATCTCTGCAGGGTACCTACATGACAATATCATAGCTCTCATCAGTCAGCCCAGCATCACCAAGGTTCTCCATGTAGCCCTGGAGGAATTCCACGTTTGGCTTTTGGTAGCCGAACTTCTCCATGTGATAGGCAATGTGCTTTTTCGCCACCTCGACCTGGGAGGAGGAAGGGAAGGAGTATGGCAGGACTCAGGGTGGGGACGAGGTGATCCCGTGGGTGGCCCTGTGCCTTACCTGTGCCTCAGTCATGTCGATGCCGGTGACATGGCCCTGCTCCCCCACCAGCTGGCTCAGCATGTAGCAGTCCCTGCCACTGCCGCTGCCCAGGTCCAGGACCCGGCAGGATGCCAGGCACTCCGGGATGACCAGGCCACAGCCATAGTACCTGGGGGGTTTGGGCTGAGTGAGGGTGCAGTCCATGGGAGGTGGCACGGGGGGGAAGTGTGAGGCTCACCTGGCCACCACCTCCTCATGGACACGCTGCAGAGCATCTCTCACCACCTTGGGAACGGGCCTGGTCGGTGTGATGCAGGCGTTGGTTTTCAGGTCCTCTGACTTCTGCAGCTCTCTGCCATAGTAATCCTGGCAAAGGAAACACAGGGGCCACCTGACTGCAGCAAGCTGGGCCATCGTGCCTCCACACACACCAACCTGAGGTCATGCAGCTTGCACATGCCAGCAGTGCCCTCTGCAGCTATAAATCTGGGTAACATTACACGTTTCTCCATCCCAACCCTCCCCAGCTTCACCTGCTCGTCCCTTCCCATCCCCATTATGAAGATGCGCAAAATGCTGCTCCAAAACTCCACTGGCAGCATCCACCTGCCCCTAGCACTCTCACCAGGATCCCGCAGTGAACTTTGTCCTGTGTCAACTTTGCCTTGACTCAGTGTCATGCTTTTGTGATTTTTGGCTTTCGGTATTCCGCATCATAACTTCATGTGGGGCACTGGGAGTTTAACTGTCAATGCTCAAGCCCTGGGTACCTGCCCTGAAGAGAAGAAGAACTACATTCCCCAGGGGACTTTGTGGTCAGCAAGAGGAGGTTTAACTCCTGGCAGGGTTCACCTGATGGGCTCTTTTTCACCTGCTCTTCGTCGTGGGCGCTGCTCCCATCTCCCTGCTGCTCAACTGGACTGTGCATCTCACCTCAGCGTTGTGGTGAGGCCTATCCAGCTTTTGGACATTCTCTCTCTCATTATATTTGATTTATTAGCTTCAGTTCTGATTATATTGTATAATAGTGTATTATCTTGCATTCCAATACTGTATTCAGTAAATTAGTTTGTTTCTCCTCAGATCGTTGCCGCTGTTCTTAATTATTTTGGGGCCCTGTTTCCTTTTTTTCCGGAGGCGCGGATCCATGGATTCCCCCCGCCCCGCTCCCCACGGAACCGGGCCGAACCAGCCCATAAACCATTGACACTCAGCACTCCTTCCCAACCCCCCGCTCACACCCTCACCTGCACCTCGTGGTGGATCTGGTCCTGGGAGATTTGGTCCTCGGGGGCGCAGTCCCTGCACGGAGCAGCCACTGCAGCAACAGGAGCACAGAGCTGGTGCCAATGCCACTGCACGGGCACCACTACAGGCCCTTCCCAAAGCCGCTCCTCAAAATACCAGAACGCTTCCCTTGCTTCCATCTGACAACCCCAGGGAGGCCCCAGACCCGCATCCTGGTGGGAAGAACACCCCTTGCCAACACCCCAGTTGAAACACCCCAAACCCATCCCTGCCAGAGATATCCCTGTACGGCAAATCCTCCTTCCACAATGTCTCCCAGGGTTCCCCTTGGGACAGGGCCCAGCACCCTGAAGTGCGACTTACTGCTTCCAGCTGCAGCTTGGCCACGCTCCGCCCCGGCTCTTTGTTCCCTCCCGAGGTCAGTTCCCAGCAGGCCTCAAACCCTAGCATGCAGCCCTGCCTGCTGCCAGCACCAGCAGCCATTCCCATCCAGCTCTGTCCCTCTCACAGCGCAGTCCATCTCACCTCCTGCTTGCCCAAACGCAGGGAAACCACAGGGTGAGGTTCCAACCCCTGCAGATGGGAGCTCTGGTGGGGAATAAGCCACCTGCAACATGGACACTGTGTCCACAGGAAGATCCTGGAGTGAAGCAGGAGTATGCCATGCTGTTCCACACTGGTCAGGGTGACCAGCAGCACACACAGCTGCAGCATGGTAGTGCCTGGGACAGCTCTTTTATTCTCAAGAAGCTCCAGGGAAACTGCTCCAAAGGGCAGCTTTGATCCAAGCACCAGGAACCCCCAGGGCACAAATATCCCCTGGCACCCCATTGTTTAGGTGTCACCTCACACAGTGCAGGCTACAACCCCTGCTATCAAGGTAACCTTACACAAGAGACGAAAAGATTACAGACTTAAGGTGTAGAAAACCAAGCTTTTATAACAACAAAGCAAATCACCACAGCCTCTCCATGCCCTCCATGGCTGCGTTCTTGCCTGAGCAGAGGCACAGTGCAGAGGAAAAGCTAACAGTATCACTGGACACCTCGACAGAAACACAGATTGGGCGCTGCAAGCTGAGGGCAGGCAGGCAGTGGTTCTGGAAGAGCAGCAAGGGCAAAGCCACATGGCTCTGCACATCAGCAAAACCACACTGCAGGAATGTGGCAAGCTGATCCATGCTCTTGTCCTATCAGCTGATGAAAAGCACACTCAGGCAAACAAGTGCTTCCAGTGTGCTCCAAGTGCTCCAGATAAGAGACTCAAGAAAAACGAGGCGTAGTATTTATAGCTTGCACCTCATTTCACCGAGAAGCAAGCAGGAACCCAGACACTAAGACCTCAGGACAGAGCAATGCAGAACTGAATACACAGGCTCCTGACATTCTTTTGCCCCTCACTGCCCACATCCCAGCCACGTCTCTGGACGCGTTCCCAATCTGACAGCTACACAGCACTACCAAGGCTGCTTAATCAAGAACTGGAGGAGCAAGCCAGAACTGGAATGCAATTGAAGGCCGAAAGCAGCGCAGATGCGCTGGCAAAGAGATGACATTCCAAATTCTGGCTTAGCAAAAAGTAAGATAAGCTCAGAGCAGGATGCTCACAAAGTCATGTCCAGCTGGCTCAGTGGTGCCTGCCCAGAGTCACGCTTTCTAAAATTCTGCTCTGTGACAGGCACCTCAGTCCACGCTGAAGCACCTCTACACCCACCCAACCACTTACAGCTCCCACTGATTAACAGGCCCTAAATAAAGCACACCCATCATCCCAGTGTCTAAATAAGGTCCTGTAGCTGTAGTTATTCTGTATTTAAAACTTGCAGCTCTATTTCATACACTTCGTTGGGAGGGTGGAGGAGAAATTATATTGTATGAAAATCCCAGCTCTACGATTGTTGGAGATCGTTAGGTATTTCATCATCTTACAGCAGACAGCTAATGACTCAGCAGGGATGGGAAGAAAAATCATCCTGCTGTGGACATACAGACAAAAGGCTTTGGATGGGCAGCACATGCCGCATTCTGGGCTGACAAACCATTTCAACACAGGGCCATCAGCTGAACAATGCAGGTGCTGAGGTACAGGCACAGGCTGAGCACCTCACACTGCACGTGATAAGAAAAGGAACACAGGAACTGTTGTAGAAGTGAAGTTTCTGCTAAGGTTCCAGTTAGATGTAAGGAATCAGGAGAGTGTTCTGAATACAGATGTGGATGGGAACACCTGAGAGGTGCCTGCACACTCAGGAATGTGCACTCTGTGTGTATCCCAGCTGGCATTCAGCACCATCCAGACACAGGTCTGAGCCCCAGGCCCAGGAGGAAAAGGACAGCCAGTGGAGATGTCCAATGCCTTCAGCTAGGCTTCATTTCAGCAAGTGACTCAGCTGGTCCCTCAGGTTTGATGACTGCTCCACACTAGGGACAAAATAAGAAGAGGTTCACAGTGAGATCTGTACTTAAGCACCCAGAACAGTCTTAGCACTGACATTACAGAAAAAAGAAATCCTGGATCTCCCCAGCCTGGATCTCCCCAGCCCTACTCCCTATCCTCTCACAGCAAACCTCACTCTTTGTGCTCCTGTGTATGTTAATGAAACAAATGGAAGCTTAGCATAAATCATCTCTTCACCCAAATTCTCAGCCCTCCACAGTACTGATCCTCACAGCAGTGAAAACTTATCCTGCTGGGCCAGCATCTGTTTCAAAGGCAGCTGCAAAAATTTCCAGTTGTGTTCTCCCCTCCCCTACTCTATCAATCACTCATTGCCTTCCCATTGGCCTTGACATGCTGCTTCCCATGTCTGCCCGGCATTCTTCAGTTAGGCACTCACTTCTTCTGAATCGCTTCCTGCCTAGAGAAAAAAAGGATAGGAAAGAGCATTAGAAAAAAAAAAAAAAAAAAAAAAAAAAAAAATCTCAGAAACAGCTTTTGTGTGATACTGATGAAAAGGGACTGAGAGCTCAGGAGGCCAAAACCTCCAAATGTGTCTGGATTATGCCCAGACCAGAAAGCAGTGGCTCTTTTCTCCCTCTCAGCATCACACACAGGTACAGGAGGCCTAGTGCGTGGCGCACAGGAAGCAAAAAATCACAGTTCTCACTCCAAACAGCCTCATCCATATCAGTGGATGTGGTGGGGCTGGAGAGTACTGAAGCACTGGCACAGGTTGCCCAGAGCGGTGGTGGTTGCCCATCCCGGGAGACACCCAAGGTCAGGCTGGAGGGGCTCTGAGCACCTGATGGAGCTGGAGGTGGCCCTGTTCAGCACAGAGAAGTGGGATCAGAGGGCCTTTAGGGGTTCCTTCCCACTAGAACAGTTCTACAGTCGCAGTCCCATGGTGTGCCCGACTGTGGGAAGTGGCAAACGGGCCTGCATGGAGTGGCTCCACAGATCTTTACAGAATCATTGAATCACAAATTACAAAGAAGGAAAATCAACAAAAGGCTCCGCTCAGATTCCCAGGGGTCCATACTTACTGGTACTGCAGGTGCGTGGTTATTATGGCCATTTTCCTTAAACTCTGTGGAAAACAAGATCGAGAATGAAAGCCTCTGACAGCAGCCGCCTCTGACAGAACCGCGGCTGCCCCAGCAGACAAACACAGCTTACGTCTTCGGAGTGCAGGATGGCATCCTCTTGCATCACCATGTTCCTGGCGGCCTGGCCCAGCAACTGGCAGAGGAACGCACGGAGCGCTGAGGGGCAGCGCCAAGCGGAGGGAAGGGAGGGGAGGGGAAAGAAGGGAAGGGAGAGCAGGGGTGGGGACAGGAGAGCAGGGCTGGGGACGGGAGCGGCCCGGCCCGGCCCGGCCCGGCCCCGCCACGCCCCGCCCCGCCCCTCCGGCCCGTCCTGCCGCGCCCCCCGCGCGCCCCGCCGCTCACCTCGGCGCTGCGAGAGCCCTTCAGCACCTGCTTGGTGAGGGCGATCACGTCGGTGCCGCAGCTCGTCACCTTCTCGGTCAGCAGTCCCTTCACCGAATGCCCGAAGCGCGCCTGAGCCTCCGCCGCGCCCCCTGCCGCCATGTTGCCGCGCCCCGCCCCGCCCCACGGCTGCGCTACGGCGAGCGCCGCGGGCCTGAAAGGCCGGGAACGCGCTGCGGCTCCGCAATGCCGCTGCTCTGTGCTGCCCGCTGCTGTCCTGCAGTGCCGCCCAGTGCCCAGTGCTGATCGGTAATGCCCGGAGCCGTCCGGAGCTGCCCGGTCATTCCAATTGTGCCCAGTACTACTCGGTCTTGACCGCTATTACCCGATGATCAGGGCTGCCCAGGGCTGCCCAGTGCTTCCCAGTGCTGAGAGGGGCTGCCCGGTTCCGCTCGGAGCCGCCCAGTACAGTCCAGTGCAGCCCATGCACCTGGAAGGTCTCCCAGAGCGGCAACAGCCCCCAGACCCCTCCTGCCCACCGCCGCGCTGGCTGCAGCCGGAGCATCCCCAGAGCTCCGCTAGCACTGCTGGCCCCGCTGCCTTCACCCCAGCTGCAGTGCTGGCCCGCTGCCCATCACCCCCCCGCCATCTCCCCGATAAGCTGCCCAGCCTATCCCAGGGTCAAGGGGATGCCTCCGAGTGGCTATAAAGGCCCTGGAGCCACACGGTCCCGCAGCCATCCCACCATGCCGCCTCTTGCTGTCCTGCTGCTTGCCCTGGCCCTGCTCTGCGCCTGGAGGCTGTCATGCAGTCAGGCTCCCAAGGGGACGGGGATGGGGCGGCTGCGGAGCCTTCCAGCCCTGCCGCTGGTGGGGAGCCTGCTGCAGCTGGCCGGGCACCCGCAGCTCCACCTGCGGCTCTGGCGCCTGCAGGGTCGCTATGGCAGCCTCTACGGGCTATGGATGGGCTCCCACTACGTGGTGGTGGTCAACAGCTACAGGCACGCCCGGGAGGTGCTGCTGAAGAAGGGGAAGGCTTTCGCCGGACGGCCTCGCACTGTAAGTCATGCTGCCACGGAGACAGCGTTGGCGGATCCCCTGGTGTGGGGTGAGGATGCTGCACAGGGTGACCCCGTGGCTGCGTGTCCCGCAGGTGACCACGGACCTACTGTCCCGTGGGGGCAAGGACATCGCCTTTGCCAGCTACGGTCCCCTTTGGAAGTTCCAGCGCAAGCTGGTGCATGCCGCCCTCTCCATGTTTGGGGAGGGCTCAGTCGCCCTCGAGAAGATCAGTAAGTGTTTGGTTTTCACCATGCTTGGGTTTCCTGGGATGCCAGGGGCAAATAATTGGGAATTGATGAAGCAGCTTGGGAGCTTTCCCCCTCCTTCCCCCCTTGGCCGCCCCTAGAGCTCACTGCCCCTCTCCTTCCATCCAAAGTCTGTCGGGAGGCTGCGTCCCTGTGTGAGACACTCGGTGCTGCACAGGATATGGCCCTAGACATGGCCCCAGAGCTCACGCGGGCTGTCACCAACGTGGTCTGCTCCCTCTGCTTCAACTCCTCCTACCGGCGTGGGGACCCCGAGTTCGAGGCCATGCTGGAGTACAGCCAGGGCATTGTGGACACTGTAGCCAAGGAGAGCCTGGTGGACATCTTCCCCTGGCTGCAGGTGAGTGGGAGCACAGCAACCAAGTGGGCCTTTTCCTTTTGAAATAGAGGAAGGGGCTGGAATGCATCATCCCACATGAACCTTCTTGGGGCTTTTCTCCCCCAGATCTTCCCCAACAGGGACTTGGCCCTGCTGAAGCGATGCCTCAAGGTCAGGGACCAGCTGCTCCAGCAGAAGTTCACTGAACACAAGGTGCTGAAGGGGCAGGGGATGCCTGGGGCTGCAACTGCTGGAGCTGGGCTGTAGGACTATGCACGGGACAGCCCAACTCACACGTGTTCCCTGGCAGGAAGCGTTCTGTGGGGACACTGTGAGGGATCTGATGGATGCCCTCCTGCAAGTAAGGCTCAACGCTGAGAACAGCAGCCCTCCTGAGCCAGGTCTGGAGCTGACAGATGACCACCTCCTCATGACGGTGGGGGACATCTTTGGGGCCGGCGTGGAAACCACCACCACTGTGCTCAAATGGGCTGTGCTCTACCTGCTCCACTACCCTGAGGTACGGCCTGTGGGGTCCCTCCTGCATCAGGGCCATCTCAGAAGGCTTTGGGAAAGAGCGATGCTGGGGGAGATGTCAGGCTTTAGAGATAAGTGGTATAGGGATGTGAGAGCTTTGTTTCTGCCTTTATCTGCCACGGTGTGCTGGAGATGCTCCTTGCACAGAGCATACCCCTCCCAGGCTCCCTCCTATTGCAGGTCCAGAAGAAAATCCAGGAGGAGATGGACCAGAAGATTGGCCTGGCACGTCACCCCCACCTCAGTGACCGCCCACTGCTGCCCTACCTGGAGGCTACCATCAGTGAGGTGCTGCGCATCCGGCCCGTGTCCCCCCTGCTCATCCCACACGTGTCCCTCGCTGACACCAGGTGAGACCAACTTGGGTGTGGGCAGAGGCTGGGGAGGGAGCGTCCATCACATGCTGTGTCTGCTCTACAGCATCGGTGAGTATTCCATCCCCAAGGGCGCCAGAGTGGTCATCAACCTCTGGTCTGTGCACCACGATGAGAAGGAGTGGGATAAACCTGAGGAGTTCAACCCTGGTGAGTTGTGAGCTCTTAGCCCAGAGCTCAGGTGGGAGGGATGATGAACTGGGGCAGGTCTCAGTCAGAAGGGGCAAATCCCCATCCCCAGCGGTGCCCCTTACCCTTGCAGGCCGCTTTCTGGATGAGCAGGGCCAGCACATCCACTCACCCTCTCCCAGCTACCTGCCCTTTGGGGCCGGCATCCGCGTGTGCCTGGGTGAAGTCCTGGCCAAGATGGAGCTCTTCCTCTTCCTGGCCTGGGTGCTGCAGAGGTTCACACTCGAATGTCCGCAGGATCAGCCCCTGCCCTCACTGGAGGGCAAGTTCGGTGTCGTGCTGCAGGTGCAGAAGTTTCGGGTGAAGGCCAGGCTGCGGGAAGCCTGGAGGGGTGAGATGGTGGGGTGATATGGGGTAGTTGGATAGTGGAATGGAGTGGGTGCATGCCATAGAGACTGCGCTCTGAGTGCCTCGTGGATGTGAGATTGTCGGAATAAAGCTGTCCCCCACCCAGCACGGCTCACGCTGCTTTTTGGGCGGGTGACAGAGGGTAGTGCAGGTGGGAGGGTTCAGATGGCCCCAAGACCTCATGTGAGTGCTGGGCTGAGCTGAGGGCATGGCCCCTCTGCAGGGCTGTAGACATTGCCACATGGACATGGCATGGGGGGGGGGGAGGCATCTGGGTGCCACAGGTGGCTGGAAACCTGCTGAGTGCAGGGGAAAGAAGGAAACAGCTCAAACACTGCTACATTTTTAGCTCCTGTGTGCCTCCCGCTGTGCACAGGCACGTACTGCATGCACCTGCGTGGCTGTGTGCTTGCAAGTGCGTGCAGGCACAGAAATGCATTCTTGCATGCCCACACACACATGCATGCACATACACATTTCTGCACACGTGCATGCTGAGCCCATTCCCAGTAGGAGCCAGCTGCCATACCCTGCCAGCGAGGGCAGCGTGCAACTAGGTTTCTGGTCCTCTATTATCTGACTTCTTAATATTTAACCCTGTACCTCTGCACACCTCCACTTTCCCTCTCTCCCAGTGCTTACACTGCACCTTAACTCTTGGCAGTGGGCAGGAGAGCCAACACACAGCTAATCTCTCCTTGCTGCTAACTCTTCTATTCATGCTTGCTTTACATTTTCTCTCTCAATTTGGATGGCAGCAGCCAGGCTTCCCCATCTAATCACCTGCCTCAGGAAATGAGGGGCTCCTGGGACCCTAAACAAGCAGACCCTCAGTGCCCGGGCTGAGCCCTCCAGCTTTATTCCAATTGTACACCAGCAACCCAAGCCTGGGGGCTGGCAGTGACCGTGCTGTGGGCAGTGGGGGGGACCTTGGCAGCAGCCACCAGGTTTTGGCCGATCTGTCACAAGCAGCTGAAATGACCCTGCTGATGTAACCGCTCAGGTGGTATTGCATCTCATGTCCAGGACTACCTGGGACATTTAAATGGGGGAGAAACGAGATACGAGCCTGTGTCTCTACTGAGGTGCTCGGGCAGCAGCAGGGCTCAGCAGGATGGCCTGGCCAGAAGGAGGAAGAGGTGACCCTGCACGGCTCCCAGGCCGCAGGCAGGAAGCAGTGTGGGCCGAGCGCTGGCTCTGACGCACATCCTCGTGTGCAAGGGTGGAGGCACAGCTGGTGGTGTGGGAGCGCATCGCTCTTCAGGTGGTGGCTTGGCATGCTTTCACACCCTGAGATGATTCCCACAGCCACAGAAAGGCAGGAGCTTCCCCTGAGCTCCTGGCACTCCCAGACAAACGCTGTCCATCAGTTGTTTCACTGGAGGGGAAAGGCTCGGGGGGAAGTGAGCCCAGAGCAGTGGGTGCCCCATCCCTGGAGGTGCCCAAGGCTGCGCTGGATGGGCGCTGGGCCCTGACCGGGTGGAGGGCACCCAGCCCACAGCAGGGGGTGACCTGGCTGGGTTTAAGGTCCCTTCCGACCCAACCACTGCATGATTCTATGACTCACAGAATGATACACACACACAGAGGCGAGTTATCAGAAAAGGCATTATATTTTGGTTTCCACCTTATTTGAAACTGATTTTGGTTTTCAATCAATCAAATCTGAATATGACTGAGTTCAGTTTTCAATTTCTTTCCCCATAATAGCAATGATCTGGATGACCATAGTTATAAAAGGGATGGGGAGATAACCCAAGAACAAGATACACAGTCTGAATTGTGCTCTCTTCCACACGAGCACACCAGGGAATGTTAGTTTTCAGCTCATTTTGTTTCTCCCTTCAGGTTGTTACTAACAAAATCTCTACCGTTTATTAAAGCAAAGCTACAGTAAATTTTCTTGCAGTCTTACAGCAGGTTTTCATATTACCAGTAGGACTCGCATGCATGGATTGCAGTCACACACACACGCTCACAGACATTATACAGTAGCCAGTTGCCACTATTAAAAAAAAAAAAAAAAGAAAAAAGAAAACAGACATTCATTTTCTTTAAGTGGTCAACATCAGAATCGCACCAAACTTTTGGATCAAAAAAAAAAATACTGCACAGGTGTTCCACATCTACATGGTAAGTCATCCCTTCGCAATGGACGGAGCTCTCGTCTCCATTTGTTCAACATGCATCGCTGAAGCTTGAAGGCACACTGGCCAAAGAGAGCCCTGTTCTTCTTTTTTGTCATCTTAACTCGAGTGTGCTGCTCTCAGGGTGCAAAAATAAGGAAAAAAAATAAAGCCAAGCCCTTTTGCAGCACACCGGGAAAAGGTCATTCGGAGACCACAGTACTTGGAAGGCAACCCAGCTGCCTTGATTCTACTTCTAGCTGTGCTCTTGGAGGCATTGAAGGAATACACTTGTCTTTGAAAATTACATGGAAAGGCAAATTTCTGAAAAACATCTCCTTTCAGACTGCTTGTGGTAGACGAACACTCCTGGAAGAAACTGGTCTTTCCGCCACCAGCTTCAAGTGGGAAATTTCCTACCTGCTGTCTTGAACACTGAAGCACCAGAGGTTATAGGGCTGATGTGTTGAGGCATTCATCAGCTTTGGGAAAGTTTAACACCAAAAGAAAAAAAAAAACCAAAACAAACCTAAAGAGTGAAAAAAAACCCCAAACCCACAATGCCTCAAGAGCACTATAGCAAACCAGAACTCTTGGGCTACTGACTGCCGGCACTGTCAGAAGCTGCTTGCTTCTGGGAAGACACCTGGAGGTTGAAGCGCTGTGGTGATTTCGTATCCTCCCAGGGTGAGATTTGCTGAGCTTTACTGATTGCGAGATAAAGCAGTGTTCTGGAAAACTAATACCAACAAACTCATAATAACCATCACCAAAATCACCATTGGAAAAGTTCCATTTGTGAGAAGGTCTCATTGACAAACAGTCCCGGCCCCACGGAGCAGAACGGACATGATTAACGAAATCCAGAGCAGCCCGTCCCCGCAAGCCGGGCCTTCGGGACGAGTCCCCGAATTACACTGGAGGGGGAAAAAGAAAAACAAAAAAACAAGAACAAAAAAGGTTATATCACCTTTTTCTCCTTTCAAAGTTTCTATCTGCTTATTTCGCTTGTTTCTTCGTTTTCCCCCCAGTTCTCCTTCCCGCTCTGCCTCCTTAGCTGGGGGAGCTGTTGGTGCGGGAGTTTGGAGAGTCCTGCTCATTTATTGTGTTCAAGAGTACACACACCGGCTGCCGGGGCAGGTGGTGGTGGCTGTGTTCGCGGTGCTGCTCCTCCGTGGCATTAAAAAGCCCTTCCTCCTCGTCGCCGTGCGGGCGGCCGCTGCAGCTGTCACAGAAGTCCAGGGGCCCGTCCAGAGCATCATTGATGAGCCCGTCGAACTCCTTGAGGTCATCGTCGTGATGGCCCCGGTTGCATACGCAGACTTCGATGCCCGAGTCGCCCGTGAAGCGGCGCTGCCTGCCCGGCGTCTTGTCCTTGGCGTCGGGAATGGCGCTGCTCTGCTCCAAGCTCTCCGAGCTGTAACCTTTCAGCAGTTCCTCCTTGCACTCCGTATCCTTCTCGGGACCGGCCCTCTCCACCAGCTCTGCTCCCATGCTGGTGCCGCCGGGCTCCACGCTTTGCATTTTGGCTACTGCTCGCTCGACCAGCGCGGCGGTGGAAGGCTCGGGGTCTCCGAGGCCGGGGGACCCGGTGCTGTCAGTACTGCTGTGATTGCCGCTGGGCACCGCCGAGCTGCTCTGTGCTGGCTGCAGGTTTCTCGGCGTGTCTGGGATTGTGCTACTGCTGCCTGCTGGGACACACTGCTGATGTAAGGCACTGTATGGAGGCGGGGGGGTCGGCGGTCTGTTCACCACTTCCTCGTAGGGAGGTAGTAAATAATTTGGCAGAAACCCTGAAAGTGGGAGGCAAGAAGAAGTTATTTTTTGAGCAGCCTTTCTTAGGAAACTTGGCATTAATGTAGGTCAGCGCGCCATACCAGCACCCTCCCACCAAGCAGGTCAATGGGCTTTACGTGCAATGCTGAAACTCAAATCAATGAGATGCTTTGTGTTCTGAGGAACAGCAATCACAGCACAGGAGGGCGCAGATACATGAAGAGATGAACACAGCTGGGAACAGCAGCAAAGTTTCTTGGCTCTTAGTTCCACGCCTAAATGTACCAGGTCACTACCTCCCTGTAAGGTGTAATGGCCTCAAGTTGTGCCAGGGGAGGTTCAAGCTGGAAATCAGGAAAAAACTGTTCTCAGAAAGAGCAGTGAGGCAGTGGCACAGGATGCCCAGGGAGGTGGTGGAGTCACCGTCCCTGGAGATGTTCATGAACCATGGAGATGTTACACTGGGGGATGTGGTCTGGTCGGCACGGGTGGGATGAGCTGATGCTTGGACTGCATGATCTTAGGGGTCTTTTTAACCTTAATGATTCCATGATTCTACGATATCCCAACAGGGCCCTCATGAAACTCCTCAAGGGAAAGCATGTGTTGGCTGGAGGGACAAGCTGGGAGGTAACTCACCTCCAGCCCCCTCCAGCACTGCCTTCTCAGCTGAACTTCCACTTTAAAGAGCAAAGATTTAATCTCACAGAGCTTTGCATAAATATAGAGAAACAAGAAACAAGAAACTTAGGAGCTGGGCTTATAGTTGTTTCAGTGCTGGATTCTGGTGCTTTCCTGGTGCAGCCAGAATAAATTGGCAGTATTGTCAACAGAAGCTAATTTGTTGTTCTTATGCTACCTCAAATCTAAGGAAGATGTTATTTATTCCATAACAGGCAACAAAATAATCTACACAGACAGAACGGGCTTAAATAATGGAAACATTTAGAGACAGCGCTGCAGTTTTCCATGTGTAATTGTACAGCCTTTGGACTGGGGAGTAGAGCACTGCTGGGGCAAGAGTTCAACGAGTGCAGGCTGAAAAGGAGGAGCATCCTGAAGGAAGTATTTTAAAAACCTTCCCAGGAAGACACCCAGCCGATCGCTGCACACATACAGCCTAATCAGTGGTGGATTCAACACGTGCTACAGCCGGTGTTGTTCAACTCCAGACTTAGGAGGGCTCAGATGCATTCAGAAGCTGAAACATGTCCCCTCCATTCTATGCCCTAAGTTTAGAGCCGCCCCCACCTCCTGCTGAGCCCAGCCACTGCTCCCCATGACTGCCAGGTAGAGATGTGAGGTACGTACGGAAATAAAACGGCAGGGCTGAATAGTTGTGGGCTTCCCTGTAAGCAATCAGGTTGATCTCATGTTGCCGCTGCTGGGCCTGCAGACGATGCTTGGTGCGGCGGTGGTGGCAAACACAACAGCAGCTGAGGATGATGATGATGGTCCACACCAGCCAAAACCCTGCAGAGGGAGAGCAGGGTTAATCACAATGAAGAGCCACATCCAACCCCAGGAAACACAACTGGGACAAACACAACTGGGACAACTGTCAGAAAGTCTGGGTTCTGTGCACCGGGAGGCTTCTGCATGGCTGACTGATATTCTGGGAGGATGTGGTAATTTTGTACATGCCTTGGTGCAGCGTGGAGCGTGTCTTTCAGTTACAGTTCTAGAGGAGCAAAATATGGAGCTTAGGCTCCTCCTCCATCCATCCATCCATCCATCCATCCATCCATTCATCCATCCATCCATCCATCCACCCACCCACCCATCCCACCCACTGGAAATTCTTCCTTTTGGCAAAGAAAAAAAAAACACAAGCAGATCAGTGACTACCATTGAATTTGACTCCCACAGCCACACTGGTTTCAAAATAATAATCAAGACACAAAAGACATTCTGCAGATTAACCACAGAAGAAGAGAAAAACCCCAAGCACTACATTTTCCTTTTGTTTGCACTGCTCTTTAATTTCTAGCCCAAATCCTCCATTGTTATGTTTAACAAAAACATACTCCTTTTACATAAATGTCTCAAAATATTTTTAAAACTTATTTTTGTATTCAATGTCTTAAATTATCCAAAATTAAATTATAATCCAGCCCCTCGCCCTGAATCCTCAAGAAACCCAACTTCTGCTCTGCCCGTGGCCGCGGCTGGTTTCTGTGCACGGTCACAGGACACACAGTGCTCTTAGGAAGGAAATTTAAAACGAGCACTTCCCGAATTTGCCCAAGTCCTGCCAACACACCAAGAAACCCCCGTTCCTTTAAAGCTGCCTCCCTGCTGCCATATATTAGCAATGAGTTTCAGAGACGTATCAAAAAAGCTACAGCTTCCTCTTCCCAAGCACGCAAAGCCAATGCTAAAGCCCATTTCCAACGTGGTCACTCCGCCCTTCGATACTAACCTGCCCTAATAATATCCTCCAGCCCAACACCACAATACCTCCATGTCCCCAGCATCTCCTTCTGGATTAGAAATGTTTTCTTTGCTAAGAGCTGGGTGGGGAAAGGTGAACAGTTGAGGAATGTGAAGAACGAGAGGAATACTGCTCTGGCTCAGGACAAAGTGCAGTCAACCTGCACTGCTGGTGTCGGAGCCCCGCGCTGGTGGAGGTGAGTTGGCGCTGTGCCTCCAGGCGTTCTGAGCAGGGACTTGCACCTCCCTGTGTCGTAACCCAAATCCCCACGTTATTTTGGCACAGCAAACTGAAATCTCTCCCTTGCCTTGCACAACCTGCTTCCCTAATGGACCAGATTCTGTCTCCTACTCAGATTTATCAGAACTTGCTATCAAATTAAGGTGTTGCATGCTCCTTTTTAATTTATTTTTTATATGTTCTTTTTCTGCTTGGCTGGAAATCAAGGTTCCCAGGCAGATTTTCTAGCCAGCCTGCTCAGCCCTATGAAGAAGGGCAGGAAGAAGCCAGACCTCTGCTCTACAGAAGCAAAGGAAAAAAAAAAAAAAAAAAAAAAGGCACTTGAGATGCCCTCTACACTCACTTCAAACTGAGCAAAGAGATGTCTATTGCCCTCCAAACGCCCCTTGATCCTACAAAAGCTTTCAGAAAGTTTTCCAGGGATTGCTGAAGTCCTCCCTTCCCTCCTAAGCCGGTCAGGCAGACAGGATGAGAGGTAACGGCCTTACGCTATGCCAGGGAAGGTTCAGGTTGGGTAGTAGCAAGAATTTCTTCTCAGGAAGAGAGGTGAAGCATTGGCACAGGCTGCCCAGGGAGGTGGTGGGGTCACTGTCCCTAGACAGTGGTTCAAGACAGTGTTCAAGACACGTAGCAATGTGTGACATGATCTAGAGCTGTCACGGGCATGGCCTGATGGTGGGACTGGATGACCTCGCTGGCCTTTCCAGCCTTAATGATCTATGATTCCACGCTGTGGTTTGCAGTCACTGTCAGTTTGAAGAGTCCCACCAATATTTTAGCTCTTGCTAAGGGAAGGTTCCTCAGCTCTCACTGGCCGAGGAAGCAAGAACAACTCATGGAAACCAGGTCACTCACACAGCACGTCACCATGTGCCAAAGCAGGCCTGCAGTTCATCTTTCAGTACTCCTTATATTCAAAGAGCAATCCGTGATCATCCGTTCAAAAACAATGGAAAATTACACCCAGCTATCCAGGGATTTCAGCGAGTTATGAACATAGCTGATTTTTAACACATTTATTCATGTCCTTTCCCAAGCACTCTAGATGCAATAGCAGCAAGCAGCACTTAGTTAGGATGTTCTGGAGAACTGCCACTGTTAAGCAATCTCAGCTGTAGCAGCCGAATTTTTCTGCAGGGAATAACTGCTCCCACCCAAGCCTGCATGCAGTGGATTTAAAAAGTATTTATTTAGAAATCTTCTCTACTCATTCCAAATCCCAAAATGCTTTGCAGACAAACTGGTGCACAAGCTCAGAATAGGGGTCAAAGTCAGCTCAGCCATTCGCAAGACGACGTTCAGCAGCTCTGTAAACAGCGTACAGCAGTTCAGGCTAATAAATTAATGCTGGATCCTACTGAAACCGCAGGTGGCGTTTGTAAGTAAACAGATCGTAATTTACTGAGCTGCAATCTGGTCACGGTGCCAGGAACAACACCTCCATCCTCGTGCCAAGGGTCTCAATGAGCGCTCGCAACCACAAATGCACAAAAAGTGGTGTTTTTCATGGGAATTTCCAGAAAAAGAACCCACTAATACCACGTTATTGCTTGGTTTCATTAACCACCAACACTTCCTGGAGCTTCGAGGAATTACTCAACTCCTGACTCAGCACACACCCAAGGACTTGCCTGGGTGATGGCAAAGGGTCAGCGCTGTGTGCCCCCAGATCTATTTGCTCCACCTGGCTCCTGGTTTCCTCTTTATGGGCTTTCCCTCACTTTGTCAGGCAGCGGCATGCCTGTGTCATAGGACTATAAGCCTCCCCAGCATGGAGGAAGCAACAGAACGGGACACTATAGGTGCTGAGCTGCTCACCTGTTGCTTGAGCAGAGGAGCCAGAGCCAGGAGATGGAGCAGGTCTGGTTGCATGCCCAGAGCGGTGCTGGGAGTCCATAAAAGGCTCCATAACATGCCCTAGCCAGAAGTTTGGGCACAGCTGCAATGCTGGCTGCAGAACAGAAAAACTGTAAAAGCCCAGCAAATATATAGTACAGTCATTTGTTTGAAATAAAGCTACGTGTAACGGCCAAGTGTAAATATTATGTCTAAAAGTATGGAGAGAACAGTGAATATGTCCAGGGCTGAGCTGTGCATTTGTACACCTGGCGACGTTTGGCTTCAAACTAGCAGCAGGGAGCAAACCGAGCAGAGCATTGGCCCGTGCACACACGGCTCATCTGGCAAGAGGGGAAGAAGGGAAATTTAAATTTCATCCAAAGACAACATGACGGGAACAGGAAATGTGGAGGCTGAGCACAGCATCAGTGCAAGCTAATACCTGGTTTGTGGCAAAGCAGGCACTGGCCCTGCCTTGTGCTGAAAATGGGTGATGTGCAAAGGCAACAGAAGCCTGGCAAGAAAGGGCTTCTAAAGGCCCAATAAAAATGGGCTTCTTGTTGTATTCACTGTCCTCAAAAGCTTTGCCAGCGCTCTTTCACATGTGCCTCCTGCCCATATGGACATGAGTTGTGTTCAGCTATACTGCACTGGGCTATTGTGGCAGTCACTGCAAAAGGAGAAACCGTTGGGAGGCACCAGGCATCCTCAGCCAGGTTTGTCACAAAATTGTCTGATTTGAGAGAAAAGCTCTAGCTGGTATTTCCCATTAGGTCAGGATCATGGGGAGCAAAACTCACAGCAGTCTGAGGGGCAGATGACAAGTAGAGAGAAAAAAATTTCACTGGCGGATAACAGCACAGCATCAGTTTGGAGCTAAACATGCAGCAGCAGACTGTTGGATTTCAAGGCAATTTTAGGCTTGCTCTTGGTTTATGGAAGAGTTAGAAGTGGACGCACTATGATCCCCAAAAGGCTGAGTACTGAGAAGTGCTGCTCTATCTTCCGTCAAAGTCACTGGCGATGCCAATGGGTTGATAATGATGCAAGCAAAGAGTGAATCAGACACAGCCAAGGAGCTGAGTTTTGCCAAGAGATTTCCCTGCCAGAGCATCAAAAGCTTTCATAGAAATACGACAGAAACACCAGCATCTTACTCAGCATCAGACAGGCTCAGAGAAAAGCTGCAAGCTTCCCATGAGCATCAAGCTCAGGAAACCAAAACAGGAACTGCAGAAAGACCTGAGAACAGAATTACTTCCTAGGAAAGCCACTGCTCACAAGCAAAGAAAACACTCAGGAAGGTGAAGGCTGTGATGATTGCAGCTTTCTTGGGAAAAGTGTCCCATCCAATAGGGATGTCCCGTCCAACGGAGTGTCTCCATCCACTGGAGGCACATTCTACCAGCCATGAAAGAATACATCAAGCTTAGAGCTGTGAGAAAACTTTTCTGGTCACAAACCAGACCAAGCTTTGCCCAAACTTAAGAATAATAAAGAATAAACTATCTATCTCCTGAGTACGAAACAGAGCATTCCCTCCCTACAAAAAAGTGAAGAGCAGTGTCCATTCTGATGCTGAGGTCAAGTACTGTGCTTGCTGCCTGAGATGCTGCCATCAGCAGTCCCATAAAGGGAAGCTCCTTTTATCCTGTGCAAAATGGAAAACATGTTTTCTGGAGCATTCCAAGGGTAGGAACAGAGAAATCTGCCCTCAAGTTCATGGTAAACTTGGGCAAATGCCATTGTTCTATTGGCAGGAAGTCCCCTAAAAGAAAGCCAAAATATACTGCAAAGTGTTTTTGTGTCTGCCTGACAAGCATCTGGGTAATAGCTTTGGCTTCACAAGAGCTGGTTCTCAACAGAAGTGGGACAATTTCATTGACGAAAATGTGATCTCCCAACTAGTGGCCTCACAGCTGGCCACGGCTGGGAGGAAACTGTCTTTCCTAGGGCCAGCGCTACTATCAAGACCAGGAGACATTTAACCGGTACCACAGTTCAGCTGCACGTGGGTTTTACGGTGTCCTTGGCACAGAGACCACATCACCTCCTGCTTCTTCAGCCATAAGCCCCTATGAGTTGGTGCTGCTGCTCCAGAATGTGAGATGGGGATCCAGGCCATGGGCCTATGGACACTTAGGAAAAAGAAGGCTGCCGAGCAATGCGGTCCTCTCCCGCCTGTCTGTTTCACACAGCATGCTGCCTCCTCCAACTCTTCTTGTGCCAGCACGATGCTGTGTGCAACTGTGCTTTTAACTGGTCCTGGGGAACCAGAGCAGGCTGAAACCCATCTGCTCAATCAATGAGCCACAAGGGAAAGACTGATTTCCAGTGACAGTTTTATGTTAGTGGAACGGCTGCACCAGCCTGATAGCACTGCAGGAAAAAGTTACTGAAGTTACATCTCCAGCTCCTGCTCACTCGCCCCCAGATTGATGACTCCAACCAAAGACGATGGATATTAATGACAGCTGGTTTCTAGCTTTCAGAGTAGCAGCCAGTATACACAATACCTCCACTGCCATGAAAAAAGATGGAAAAAAGAAGCGTTTCAGAAAAATCTTTTGCTTATCTTGCACTTGAGGCAATCAATCTGCAGACACTGTTGTTATGGCTGAAGCATCAGCTGAGGAATAACAGCAGCAAGAAGTGAAGCACCTGAGAAAGGGAGGGCAAGGAGAGCCATGCAGGAGGCTGGGAGAAAAGTGGGGAACAGGGCAAACCCCCTCCAGAAAAGGGCTTGGTTAGACTGAAGACATGGGGTTAGAAAGAAAACAGGACTGATGTTATTTGACTGAGTGCTTTGGAGACTGCAGCAAAGTCTTTGGGAACAAATTCCTGTTATGAAGCTGACCTGGAACATGTACGTGTTACAGCAGTTGCTGTAGTTTCAGCAACTAAGCAGATCCCTGCCAACATTTTCTGGCAGCACACTTTTTGGGGAAAAGAGCTGTCTAGAGATTCCAAAGGGAAGCGTGCAGAGATGAGCAAAACACTCAAAATCAGCAAAAACATCAACTGTGCTGCCTGCAAACAGAACATTTTTTTCCCGTACAACCCTTCCACTAAGGCCCAAACAGTCAAGATGATTTTTTTTCCCTTCACTGGAAACAGAAGGGCTCAGTGTCACTGCTAACACAGCCAAAATGAAGCAGAATAAGGCACATGTGAATCCTCACTCAGCACCACAGCTTGCTGTGAGGTACCTCAATGACCAAGGGGCTGCAGCTGCCCGTCTCCACGCTCCACGATTCCCCAAGCACCACATACTGCTCTTCCAACTGCACCACGTAAAATACTTTTCCATAGTGTTATTTGCTGTATTTGATGCCTCAGGAGCCGTCTGATTTTGTGCTGCCCCTCAGCAGGGTAAGGGAGACACGAAGATGGATGTCAGGAGATCTGGATTAGGTTCTCAAACCACACTATAGGCATAAACTTCAGAAAATCTGGAACATTTGAGCCTTAATTCTTAACCTGCAACACACAGTAACTACAGTCCTCAATTACCTCCTTTCTTCTAGCATCAAAAGTGCCATTTTGGAACATTTTGCATCAAAACACCCATTAGGCCTGGACAAAGGCCAGCAACAGAAAACTCTTGTAAATCACAAGCACATCATAAGGGACATGAACAAAAACTACTTGTAAGCAAAATCCAGTGGCTGCCCCAAGACCACAACCTCCTCCTCCTTGGGTACTGTGACCTCTCTGGGGAGCCTGAAGAAATTGTTAGGCTAAAATGTGCAACCACCAGCCACAAGGACAGCTTCCCCTAGGTGGGGATTCGCAACTGTAAACCCTCTTCTCTTCGGTGCCTGCAGCACCCTCTGCACATCATGGGCTACCTTCTGCCAAACTTCAGCTAGGAACTAATAGGACCTGTATGTATTAGTCCTACAAACATAAACCTGGATATAATCTTATTATTTGGCAACACAGAGCCGTAATTTTTTTTTTTTAATAAGAGATGGGTGGGAATCTGAACTGAGCTGTTATCTAATTTTAAACACAGGCTGTCCACCTGCTTGGCATATCATGTTCTCCATTCCTCCGCTCCACCCCGTAACAAAATAATACCTTGATTTTGCATCCTATTCCACAGCCCTCAAGGACTGGTTTATAATTACCATAACCTTACTTGCTGTCTAGAAACGTTGAGATCAGCCATTTTCAAAGACAAACTTCCCTCAAATTCTTAAACAGGGAAAAAATGATCCTTTTTATAGGAAATCCTCCAAGTGGCCGCAAGACAGGATCACATTTCAAAAGGCAGAGCCAACAAAGCCAGACGAGTTTTCTTTTCCATTTCAAATGCCACCCTCCTCTGTTTCTCCCCACTAAGCAGTAAAATATCCAGGACTTCACAGGACGAGCAAGAAGGCCTTTTCCAGGCACTGGTGGTCAGGGGAGCTTCTGAGCAAAGGAGAAACTTCTGAAAATAGTTACTTCAGTGCATGCACACACTGGCTAAAATCAAATTACAACACAAGTGTGAAGCTGTACCTAAAAGGTGCTGCTGACTTCACTGTTCATTAACCAAAATGTACTATTAACTTCAACAAAGCCAATCTATTTCCTCGCTTGTTATTAAGACTATTTGCATATATTCTTGTTGCTGTTCACCTCAAAAGTCCTAAGGATGCCTCACCACACGTATAAACTGAAGATATTCCACAATTTCTGGAGCAAGAGAATGTTTCTGAAGCTGTGGTGGCACGCTCTACAACACGAGTTTTCATTTAAAAGGACGTGCTCCTCCCTGCACCTCCACCCCCATCCCAGAGACCTTTTCCTGACAAACATAAGGGCAAAGCAAGCCCTGAAAACATTAACCAGCTGCAAATCGATGCTGGGCACTTGCCCGGATTTGCAGAAAGCCTGAGAGAATAGGTCTCCTGTTTGCATTACTGCCCTTGTCTCAGAGCCACGTACGATGCTCTCCACAATGCAGAAGGAACGTGAAACTCGACACAGAAACCCATTTCCCCCAAGGAACCATTCATCAGTGTGTGCCATTAACGTGCTCATTCCATGATCTCAAAGCAGCTTGTGTGCTTGCCCTAGAAAGAGGCCTGAAGTGTTCTGCTTCCTCATATAACAAAAGCTGTTTTCACCTTCCAAAACCATTTGTGACGCAGTCAGACACTGTCAAATCTAAAAGCCTGTGCCATGTTGAGAAAACAAAGACAGTTAAAGTAACATCCGTTCATTAGAATGGCAGGGGGCTGTTGTTCTGACTATTGTTTGCATGCAGTTCCATTAAGCCTCTTTCAAGGCGTACAGGGGAGAAACATGGCAACTCTGCAACAAGCATCAGTGTGCAGCTGTACTCCATGCTGTTGCTCAATTTAGATCCTGTTTGCCACAGAGCATCTAAGCCCTTGGATATGTGCCTCTTCCTCTACATTCCCACCCACACAAGTCCAAAGCAGGGTCTGACCTTCCCAACTCTGCTCTGTCCACGCATCCCCATTTGGTCCAGACAAATCCCAGCCGGCTGTCCCCAGGGTTACCCACCCCATCCCAAAACATTCCCGCAACTGCTTGGAGACTTCTGAATGTAAAGCTGCTGTCGAAAGCCCAGAGAGCACTCAGCTGCTGCCATTTGTATTTACACCGCCAGGCACAACACCCTGATACCCAACATGTCTTCAGCAAGGCCATTACAGTCCTGCTTAATTTACAGCCACTTCAGTAAAAGCATGTTTCTAGATTAAAGGATGAAGCATCAGCTATTCCCGCCCTTAGATTCAGGCTAAGTGACACTCTTTGTATGTATAATACATTTCCACAAACTACTTTGAAAGTGAAACTGTTGGCACTGCAGAGGAATTATGTACATAGAACAGCTACATAAAAACCACAGGATATCACGGGATATAGTAGGAAAATAGCACCAGTCTCTAACATGGGGGTACAATATTCAGAGTTCCTTATTTCCAAATTTCTGGAGGACAAATGCCTTCTTACAGCCCTGGTTCCTGGCAGTACTGCAGCAAGTCAAGGTTGGTGTTCAACTTTCCATGGTTCCTCCTTGGGAAAGGAAGACACCGTCAGCCCAGGCACAATTCAAAGGCTGCCTCGAAGCTTCAGCATTTTTTTTTACTTTCCTATCCCTTCAGCTTCTTTATCAGCCTTGCTGGCCTGCTTTGACCTGCCTGCTGCTCTCTACACGCATAGCACGAAGTTCACATAACCATTAGCAAGAAGTGGGTAGGTTTAAAGCCCAGATTTTGCAGAAACGCCCAGAAAATAAGAGAGCCTGCGATGGGCAATGCATGCTCCTCACAGCAGACCACATTCAGCTACTGCCAGCTCACAGAATTTGCCCCAGGCCCATTCTGCCCACAGAGCTGTGCTCCCAGCACCATGTTTCCTTGGAGAATAGAGGTCCTGGCCCTTCTCCTTGAGCAGACAACTTTAATGAGAGAAATCAGATATAAACTGTCATTCTTGAAAAAATACTGAATCAGTAAGAAGAAAGATACTGAATTAATTCAGTGTGTGTGTCAAACTGAAGAGTTGTGCATATGAACATCTTCCCTTAAGTGTGTTTTCCTCAGTCACATCCAATGCTATTGTCCAGACCAGTATTGCCCAAACCAGCAAGAATATCAAACAACAAATTTCCAGTCATGAACATGCGAAGACAGCCCCATTACTCCCCAAAAGAAGGCCAATGCTCATTGCAATAGTCCTATTTCCCTTGCTTTACTGAGTCAACTCCAGTTTGCATTGCAGTTAAATGCAATGGCAATGCAAAACAAGAGTTGAATACAATACTCCCAAGACACAAGCCAGACCTGCAGTATGACAGCCATGCAGATTAGGAAGGGAAGCCATACAAAACAGAAGGACTTACACCAGAGTTCATAGTAGTAGTTGCAACACTGGGACTGTCCACAACAGTGGCCCGTTTCACATATGTAACTTTGATTGTTGACACCCATGCAGGTTTCCTTGTCCTAAAATTAAACAGACACACTTTTAAGATGTTTTATCAGTATCTTCTGAAATGTAATTTATTTTACCCAGCAATCTGCAAGCATTTTAAGAGTCACAAGTTACGGTCTTGGGAAATTTTAAAATACACAAAGATTAAAACATTTCAAGGGACCAGCAAAGAATACGTCCCACAAATGACAGTTTTGAAGAAAACCCATTATCTCTCTTAAATAACTCCTGAGTTACATTGCTTTAGCATCTAGACAATGCTGTTTTCTTATCAGTTTTTCCTTTTAACAGTTACCATGCTTTGGGCACAAGGCATTCTTTTGTAGACGGACCGTCATTTATTCTGTTTTAAACAGTATCACTGCGTTACTGGGGCTGAATGCTGAGTGGAGGAAGCACATCATAAACAGAACGTTATGATCTGAGAAAAGACTGCTTGGATTCATTTAGATCTGAATGGTAATTACATTATGTTCCTACAAGATTCCAATCTAAAATGAATCCCTCATAATTCGCCATATGCTTTATGCAAGATCAGCATTCCTGTAAAACTTCTTCCTGGAATAGCGAAGTAGTCCAGGAGCGGAGCCAAATCAGCTGCACCGTGTCACCCAGCAGGTCCTCAGGACACTTAAGATGGAAAAGGAGTTTGCTGTGAAGTCTCAGTCCCCCCCCAGGAGTTCTCATTTTCCTACTAGTCTGGGAACATGGGTGGGAAAAAGTACAAAACACAAGAAAACAGAAGTGCTTTACAATCGTGGTGTGTACATCTCTAACAGGTGGTGGGGCAACCTGGAAGTTAGGAAACAAAACATCTCTCTTTGAAAACAAACCTTATTAAAACACATGGATGTTGCAAGCACATCTGCTTTGCAGGTAACTAAAGCAAACCTTTCATCCTCTGTCTTAAAATGTCATACATCAAAAGTAGAAACTTTCTCATATAGAGTAAGGAGTAGCTTTCCATCTCTAATCACAGTGGCCTACAGCAACTCTTAGCAGGCACTGCAGAGCTAACGTAGCATTTTCCATTTCAGGCACATTATTCATTCCAAAAATTGTAATTTTAGTCAGGAAAAAAAAAAAATAGAACATCTAGTCTCTTATCTTCTCATTGGTTTATTTACATTTTTCTTCACTTTTGCTGGCTTTGCAGAGTTAGTGCAACAGATGAACGTGATAGATTTTGGCTCTCACATCAGCCAAATTGAGAAATTAAGTTCCTATTGCAAAATTGCAATCCTACTGATAGTGCACGAGCCAGAAAGTCACCACCTGAGGTTTACAGTTGTGACACACAAGGATCAATGCTGAACTAGCAAATGAGTCATGCGAGGCTGGCGGAAGAACAGAGTCCCACGGTGCTGTTTCAGGATCCCCTTTGCATCACAACCGATCTGTCCTTGACCACCTATGTTTATTTTCCCTCCCAAAATTTGTTCCACTCTGCATTGCCTCTTTCAGAAGACTAACAAGAAGGAACATAATGGTGTCTTTTGGCAGCAGCAACCTGTATCAACATCAGTGTTTCCAGAGGCTCTCCTGTCTGCTTTTGGAGACGCAGGGTCAACCAACATCCTGCTTTCCCACCTGAAGCAGAACTCAGGCTTACTGGTCAGTTTCTCTACACTCTGACCAAGAGAAATACTCTTTCTTGCTAATATGGAAGCACCCATAGCTGTCAGTGAGCTCAGAGTTTGCTCTCAACACCCCCAGATCGGACAGCCACAGGTTTCAGAGCCCATGTGGTGCTGGCCACCAGCCACGCTGCCAAAGCCCACGCAGGACGCAGTGCCGGCTGCCCTGCATCGAGACCAGCAGGTGGCTGGGAGCTCTTCTTGCAGCCAGATTCAGTTCCACGTGTCAAACCCAGAACTTGCTTCCAAAGCGTTTCACAGAATCCAGGGATAATTTAGTTTGGAAAGAATCCCAGCAGGTCATGTGGTCCAAGCCCCTGCTCAGAGCACAGCTACCTCCAATGTCAGGTTACACATCTTGGCACAGGAAAGAGATAAAGGGGAAAGGCACCAAATCTTTGGGAAAAAAAAGATAGAAACTCCAGTGTTCGGAGAGCACTGGGTTAGAGTTACAGGTACCTCATATGCATCAAGTGTTTCAGCCTCTTTTCCTCTCCCTTCTCAGGTCAAGAATAATTTGTGCAAAAAGAAGAGCCCCTGTATGTTTTCATCCACTGTTTCACAAGCCAAGAAGCAGCACCACGTCTTGTCAGGAACCCTCTACCTACTGCCAAGCACATTGATTAGGCTTCTTTTCCTAATTAAATCCCATCCTGCACATTTCTTATTATCACTATCGCATTACTTTTTACTTCCTTCTCTCATTCATTCTTTTTGTCATAAGCAGCCAAAGGGTTACTACTTAAGACACACCAGTAACAGAGTTATCTACAGTCTAAGTGTCACCTGGAAACAAGACAAGGGCTTGTGCTTCCTCTTTCACACCAACAGCCACAGACAAGGCACAGGATTGAAACTGTAATATTACAGATTACACACTCGGGAAGGGAAAAAATCTTATAAAAGCAAAATTGGAACACTTACACTTCATTGGCTTGCTGTCATTTCTAGCTGCCATCTAGTACCACTTTCAATCATTTAAAATCATTCTTTGCAGAGTGGAATTTACACTGAAGTACTACAAAGATTTTTATTTATTTTTTTAAGATAGCCTTACGAAAACAACCGAGCAGGAAGGTTTCTTTCCTAAAGCATTTTCTCAGCCAGCAGCTAGTGGCTATCGCATTCCGACGCAGGCATCCCTGCAGAAGGACTGTCTGCCTTCTGGTTGCCCGTGCAGGCACACTCCTCCTGCCAGCCCTTGCTGAGCTAGCTGCAGATGCCTCCGGACAGGATTACTAAGCAGTGTCTACATGAGGGTGTTCTCTGTGTGCTCAGACCTAACAGAGCAGAGTATTCCTGTTTCACAACTAAGAGGCCTGAACATGCCATCCCTTATCTCCCTCCTGCAAAGCTAGGAGAACTCCAGCTAATTTCAAGGAGTGAACTGGCTTTGTCTTGCAAAGCAGCACGTACTGGAAGCTGCCTGTGCATTGCTGCCTCCCTGGCATTATCCTAAGAGCTGACACCGATATCTGGGAAACTGCAGAGAATCTCTGATGCACATTCAAGGCAAGAGATTTCTGGATGACTCTGCACTGAAGCCTGTTTCATTCCCCCACCCAGGCTAACAGCAGCCACTTGTTAAATCCTAATTCTTAAGGAACTCATCGAGTTGGGAAGACCTCATTTTGGCGCACTTGGAGAGTGCTCATACTCTAAATCTGGTGTTTTGGATTAGTTTTCCTTTGTCGTACACAAACTTTGTAAAGCAACTGTGTTTCCATACAAACACAAGATGATGATTTTTTTTTTTACTCTCTTTTTTGTTACTGTCAATACATTGGCATTTGTGATAAACTCACAACAACGCTGCCAACTCTGCCGGGAGCACACTTTCGCTGTCAAGTGCTTTTACAAATAATACTTAAAATGTCCAGAAGCAGCAGGTATAAGAGGACTCAAGGCAGCAGCACATGACAGACTTGAAGCCACAGCAAACACTAACATCAGCATCAGGGAAAAGTGCCAGCAACCTTCTCCACCTTCCAGCTCCGTATTGGACCTCTGCTGGAGGCCTACGTGACAAATTAAAGGTCAAAACGTGGGGCACAATCAAGACAGGAGGCATTCCTGGAAGTCTGCAAGTTGCCCACATTGCCCCTCACTGTAACCAAGGAGGTAACCTGACTTTGTAGCAGTTTTCAGAACTAAACGGTTGGGTTTAATGCCTGTAGTTGCTACGATTTACTGCATCTGAAGCCAATATATGGAATGGAAGGAAAGGAGAAATGACTGGCAGTGCAGTATTACTGCACTCAAACAATCAAGGAACTTCCAAACACACATTTCTACTTTGAAAAAAGCAGCACCTGGCCTGGTAACACTGTTGCTATGTCAAAAAGGAGAAAGATGAAAATGAGCAAATTCCAGACTGGCATGGCTATTTTCCAAGCTGAAAATTAATACGTGCAACAGCAGCAATAAACACCGCAGCCCACGCTCAGAAGTGCATAGTTGGCATGAACTGCCTACAAAAGATGACTCCTCAGCTGGCACTGACCAGGTAACTCAAACCAGGAGTGCCTGATACTGCTGAGATCTAATAACCACGGTAGCTTTTTGCTCTGTCTCTCCTTTCCACAGAAATCCAGCCTCTATTACCTTAAATATGAGCACCTTGCATGTGCATGGCCTCTGTGTCATTTGCCCTGCCAGGGTACATCGATCCATCCTGGCCCCGGTGGCATCCGGAGAGCCAGGAGAGCACTTGGACTTGCCTCTCCTGGCAGCAGGCTCCGTGCCATTCCTCTCTTTGACAGGGTAGCCAGGTTTTAGGCCTACGCTAATACTTTCTCCTCTCCAAGCTTCAGGATGTGTCAGGGCATACAGCAATTAGCGGCTGGACTGTAAGAGAGGAGGATTAATAACAGCATGCCAGGGGTGAAGAACCAAGTGCCATAGGGAAAAGAGCTGCAGCAGGCTGAAGGGGCCTGCCAAGATGGCACCCGCCCTGGGGCACGGTGCTGCTGGCATCAGAGGGCCTTGGGCACAAGCTCTGGCTATGCCAGGCCTCCTGCCCGCATGGCTCTCATGGGACCGCAGCAGTAAGCAGCTACTAAAAAAGTCTTGACAGACCCTTGCTTTCCAGTACTCAGCCACTGCCAGGACAGCCGCAAAAGATGGAACTCAAACAAGTGCTGCTACCTGCAGGAAAGTGCACAAATGCCAGGTATTTAGAGTGACTCGCAAGCAGTGTTAGAACCATATATACTCCTAAGCACCCGGAGTGACAAAAGTGACTACTGGTATCTTAGCACACTGTCACCAGCATTTGTTTGGCAAACACAAAATGAGCTGCTGAAAATATCGGGCTGGGCCAACACTAGCTGCAACCAACTGAACACAGCACCAAAGTTTGGTGAAGATGAAAGCAGTGTTGACTGCCGTGATGTGCAGGAACCTCAGGTATCGGCCCCTGGCAGAACGACAGCAGGCGGATCCCTGTAAGCCCGCCTTGTAATGGACAGCTTGGGCTGAAAATAAATGAAGCCCAGGCATTGCTTCATAAGGCACCCTACACACGCCCATGCTCACCCACACAGCACCTCTGAGGTTTCATCAACCTTTACCTACAGAACAAATCGGTCTGTAGCACTCATTCATTGCAGAGAAATACTCCAACCATCTAAAGGAAGGCTGCCCTCCCACACACGACAACACACCTTTGAGTATACTTTGAGAAGGGCTGCTTTCATTTTTGTTTATGGCAAGTTTCACTTTCAGGCTGCGGGAGCTGCCATATCCACACCTCACGTGAAAGTGTTCATGCCCCAGCAGAAGTTTCCCAGCTGCAGCTGGCGTCACACAGTAACACCAGTTCCAGCAAATGACAGCTCTGAGACTGTTGTATTTGGGTGTTTCACGCCACCAAACAGCTGACAACACCAAAACCACCCAGCGGTTAAAATTTAAAAATCAGAAAAGTTGGGCATCCAATACTTTAACCTTCTGTTCCTTTGTCATTTCTGCAATGGAGCAGAAGGATGCAGTCAAGTTTCCACTTGCAGCCCTAAGAGGAAATGTGCTTAAAAACGATCACTGAGCTCCTGCACCACCACGCTTCCTGGGGCGGGAGCTTTAAACAGACACCCACTTTGTGCTGACGTCAAAGGCATTTAAACATCACCCCCACTGAAAAAAAAAAACAAACAAACCCAAACCCAAATACTGCTTCCACCACTCATCAGCAGCAGCCATGGGTCCAGTCATGCTGCAATGCCATGGGTCCGAGGGAAGAGGGGTGCCCTGGAACAGGAGCACAGCAGAGCCCTTCTTGACACCCCAGGGTTTACAGTCCAAGCGCAAACAGCAGAGACAATAGAGGCGGATGCGTGACGAGATGTTCCTGAATTCCTCCCACACTTTTAATTAAACAGCACTGTTCACTACCAACTCTTTTGTTCCCCATTTTAGAAGTGGGAAATTTCTTATTGCTATCTGCACGAAGGACACGGCCCCAAATACTTTTTTTCCCCTCATCTAAAACTGAAGTTCAAGCAGTTCATTTCCACTGGATCTCTCATCGGTGGATAAAAATAGTCGAGAGATTTGCTCAACTGCTCTTGAGGCAACACCTTCTTCTGCTTCCTGTAAATGCCTCTGTATCTATGCAGAAAAGTTGCAAGCAGACAGAAAAGTACCATCCAGCACTCCGAGATAAACAGCTGTGAGCAGTGCAAGCAAACCAGGCAGCAGAGCACCTCACTGCTGGCTTTGCACTTTAAGCAGCACCTCAATCGTGCCAAACATCCTCCCAAAATGAAAAGGTTCATTTAAAGAAAGGAACTTGAGAGAAAAACACGCCTGTGGAACTGGAGCAATCTCAGTGTTTAAGCCAGCTGTGCTGGCTGCAACTTGAGTTACCCAAAGTTGTTTAGGTTTTGTGTCTCCATCTCCCTCCTCGGTTCAGTTCCCAGGTTTTTAGGGAAAGCCCCTTTGCCCCGAGTACTGACAAGTGAAATGCTAGAGCTATTGCATCCAGCAACAGAAGGTCACTGTGCTAGGGGTAGTTTCTTATGTAAAACTGTTTTCAGATCAGCAGGCTGGGAGGGAGGGAGGAGGGGAGCTGCATTTCACCAAAAACTGAACTGATAAGGAAAATGAGACAGCACTGTTTGCTCAGCAGTATGTTAAGTCATACTGCCTTCCAAACAACAGCAAGTTGGGATTTCAACCGTGCTGCAGTCAGATCCTGAAATTTTAAAGCCCCCTTAGAAACTGCAGGCAGCACACTGGTATCATGCACTATCTATTTACTGTGGATTACAGAACCCAGCAGCGCTGGAGAGAGTATACAGTTAAGATTCCCCTCCAGACGTGCCTCCCAGACCAAAAAAAGGGTTTGCTCTCCCTCAGCCCAAGAACAAATAGTTGGCACTCTCCTCCGGCAGGGAGCAGCTGGCCAGTTGCTACCGTTTCTCACTCCCCTCCATGCCCAGCTACGACATTACCCAAGCTCCTTGTTCACACTGAAAAATTAAAAAGCCACCAAACCGGGTAGCAAAAAGTTGCCATTTTCTGTTTGGTGACCTTTAACAGAGAAGAGAGGGAGAGAGAGAATACACATGTGCCTAACTTGCTTCTCTTTTAAACGCAGTTTAACACTCAAAATACTGCTTGTGCAAGAAAGTTTGGCACAAGTTTTCAGGCACCGAATACACAATCTCATATTAAGGGCTAAGGAAAGTATCTATAAAAACCAACCAGGCACAAATTGCTGTGGCCCTACACACCACCACCAGAACAGGGGTTTCTTCCCCCAAACAACTGCTTTGCTCCTTCCTCACTAAGCAAAAAGCAGCCGTGCTCCCCGGGTAAGTGCTACGGATGGGGAAGTGCCTCCTGTAGGGCTCTGGGAACTGAAAATCATTTCCTAATGCAGGAAGGGGAAATAAAATAAATTAAAGCAAGTTACAGCCTCGAGCAAGCAGCGCCCACCACACCGAGCCCGGTTACCTGTCTGAGACCCAAGAGGAAAGGCATTCTGCAGGCTCATCCTCTGCACCCGCGCATGGGAACGCAGGAATTTAAAGCCCCGCAGCAAGCATTTCCTCCTCAGCTGTGGGCAGCCCGCGCCTCCGATCCTATTTAAACCAGGGCTTCCTCGGCCGGGAATGCAAAGTAAACAGGGTCCTGGGGCACGGCGCGCACTCGCTGGCTCCCCCTCCTCCTCCTCCCACTCCCCGTGACATATCTCAGACGCAGCCCAGCCGGGGTGGAAATGACATCAGGTCGGGCACTTCTGAAACAAACAGCAAAGAGAAAAAAAGCTGAACCTTGAGGCAGTGCCGGTGAAAACGCAGAGGAGCTGCAGCGCCGGTGCAGGACGCTGGCAGCAGGCCGGGCTCTGCGAGCTGGATGCCGACAGGTCCCCGCTGGGAACTACAGCTCGCTAAGCAAAAGAGCTTTTTCCTCCACAATAGGTTAAACGCCTGAACGTTCTCGCTGTTTGGTGAGCAGCAGGTTTCATCCGAGCATCTCCAGACGGTCCCATACCGTGTCCTCACAGCTTCTGAGCCCTCTCAGGTCCCCACCCAGCCCTGGCCCCATAGAGCCGTGGGCAGTGATCCTCCACTGCCACTGGGATCGGGTGCCCTGGGACAGGTGACAGCAGGCACTTTAATCCCTCTCTCCAGGGAGAGCACGACCAGCCCCAACCCACCAACGGTCTCTAATTCTAAGAGAGCTCATTTCACGCTGCTGTGCCAAGGGGCAATTAAGCCTTATAAACAAATTCATCATCTGGTGTGCAGGATGGCATTTCTTGTTTATCCTCTCTCCCCAGCAAGGAGTACAGCAAGTTCCACACTGAGGTGGGAGATGACACTGCAGAAGGTAATCTAAATTTAACTTCCTTTTCCTACCTACACTCAGCAGCCTCTATTTTTTGGGCGTCTCTTCAATGAGCAGCTGTCCTCGTCCATCCCGTAGGGGCCAGCACCCCACCAAGCACCACAGGGAACGTTCAGCATAGAGGAAACTCCCTTTGGTTTTGGCCTCTCCAACTTCTGAAACCAGGCAGTTTGCAGCAGTGCCAGAAGCAGTACTCGCTGTCCTCAAGCCAGAAGTCCTCCCTGAGCACTGCCACCACCTCCCAGCCCCAAGCGAGAACCCTGCTGGGCATACCCATACAATAAGGCTGTAAAGATGTCATAAATATTATCTATTTTTCACTATCTTTAAGCCACCATAGAGACTTGCTGTCTACAGTAAGCATATCTCCGTTTTTGCTAATAGGCATATCAGCAATTCCCTGAAAGATACAAAACATCAGCATGAACCACCATCAGTTAGGCAACGGGATTTTCCAGCTCTTGTGCTTCCTAGATTAAACTTTCAACCTTTGCTTTTCCAATTCTGAGGGCAAACACCAATGATATAAAAGGGCAGCTTTCTGTGGCCTCATGTTGTCCTTTGAAATACCCGATTTGGCTGCTGCCAGAGGGCCCTGGGCAGATCTCGGGGCCGAGCCAATGCAGCCACTTCCGAATGCCTCACTCAGAGGCAATCCAGCTTTAACAACCTGCTCTTCTCCAGCATTATTCAAAAGGCAGTTTCATCCCAGAACTAAGACAAGTCATGAAGGCCTTAGTGGAAAAGCAGCAACATCCTTCACAGCCTCTGCAGTTGGGCAAGTTAGCTCATCCCTTTTGATTCCTGATCGATACACTGTCTTTCAAAAAACATAGGTTCTCCTTACCATTGCAATTGCTTTGAGTATTCCAAAAGGTATCATTTATTTTTTTTAACCCTCTTTTTTTTTATTGTTCTTAAACCTGAAGCCCTAACCCCAACGATTTGTCTAGTAGCCATGAGCTTCACAAGCAGCAGTTATGAACAGACAGTTTCTTTTCTCTGTAGTGAATTCACCACCTTCTAATCTGACTTTCATAATATTACCAGGTGGGAACAGAAGTCCCCATCCATCTTCTCACCCATTCATTAGTCTGTACTTGTTAGCTAACTTCTTGTGAAAGATATCAATCTTCCTACTCCTCTTAATGCAAAATCCTTTCCCAAAGCCTTCATCTGCTCATCATCTGTTCCAAAACCCTTCCAATTTTCTACTGCCCTCTGCTTGTGAGCGCGCAGAGCTGAAATAATTATTATTTTAATGAAAGCAACAGCTCAGCATGGGTTTCACTTCCTTCACGCGAACCTGGAGCTTAACATCTGCAAGGCCACATATCTCACATGTTTATCAAAGATAAAACAAACAGAGCAAACACAAGTTTTTACAGTTTCTCTGTAAATAAATCACGTGAGGGCTCTGAAAAGTCAAGGCTGAAGTGAGAACATGTGAAGGGATCAACGTTATTTTGAAAATCTGCTTGCTTAGGCAGCCACCAGCCACCCTTTTCAGCACATCAGAGTGCATTGCACTGCAGTTTAGAGGGAAGGAGGGAACAAAAAGCCCGAGCTCTACTCATCAGTAGGACTGCTCTCCTGAATATGCCACCCACCCCAAACACGATGCACAAAGGATGCTCCGTGACAGTTTCACAACCCAACACAGACTTAGGCTTTACATTGTTACTGAGGTAGGCAATGGAAGTTGTTTGGCCCACCGTAGAACTGCTGCAGTGTTCAATGGGACAAGTTTGTGAGCGGGTTAGTAACCCAGCAAGACACATTATCCATTTTGACACCCTCAGAAAGATAGCTTGACCTTTAGATGATCCAAATATGACAACATGATCGGAACAAAAAACTTGTGCAGCTCCAGTCTGTCAAGCCTGAAGCACAATGTTAGTCTCAGTGGCTTCACTGCTGGAGTCCTGTTGGAGGAACAGTAAACCTGGGTAGTCTGTAGTATGCCCTCAAACTTCAATATCAGAGTTCTAGGGAAAAAAATTAAAAAAAAAATCAGATAGTGCAGCTATACATACACAGGATGACCATGAAGGTGGAATAATTGTATGTAAGAGCTCCTTCATTTACCACAGGACACTGTTATTTTTGTGTTCTTAACAGCACCGTTCCTTGAGCATCAGCTATCTGCTTCCATTAGTCATTCCACAGCCTGGGGTGCTAGAACTGAGACTGCACAGACCTGCCAGGCACTTCAAACAATGTGTGAAAGCAGCAACCTGAAGGAGCGTGACTTTATCTTTCCCCATCCTGGAGATGGCTTTGGGATAAAGAAAAAGGGGGGAAAAAAACAGCGTATAGGAAGACATAAAGGCAGATCCCTATCTCTTTTCAGTAAGATAACATCCAGGAATAACCAAGCTCCATCTGCTTTGACAGAGTAAGTTCTAAAGGGATCTGTTTGCTAGCAAAAACAGGATGAGTTATCTGGAGATGAGCAGTACTGGAACAGAAGGGCAGTGTAAAGCTGCCTGCAGACCATTTCTGCCTGCAAAGTCTGCCCACTGGTCACCGATTCCTGAAGAGCAAAGGGCCACTCACCCACTCTGACACAGCAGCAAGGATCACAGCTTTCCAACACAGAGCGGGTGCACTGGATTCTTGTAATGTGTAGCACTGGTTCTGTCTTCAAAGAATAGTCTTAGAAAATTCCAGACAATAGAACAGGCCAATCTGAGCATTTCCCAGCACCTAGAGTATCTTCTCTATTGCTTAGGGGATAAATGGTCCCGATAAACCTTCCAGATCCTTTGTGTCTACTGGCACTATTTTGGAACTGGCTAAACTGGGTTCCCCTCCAGTTTGTATGCAGTTCAAAGACAAAACGAGGACACCAAAGTCACTTGTATTTAATGTTTCCCAGGCCAAACCAACTTCCTCATTGCTAGAAAGAACAAAGAGCAACACCAGCAAAACACATTGCACATGTGGAAACTGACTTGTGAGCCAGTGCCACAACCAGACTGTTCAATACATTTAAACACGCAAGGAAGCACAAAGACCTGTTGGATCAATACATTTTGATGTGCACATCGAAAGAAAATCGAAAGAAAGCACAAGGGGCTTACAGTGGTCAGAATCTTCTTGGGTAGGTCCCTCTCCCTGAAGCCTGTTGCCGCTTCTGTCAGCTCGGTGGTTTCAAAGCACAAGACAGTTCTGCTGCTTTACTCAGTCTAGATAAGCAAACAGGGACACTGCTTTTCAACCTCACCGCTGTCACCTGCGCTTTGTCTCCAAGTAACTGGTTAACCAGGGAGGAAGAGGCTGTGCCCTTCAAAACACGCTCAGTGTGGTGGAGAGCAATCCCTTTTCTGAAGCTGCTTTCTGCATTAAGCTGCCACAAGAAAGGGCAGGAAGCTGAGATGGGGCAGGGGATGCCCAAGAGGAGCCCTCCCCAGCACCCACACAACAGAGGAGACAGAAGTTGGCTTCATCCAGGCTGTCCCAGCCCCACCACCAGCCCCACTGTTCAGCTGATGGCAGAGCAGCGGCAGTGAAAAGCTCAGGCTCCTTCCCTGGGACCAAAATAGTTTTTGTGAAGCACAGCTTGAAATTGTCAGCCCTCAGTGACCTTGTTTCCCACTGCTTTTTTCTTGAGGAGGGGAAAATGATAGCCACAGGTCCAGCAGGCACTTCTTCCCAGCAGCAGAGCTGCGGCCAAGCCAACATGTGGTAACGCCAAAGACTATTTGCATGGTTATTTTGTATGACTGCTGTTTCATACCCAGGCCTGCTATGCAAGCCCAGAGGCCTCAAAAAAAGTTTTAAAGTCATGAGCCACTGAGGTGGAGGGGAGTAAAGAGAATTGCCTTATTAGAGATGACATTACCTGCTTCAGTGGAGTCAGGGTCAATTCTGTCCCTCACGTGCTTCCAGCTTTTGGGCACCCTTCAGTTTTAGTTTGGAGTGGGCCATGAAATCGTAGGAAAGCCAACTCCTCCCTCAGAGCCAGCACAGGGCAGGGCAGGGCATCAGCTGTTACACATTTGACAAGCCGTCTCTAGCAGGGCTGGCCTGTCGGGGTGCTGCAGGGACGCCCGCCAGGCTTCTTGCTGTTGGCAGCACTGCTCTTGTTTTCCTTCAGCTCGTGTGTGCAAACAGGACCTTTGGTAAGGGCTCAAGAGGAGACACCATGCTCCAGAGCAGGCTGAAGGCAGAGTGCAGACAGTAATAGGATCCCCCAAACGTGGGATCAAGACGGTAAGTCTGTTCTTGTTTTAGCGTCTTGTACCATGTGGGTACCAAAAATACAGCAGGTGCCTGGCCTCTGGTCACATCATCACAGCAGACAGCATTGTTCCAAAGCTGCTAATGCTAGCTGCTTACCAGCATAACCTTGATGGAAATCTCAAGACACCCTCCTCTTAGGGGTGCTATTTGTTTTCTCTCCAAATGACAGCAACTCGCTATTTTTAGTGCTCATCTCATGTCTGCTTGGCATTTCCCTTGGGTCTTACCCTTGTTTCACACCGCTGATGCCAGCTCCCACGAAGCGTGCATTTGGTGCCAGAGGGGCTGATGCCAAGTCTGCTTGTCCTGATGCCAAAATGGCAGCTGGCTTTATTGCTGAGAAAGGATTTGCCAAAGCTAACGGCACTAGTGCTGGGGAGACTAGCATCGATTCCAAGGTTACTTTCCTTCTTTGCTCTTCTATTGCCTTTAGACTTCATGGAATAATGCTGCTCCAAATGACCCTCCGGGGTCCTAAGAGATGAATTTTTCAGCAGGGTCTAAGGCAATTATGCCAGCAGACAGTCTGAACGTATGAGTCTTCAATAAGAAAGATAGGTACAGACATGGAGCAATTATCTGGGATGCAGCACTGCTGCTGCTGGGCCACACCACGACAGGAACAAGCCCTGCAGATCACGCAGGGCTTGATCTTTCTCTACCTGCAAATGTGTTTTAAAAGAATCTCTCACAAAAACAGAGAACTGAAAACAAAGAAGGTTATGTGGCATCTCATCACCAAGATATGCCTAAAGACAGAAGTCTGGAGCAGGAGAAGAGGGTCAGAGATCAGCTGAATTGCATCACATCAGCATGGGCAGGGAGTCAAAACCCAGGAGAGGTCACGAGTCCCTATGCTGTTACCCCCCTCTCAAGTGCCACTCTGCAAAATGCTGCTGCACAGACACAGCCCGGCCCCACACACCAGGTGTAGGTGCAGTGACACGGCAAACACCCACACGGATGCAAGTACATGCTATGTGCAATCTGTAATTGCACGTCTACAGGGGCATGCAATTTGAAGGGATGGCATCCCTGCATATTAGGAAGCATTGACCTCTGCTACTTTTCTTATTAGCCAGAGAAAATTGTTCAGCGATGATTGTCAAACGGGCACCTGATGGCAGACATGCTCAGGTCCTTCTTCAGACGCGGTGCAGTTAATTGGCCATTTAACCAGCTCTGTGCCTTGTCAGGTTCTCTCACTGCATAAGGCTTTGCTGGGATATCTGTCACTTACACACCCGGTCAGATCTTTCTAAAGTTCACTGGTGTTTTCAGAGCCTAAGTTTGACAAAACTTGAACAAATTCACAGAAGTCCCCGCAGTCCTGTTTTCCTCAGCTGTTTTTTTTCTTTTTTATACAATAAAGAGGTTTTCTAAATTGAGCTCAAAGAATCAAGTTTCTGTTTCCAGCAGAGCACCATTACTCCACAGCACATATCTTTCTGTGAAAAGAAGGGATCTTCTGGGAAGTCCTTCAGGAAAAACAGAGACATCAGCAGCCACCTCCTTCCCAGCACCCTGCTATTATGGCTCGATAATGTAACACGAGCAGCATTACAGAGGCTGTGCTGAGGCAAAGGAACGTCCTCAAACTGCCCTACAGATGTGCACTAGAGTGCTTTTCAGCTGTTATCCCCAGACTTGGCACCCAGGCTCTGCAGCAGCACCTCCACCCATCGATTGGTGGGTGATGGATCACACATCGCGGTACACAGCCACAAACAATGGGTTTAATTGAGGCACAAGGAGGCAGGGAAGGCTTCCCACTGACCAGTACAAGGCAGCACTGCTGGCTCTCCAGAAGAAAGAGCACTAAGGGTTGTGTACATGTATCTTCATACAACCAAAGCAAAGAATAAAAGGAAACCACAAGTTTAGCTATTAAGAAAGCTCAATACCGCAAGCATTTAAGAGATCACAGCACAACAGTATTAAAGCCATCACTTTTAAATCACCAGACAAAACACTAGGAGAGCTATCAGATCTTAACCTCTGCTGTTAGAAATTTTTTAAAACACGAAACTTTGGGGAAAAACCACTTCAGAAAGCCTCATCTTAAATACATGCTCATCTTCTCTATCCCAAATTACTGCGTTAAGGAGCTCTCTGAGTGCCTGGAGAAGAAAGGCGAACTCATCTCTTTCTTCTGAAATGAGGAATAAACAGAAAATGAGGAATAAATAAACCAACACAGTATATATTTAAGTACAGATTCCAGTCTTTCTGCCGTTTCACAGACAGGGGTTATGTCAGGACTTGCAAGCCTAACCTTTCTCCCCCAGTAGCATAGGTTCTGTTTGGCTTGCGTTGTCAAATGACAAGAATGGCCCCCCAAAATCCTACACACTTTGTTGCTCTGCCAACCACAGCGGAGAGCTTTTGGGATCGCATCAACCAGGAAAGCCCTCCGATAGCATCACCTACATAAAGCACAGAGCATGCGAACGTGGGTTTCCAGGTACCAACTTGCTTTGATTCAAGCACACAAAGCAAATTCAATGCCTCCCACGATCAGCTGTGCCCTTCTGCAGCAACTCCCTGAGCGTAAAACATGGAGAGTGCCAGAAAGCTGCTCGAGATCTCGGCAGCAGAGCTCTAAGAACACCCATTGGGAGTACTTAGGGTGGGTGCCCAGCAGCACTGCTGCCCCAGGACAGCCGTGTTGCGTAAGGAGCAGGCAGCCTGCAGGAAGCCATGCCCTTGGATCGAGTTCCAGCGCTGACATTACGCAGTTTGCACTTCGCTCAAGCATTGGAAGCACTGGTGGCACCTGCAATCGCAGCCAGGTTCTCAATCTGGGCCGCATACCTGCAAGCCAGGCAGCGCTGTCATTCCGAGGGCAGACACCTCGGACACCCTGCTGTCTTGCTTCATACCGTCCTGCTATCCGTAGGGTCACTCCTTCGGCATCAAAGTACATTCCCGTGCACAAATATGCTTTATTAAACAAAAGTCAATGCTCAGTAATTACAAACTCATTTCAGCTTTATCTCAGGACAAAACACTGACCAGCACAACCTGCCTTAATGGGCATTATCTTATCCCAGCTAATTTCCATTAGTGGTTGTTATTCCACTAGCAGATAAGGTGAGCACTCCCCTGGCTGCAGCAGGGCTGGAGGAGGACATGGTGACCCACAGTGCCAAGCCTTCTCCACATGGCCATCTGGGCCTCTCATGTCAGGGCTGCTCAGAGACGAGATGCAATCCTAGAGGCATCAGCTGGGAAGGCTTCTCAGGAGTCCCCCAGTCCATCACATTACTCCAGGAAGGACTCAACATACCTAAAGCACCAGTGTTTGCTGTCCTACTCTTCAAACTGCTTTCAGAAGACTTTTTTCAAAGACCATAGGGACCAAATGTTAGTTTTACTCTCTTTTCAATATCCAACTTAAACATCTCTTAAAATACAGCATCCCAAACTGTGCATATCACTTACTAGTAGAGTACAATAACAGATCTGCATAGGACACCTCTACTACAGCATCATAAAAAAATGTGTGTTTTGCAATAACAGCTGCACTCCTGATGCATCCTAAAGTCTCAGATTCCCTGTTTGCCTCTTCTTGCATTTTTTACTGACTGCTGCCGGGCTTCACATTATTTCTTCTCCCATCTTCAGAAATAAAGCAAGCCTTTATCTCAAGTGCTCTACCTCCCAAACTGTTAGCACAGAGCAGAACAGACCTCTCCAGGATCCCATCACTTCCACAGATGACTCCCTTGCATAAATTCCAGTCACCTAATGAATTCACTGTACCATAATTTAATCCCAAACAAAGTTCTCTACTCAGCAACATAAGCAACGCATTCCCTCAGTCATCCTTTAGTGCTGAGTGGCAAAGTTCAGCAGCCCCACCATTTTCTACCTTTTTCATTTAATTTTAGATTAATACTTTCACTTTTTTTCATCAATCTTTAGACTCCATATTTTCAGAACATTTTCTTAAGCCTTGAATATTCCTCATCAGCTGCAACATAATTGTAAGACCAAAAGTAAGGAAAAACAGTAAAGCCTTTATTATCCCTCCAGTTCTGGGAGACTGAACTTAGTAGCTGGTTCTAACATCAGGGGAAAAAAAAAAAAAAAGAAGATAAAATAAAAATTAAGATCCTTTTAAAAATCAGATGTGGCATAAGAAAAAGATGTCAGACTGCTTAAAACATGTACCCCATTTGTGCAGTGAATTCAGCATAAACTGACAACACAACTATCTTTTAAAGTGTCAGCACCCAGCAGAGTATTTGTCGAGTCTGACCTCATGCTGAGCTGAGGTCAACATGAGGAAAAATAAGCGACTGTCAAAAACATCTCCAAATTCCTGGGAAATTCAAGCAATGTTTCACTCAAACAAATAAATAAATAAAATTACAAAGCAATCTTTTGTACATGTAGAAGCTCCTCAGTGAAATAGAACTTCCAAGTCTTGCTGCCACTTCTAGCAGCTCTCACCAGATCCCGATTCAAGTACTCCTGGTCTCTCTCAGCTGGATGAGCTGGAAGAAATTTGCATGCACACACATACCAAGAATGTCCCTTGTGAGTTCCATCCTCAGGTATGAGACACGTCAACTGAGGTCAAGGGTTTGACAGAGAGCCCAGACCTTGCTGAAGCCTCCTGCCAAGTCTACAGATCCCAGTATTTTACAGAGTAACACAGCAATCTGAAATAAGATCAGTTTCTGAAGAATAAGCTGGTGCTCTACAGGTTTTCTTTTATGTCAGGCTGTTGCCCAAGATTGACCGACCTGCAAGGAACACCCCTACAGAGGCCAAGCATTTGGTAAAGGTAGGAAATGCTCATAAGACACTCTTCACAAACACAGGACAGTCCCCATGGCTCCACTTATACACAGATTGTGCCCAGCATAAAACAGCCACTCATGCACAGAAGACACAGATTCATTGTTGGCAAAAGATCACATGGTGGGACAGCAATCTTAGAAATGCCCTGGTGTCATCCAGAAGGGCCCAAGATCCTCCTCAGTGAGTGGTATTAAGAAACAGAAACGGACACAGACCAACTCTTCTCTGTAGTCAACAGCACAGATTGAGACATTTTATCAAGATCTGAACACCTCTGCCAAGTCCTTTACCAACACAGTAAAGGATCAAAACGCGTGACTGAAAACGAAACATCAAGTAAATTTACCCAGTTCAAGCCCTAAAGATTTTCTGAATTGTAATCAACATCTGCAGCCAGCCAGCAAAAATATAAAAATCCAGCAGCCAAAGGGAAGGGCGTCACCAATGTATCCCTCTCTAACATATAAACACTCTGAGAACTGTATCAAAGTTTGTTTTGTAATAACTTCTTCGTGAGAGGGTCGAGCTTTAGTGATCTAGGAAGCTGTGGATAAACCTCAATGACTGAAAATGCCTTTTGGTGCGCTTTCTCAGTTCTCCCTGGGGAATCTTGACTTTCGGAGGAATATTAACATGAAGCATGCAAAATATCTTGTGGACTGTTTATAACCTAATGGCTCCAAATGTAACCTTAAACGCCATTCTGTGAAGAGTTACCCACGTTTAGCAATTCGAGCAGGAGAGCGCTGCAGCCCCCACGCAGCCCACTACCACCACTCTTCCATTTGTTTTGTTCCCTCATTTTCACATAAGACAGCTGTTTTACGGTACCAGTGAAACACTGCTCAGAATCAGGCCAGTATAAAACTCAAGGTGGCATCATTAACTGGTAGAATCATTCCAAGGACCAGTGTTCAGAAATGTTTGTTCACAGGTACAACCAAAGCTGAAAGGCTTCAGTGCTTGCTTACATGGTCCTGCATGGTTAAGTTAATGGGTTGTTGTGCTTTGATTTTTTTTCCTGGAAAAGAGATTTTGAAAGAAATGCTTCAAAAGACAAATGTGAAAATCATCTGGTTCCCATTGGGTGAGCTTACTGTAAATCAAGTTACCTTTCTGGAAGCTCAATATATATGTGCTAAATGAGAGCAAAACTCTCATGGCTTCACAATCAGAATTCAAAGAGTAAGATGATGCAAGAGTTAAGATTTTCATTGCAATGTTAGTTTAGTCAATTATACATCCTTAAGCTTAAAAAAAAAAAAAAAAAAAAAAAAAAAAAAAAAAAGTAAGAAGGAAAGAGTGTTACAAGCTGTGAAGTCAATACTTGCGTTAAAAATACTCATGGAAAAAAATCGAGCTGTTTGCTTTCCAGAAGCCACTATTTGGTCTTTCCTACTTTTGCAAATTAGCAGAGGCCTTTCCAGAATTATAAATAAAACACTGAAAGCTCCATGTGACTTTCCCATATGTAGTTTTTCAACAGCCAAATTATTTCCCCTCTTCCATCCCCACTGTTTGCATACTAAGGCAGTGTTTGCCAAGCTTCACTCAAGAATTTTTAAACCAAATTTGAAAAATCAAGAAAATAAAGATTTTGTCAATATACTTTAGTGAGAGAGACAATTCATAGGAAAGGTTAAACTCAGGAAAGGAAGTAAGACCAAGAAAGAAAAGTTTTGCCATCCACCTATAAGGGATGTCTCTGTGGTAGTACAGAAGATGCGGGAAATGGTGGGAATGCCGATTTTCTCTCTTCTGGGCTTTTAAGAGCAGTGTATTTAGCCATCCCACTTCTCCACCTGTTCTGATACACAACACGCTCTTCACTCATTGAACAAACAAATGGACCTAACCCAAAAAGTGGGAGAGTTGGGTTAAGAGAGCATCTCAATTTTATCCAGATAACTGGCAGACAGTGTACAGAAGGGATTTTCCAGTCTGCTGCCTTTCTGATTGCCTTCATTCCCAGCACAATGTATATGAACATTCAAATACCCAATATCCATACGACTTCCATGCTATTTGTCACATCCAGAAAACACGTGGAGGTGATCTGAAACCAAGCCTTCAGCATTCTGAAGGGTGAGATATCGGGCTACATCTACAAGAAGCAACGTGGTGGTAGGGAATTCTGAGCCAGAGGATGCAGCAGGCAAGGCTGAAGAGCACATGCTGGAGCAACAGAAAGGATCCTCTCCTGGAAGAGTAGGTAGAGGACAAAGCACAGAACTTCACCTGAACAGTCAGAGCAGCCCAACAAGGAAGACAAGAAAGTCACTTGGCACATGACATTAAGACTGCTATATTAAACCATGCCCCAAAGCAGAAGTGTGACATACGCTCTTCTCAGGACACCAAAGTATCTCTTCTCCAGTTTGAGCTGCAGCACAGCATTCATTCCTACTGACCTCACTCTTCTCCTTGGAAGACAAACACACCCACGGTACTATCTTGATCAACGCAATCTCAAAACGTCCTTCATGGCATGGAACAGCTCAATAAAGTGGAGCACAACAGAAGCCTATTCTGAAATGGCTTGAAATTCTTATGTTTGATGTGATCTACATCAAGTCTCACTAATTTCTAAATACCTCCTTGACACCAAGACTGAAAAAGCCATGGCTTTCCACTTCATTGAGCTTCACTAGTTGCGGTCCACATTCTGTGTCACAGAAGCCTAGCATGAAGACTTGGAACAAGACTCTGCAAACACATCACAGCTGTTTAAAACCATGAGAGAAGGTGTCCTCTGCACATCGTGAAAAGCAAGAGGAAAGATGTTCTGTATTCATTCTTTACAGTCTTGTTCAGTCATGCTGGATGCCTACATGACTCTTAAGTGATGGTTATTTCCTGTTGACAAATATGTTCTTCTGCAATCTACTTCATCTGTTTTCAAAAAATACAATTTTTTTAACATTAGGCCTTTTTTTTTTTTTTTCTTTTTTCTGTAACACCTATTATAGCCTTTAAATAACACAGAATCAGGACTCCAAATGACTCGTGGTCCATGTTCACTTGACACTGAACTTCATGTCTGGCAAAGCCTCGCTATTTTCTGTTATTTTCCCTCAATAACATTTATGGTATCAGAAGTGGAGGCAGAGTAATTAATATCTGTAGATAACATCTATTATTTTACACAACACAAAAGATTCAACATGTTTTTTCACGCTAGTTCGGTGTTTGTCTACATATGTATCAGAATTCATACCTAAGTGAAAGATCACAGGTTTCAAAATTGGATATTGCATGACTCAGTGATTGGTCAATAATGAAGGAAAACAGATACAAAGCTGTAACACCATTTGTGAGAGTTAGAAATTATAGATGACTACCATGTTTTTCGGAGCAAACTTCAGAAAATGAGCAGAGCAAATGGGTAACTTCCTTTAATTTATCCCCATTCCAAACCAAGGATGGAAAAAACCCATAATGTTCCTTTTAACTCCTCCACAGCAGCAAGGAGACTGAAAGCGTAATTCACCCTGATACTTTTTTGTAAAAGGAGGATTTCATTGTTAACTATAGTAAACACCAGATTTATATTTTCCCTTGCAGCTTGCTAATCTCGCCATGACTCAGTTTAAAAAAATAAAAATAAAAAGAGGTTTCCTTTGCACTTCAGTAGCTCTCCATTTTTAATCTCCAGCAAAAAGATGGATGATAATTTCTGATTTCTAGTCACGCACCATTTCTGGTTGAAATCACAGCAATAAACAGTCAGAAACGTAAAAGACAGACCAAAGTTGTTCTGTGGTATCCCACTGCAGCTAAGACCGAAACTTTATAGTGCCTTTATAAAGCAAATCAGCATTTAACAAAAAACCCTCAACGCTTCTGAGCCACTTCATTGTAACAGAATATTCTAAAAGGAAAGTAATAAATAACTGACCAGTTGTCTCTGAGACAGTCAGAAATAGCAGCAATAAGCAGCATCAGGAACGAAAGTGAACCAACTCATAGCTTCTCCCCGGTTGCCAGGGCTCCATATTGACCTAAGACAGACAGTTCCCTCCTCAATCCTTGCAGAACACAAACATATAAAGACATTAATAAGACACGCAAGACACTGACAACTCAGTCAAAAATGCCACAGTGACAGCTCAAATCCTGTGAGTGGTTTGGTCTTTTTAATGTCACTAAGTATCTTCTTATTTCCCTCCCTCTTCCCCCCCTCATATTCATACCTTATAAAATACCTTTTGTACCTCAAAACACTGAGGGAAGCCAGCAGTGATTTCCCATGGGCTGCTGCCCAGCACTCTGGGGAAGGGAAGCCAACTCAGATGTCTCAACTCAGGAGCACAAAGAAAGAGAATACTTGTACCGGCTTTAACATCTCTTTTCTTCACATCTGGAGGTCTCTGCTAACAGATTCTAACAATCAGGACACCAAAATTCAGCATCTTCAGCTTCTTTCCTGAAGGACTCCAGATACTGATTCCTGATACGCTGCCAATCTGGTCCCTGTAACAAGCCAGACAGCGTTCAGGGAATGGTCAGGAAAAGGTTGGGAAGCAGGAGGTGGTGGCAAGCAGTTCAGGCTCCTGGCTGCAGGGATTCACAAGGCTTTCTATGTCCCAACACATCTAGCAGAGGATTTGCCAGCTTCAGAAAAAGGAACCAAAAAGATGAACTACGGCACTATGCGAAGCCACAGGACTGAAGTATTTCAAGCTCTCTACAGTTTGGAGAACGTATAGTCCTGTTGAGTTAGCATAAGTACTACATATTACCCTAAACTAAAGTCTACAATTCCTGACCAGAAATGTGAAATAAAAAGCAAGGTTTAGAAGTGAAGCTTCGTACAAAGATTCTCAAACAAATGCTGGAAGAGACAAGGAAAGAACCTACCCAACCACACACCCATCCAACCATCCATCACTCTTCTGAAGAGCAGCTCTCAGGAAGAACTGGGGAAGCACTTTGTCCAGAAATGCTTCTGATAGCATCCAAAGCCCTCTGTCAAATTCTAATATCACTCACACTCTTCAAAGTCTAATTCTTCCTGTACTGCCTTCCAAGACTCTCGCAATTCAAAAGCCATCTGAGAGTTCATTAATAATACCACATTTAACTAACGCATTTGCTTTTCTGGCCAATGAGGTCACTTTTCTGCATTGCATCCTATACAGCAAATCACATGCTCCTCTGAATAAACACTACTGCTATTATTTCTAAAGCACTGACAACCATACAGATTTACAACCACACAGAGAAGCCAAATAAAAATTCTTGCTCTAGAAAAATCTGCTTCTTGTCTTTACTTTCCACTTGAATCCATAACTCTGAGCAGCAAGTTCTGTCTTTAGCTGAAGCAACTATGCATAAATGTGGATGAAAGATGTTAAGAGTACAAAAATATCCATTACCACTTTGGACTAGGTTTGAACTGGTGACCGAATGATGTGACACTTGATAGTTCTTTAACAGTCCTATGATGGCAGAGGTTTGCATCAGCAAATATTTAAATCCCAGGAGACGCTACTTCCTGCATAGGAAAATGTTAGATAAATGAAATCTTCAGAAATAAAAGCTTCTAGATGTGTGCAACTCCAAAAGGCAATTAAATTGAAAGACTAGTCACCAGATTCCCATGGGTTTCTGAAAGACCCATATATTACATGTATCCAAGCACACAATTTCATGCCAGAAGTCACAATTAACAAAGTTCAGCCTTCATTACTAGACAAGGGATAAACACAGCAAATCCAAAGAAGTTTCCCTTGTGTCTTCAGAATCGGACAAAAAAATTCAAGACAGTTTGGATTGAAATACACAAACAACTCCACACTGAGTCAGTGATTAAGAACTAATATCAGGACCATCTGCTTATCAACTGCATCATACCAAATAAGCAGAGCCAGGCATCTAACACCTATCCCACCAGAGCCATTCAGGCTCTCGCAACCCACGAACCTTGCATCAATACCCTGGAGCTCTGCCAGCGGATAGGTGCAAGTCCTGGTAAGGTGTGCACGCACCTCACCTGATGTGAAAGCAGCAATCAAGTTTCCACTTGAGGTGAAGCATCCTGTAATGTTTTATTGGGTTGCAAAAATGTCACGGTGGTATACATCTGCTGGAGAGGCAGACAGAGCCAAAAGCATAATTAACAACTCCCATCAGAGAGCACATCCTGTGTCACATTTTTAACGAAGCGCTGCATATGCATAGGTGCTCCACTTCATTGGAGAGCCTCCACATCAAGAAATCCCCTGATCAATAGCAATGTCTTTCACCTTCCTGATGAAAAGTAACACTCCCTCAAATAGCCACCAGCCCTCCTCCCTGCGCCCACAACAAGCTCCATCACAATGGTGACCATCACCACAAAAAGGCTCTCCACAAGAAGTACTCATGCAGCTCTCTGCCTGCCTGGGAGATGCAAACTCTTTCCCTGCATTTGTTTATAAGCTGCAGACATACTTCAGATGCCCTACGCTTGTTCATTCAACCACCCCAGACATACTAGCCAAAAACCTCTTGCCATCCATGTGTAGACAGTCACGTTCTCCAGTTTGTACCCAAGGGGCATGCAATTTAGGGCTTGCCAAGGAAAGCTGCTTATCATTGTTAACTTTAACTATATCCTATATAATTAAAAAAGCTTCAAGAAAATAAAGAAAAATGTAATAAAAATTACTAAGACAGATGTGATAAATCTTCCAAAATCATCAAAAACGATCACAGTAAATGCTTTGAAGAGTAAAGAACCTGGTTTCATAAACACACTTCTGATTAACCCTTTTGCAGCTTTAGAAAAGATAAGATCTCTGTTGTTGCTGAGCATATCTGCAAGAGCTTGCCAAGGAAAGCATGAGCAAGCAGCTTCAAAGGCAGAATGACGTACCTATGGCAGTAAACCCTAATCCTCACTGTGGAAACCACGCAACTGAAGTTAGTCATAGAAAATGGGATTAGAAATTCTAAAAGAAAACAAGGGGCTGGAGGAATCAGCAGTCATCCCAAAATCACGTTGAAAAACTTGAGCAACTTTTAAATAACAACTGTTCTCAGAGTGGATAAAGAGGGGAGTAAGTCTAACACATCCCACAGGAAACCTGTAGTGGATAGGGACCGTCCTGGTCAGCTCAAAACCTTGAACACTGGCCCTGATGGAGGCTTAGAAAGGAGTGAAGGTGCCAGCAAATACCAGCGGTCACCTCCAGAAGTCCAAGGGCATGAACCTCTAGCAAAAGGGCTTTGCGATTTGCCCACATAAAACACAGCAAGGATCAAAGCAGAATGTGCTTTTGCACATTTGCTTTTGCAAAGGCTGAGGTAGAGTCCTAAGAAACTATCTGGGAAGCCTGGCATTCTTCTTTCCACACTTCATAATGCCATGCATCAGAGAATGTTGCAACTGCTCAAATGACCACCTTCGTGAGCATCACCCACAGCACATGGCAGTAATGCAGAAGTGAAGCCTTGGAGAGAATTGAGGCAGTTCTCCAAGCAGACACAGTTAATGTGACCTCCAGCAGTTCCTCATGTTTTTTCACATGTGTCTGTAACTTCCCAGACAACAACAGCACTGCCTACTTTCCAAAGACCAAACCACATCCAAATTACAAGTTTACATAGCCCATGCGAAATTCAGGTTTTGAAGAACGTTTTCATTTTAGGACAAGCTGATTTTCTAACTCAAGACAATCTTTGGGAAAAAAAAAAAAAAAGAAAAAGTCTGCAAGGATGCCCAGAGAAATCCCGAAACAACAATTTGGAGGAGTTTCCAGAGAACTTCATTAGCAAGTACAAGCACCTAATCCTGATCATTTCAGTAGATAAAATTAAGAGAACACAAAGACTTGCATCAAGAATAGGAAGGCAGTGGGAAGAACAAAGACAAGCAAAGAGAGAAAAGAATAAAAGAATACCGTGAGAAAATAAAGGAAAAAAAAAAAGAAAAAAAAAAAGGCAGACTGTTGTGATCTTGGTGTTGATGAAATCTGCTCCTGGTCGATATGGAAGATGACCACAAGGTACTAACCAACACTCTGATAACAGAGAGTATATTCTCCCTCTGGTTGCACTGGAGACTCACTGGGGCTCTAGAAGTATCAAGTCTTCGAGAGATGAGTATCTACTCTAGCACATGGACCATGAATGGAAGGAGATGCAATTTTCCACCCCTCCTCCCAGGACTATCACTTGCATTTAATCAAGTCAGAGTCGTCAGATTTCAGGAGCTTCCTCCACATTCTGCCCAGATATCACGTTTAGGATTTCTCCTCTTTAGAAAATCCGGCTTCGGTGAGCTCCAAAATCAAAAGGAAATGTGAAGATGTATTGGGCACCGCAGCTTAGGAGCAATTCTTCATGCTGAGCAGAGCACCATGGCGATGTCCAAAATCCCTGCATGTCCAAACTCACTGCAAGAGCCAAGCAGCTGCATTATCTTTCATTTAGAGTTGACATCACCATGCAAGCCTTCTCTCCTTTACAGCCTTACAGGCTTCAGCTGAATCCTGAGAAAGAGAGACCTCGCAGCAATGAGAAACCACATGGTAAGACCAGGTAGTTCCCAAAGCCAAGGCTGCAGCAACTTGGAGCAAGGCACATGAATCCAGAGGACTGGGAGAACTGCTTATCCAGAGTCCCTGCAGTAAAAGGATAGACACTCAAGGGCCACCCCATACAGTCCCTCTGAATCTGAAAGGTAACCAGACCTGCTCAGGGACCCAGAGACGTGGCATGAAGGTTCAGCTTCCAGCAGCAGCAGGATCCTGATCAAAGAGTACAGACTCTTTGCTATACTTGGTTAAAAAATTAAAAGCAAGGGAAGTCAGAGCATTTCACACTCGGCTCAGTCTCTCAGAAGATGAAAGCAAAGAGGGGATTTTTTTGTTTAAGTACTTGCTTAGAAGTTCAGTAAAAAAAAAGTCCCCTTAGCTTCCCTTCTGCGTTTAGGCAGAGACTTTTTCTATATTTCCAGTGTTGCAAAACAGAATACGGAAGAAAACAAATCTACTTTGCCTACACAGTGGGGGAAAAAAAAGCCACAAAAGCTCATATAAATACATGCATGTCCCTAAAAACAGATGCACCTATCAAAGCATCATTGCAAGTTTTTTCAAGTTGAGAGCCCAGCAACTCCCTGTACTTGCTGTTAAGAACAATTTTACTCAAAAGTAATAAGCAGAGTTCACACTAAGTGAACGTAATGAAAGAACTTGGCTTTACTTGGCATGTAAGAAGCCCAATTTGCAAATGCTACCCATGGCCAGCTATTGAAAACATGGGCTGAAGAGCCCAGAAGGCACTGCAATGAGTGACTTAAGTGGAGGCACCCTACACCCACCAACATTCCTGCTGAATGAATGCGAAATCTGCAAGAATTGCTTTTATTTATCTTACTAGAAGCGTTTCTTGGAAGAGCTGGAAAAAATTTATTTCAGATGGATTTTTCAACTGAGAACAAAGTTGTATTTATTATAATTACGCACTCTCCGCTGTGGCCTGCCTCGCTGAGAAAGAACATTAAATTCAGCTGCACACGAACTCACGGAAATGACCTTTTGAATGAGAATGCTGCAACGAGAGGCTCATAGAGCATTCTCCCTAAATAATGCCCCACTGTTTGCAGCTTGTGATTAGCATCTGACCACTGATTTCAGCTGCTACTTACACAGGCACAAGTCCACATGAGGTCAATCTGCTGAGAGTAAGTCACGCTTGCTGCAAACAGCAATATGGAGAACAGGACTTGGGAAACTATTCAAAGTCTCCAGTCCAATTTGTTTTGATGAACATTTATTAACCATCACGTGGCAGCATAACCTTGGGAGGCACTCTGAAGAGGGCTCTTCTGTAGGATACACACTACATAATTTGAATAAGAAGCTCAAAGGTGTTATTGGTACTCACTATTAATGAGAGGAACGAATGCATGGAGGAACACTATTTTCACTCACTATTTTCAGAAGGACTTGAGGTTTATCTGAAAGGCTGCTGGATGAAAAGTCCAAGCACGTCAGGATGGAGGTGTGCTAGACCTAAAGAACCAGGCAGTCAAACCAGCAGGTCCATTTCATCACCTGAATGAAAAAGTGCAATGTGAAAAGGCAGGAGGTGCTTGTTTGGAAATGGAGGGTGTCTCTTTGGTGTGCAAATATAAAACATCCTCCTCACCCTCCTCAAACACATCAGATCACCTTGCTCTTCAAAGAAAGTTTGGCTATTATAAAGGTATCCCATCCTCTAAGAACTTAAAACAGATGTCTGAGCCTTCCCAGCAGCTGAGTGGCTGGGTAGTTGAACTCATTGCTGCCAAAGAAAGCAAGGCAAGCTTGCGTGCTGACGTCCATGTCTAGGGGGCACTTGGAAGCTGTGCTGCCTGCCTGGCCAACACCACCCCCATGCAATAGGACCTGCTGGCAGTGTGCTCCCAGCTCCTCTCCCCTCCACTCTCCAAGGCATGTACAGCAGGCTCCTGTGGTTCACAGCCATCCAAAGGTTTTTGCTTCGTGGTTCACAGGTCTAGAAAACAGACTCCCCTGTCTAAGCATCTGAAGATTTTTAAAGCCAAAATGCAGCTACAAAAACAGTCTGTGCTGCCAGTTTGGGTTCTGTGCTCACTTTGCAGAACTTGTGTTAGCATTGCAGAGCTCTGGTTTCACAGCCTCACTCACTCAACCTGCTGGTTGAGTCCCAGGCAGCTCTGCCTGCCACTGTCTCCAAGGGGAAGGCAGTATGTGAAACTCAGCTTCCTGACTGCAGAGCCAATTAACCAGGAGCTGCGAAGGAGGAAAAGCTCTCACTTGAGTATTTGTCCTCTGTGCAGCAAACACAGCACATGCCACACAAAGGGAACAAAAGCTGGAGCCTCTTGTATTGTCGTACGTTGATGATTTACAGCAATGCCTTCCAGACAAACAGAAGAACAGCTCCCACCTGAGCACAGCAGAAGCCAAGAACCATAAAACCACGTCTCAACGATTAGGTAAAGATTGACCATAGCACTGGAGGCCATTGAAAACCTCTAGACCGAAACCTTGCAGAAGAAACAGGAGTTTCTTGGTTAACTAATAACTGAGACCTGAAGGCTCTCATTTAGGCCCCCAGCTGAAGAGGGAAATTACACAGCATTTACACACCTGGTGCCACACAACCTTCTCTTATTCTGACCCACACAAAAACCCCACAGCTCACAGTGCATCCACCACCTGACATGGGGACACTGGGATGAGAAATGCAAAATTGTCTGCTTAATATCACACAGTCAGCCTGGATCAGAGCTGAAGAGCCCTTGCAAAAAGCAGCAGTGTCCCGAAGGAAAGACCCAGGAGCACAAAGTGACTTCTAAAAAAATCATTATTTTTGACAGTATTTTAAAATTCACCATAGAAGGAAAAAAACCCCTCTGCAAAACTAACAAAAATGTTTTTGTTTTTTTTTTTTTCTTCCATATCCCTCCCTCTCATCAAAAGCTCTCAGACCGAAATGCTTGCTCTTGGGGCAGGGAAAAAAGCTGACACAAAAGCAGTCAGACCTGCAATTAACAAGTTAATGGGATGAACTGGGTAAAAGCAGTATTTTTAAAGCCTATTCCTTTAATGAAAGACATTAGACATTAGTTCAAAGCATAAACAAGTTTTACCTTGCACCCTGTCCTGCAGGGAAGGAAAGTGCCTTCAGAAGAGCTGTTGGCAGACAGTGCCTGTGCAAGAGAAAAGCTGGTGATAAGGAAAGCTCTCACAAGGACACAAATAAACAAAATTTAGGGGCATTCATTTCGGAGTCTGACCATAAAATGCCACAAGAACTTAAAGTTTCCTATGAAAAGCAATGGAATGACAAGGAGAATTACTCCAGGCTTTCCTGGATGAAATCTTTCATCTTCTAATGAAAGGATGGTCCTTGGGCTTTGCAGGCAAGGGACAGACCTGGGGGCACAAAACTGGTTTGCAGAGCCTAACTGGTCCTGCGATTACACGGGGAAGGCCTGGGAAGGACAAAGCAAATAGCAAGAAATGTTGTAAAATAAACCACAAACTCAAGAGGGAAATTTAATAATCAAGTACACGAGATGGAAAAGATTCCTAAGGGATGCTCCTTTTCCTTACAAAAACAGGAGGTGATCAAAGGGACAGAACAATCAATACAGACAGAAAAAGGAGAGAGAAATAATTTAAGGGAAAACTTATTTTTGCCACTGCAATTTCAGGCAGGCTTTGTCTGAGTCCAGGCGCTAAGTGTCAGTAAACAGGGACAATCAGCAGTCACAGATGTCTGCAAGCGTGCTTTATCTCAGCTTCAGATCGAAGGAGGCTGAAGAGCCGAATGAAAGCTGTTGGTGAAGTTTGCTTCTCCTAAATAGGCAGAAGTCAAAACGACAAGGTAATCTGAAGACAACACAATGCACCCCCAACCCTCCTCCTCCTCTTCAGCGTTCGCTGCTTGAAAAGCAGTCTGCAGCCTAACCAACAGACAACCAGCAACAAAGGGAGGAATTCATCACGCAGGGCACCCAGACATGACTCATGACCTTCATACATTCAGGTAGCTGCACTAAATGCTTTCCAAGCACAGAGCGAAGGTCCTTCTGATCCTATCTAAAGAAGAGACTTTTCTCCCTGCAAGAAGGGGTGAGAAGAACACATAAGAGTAACTTTCCCTGTGGGTCTACAACAATTGATGCGCAGGACACAATGAAGTCAGCCCAATACCCAATGGCCTTGAAGACAGGCTGCATTCTTAAAAGGTTTTTCCCAGCCTTTGTAATGTCCCTGTACAATGCCCACCACCTCCTCCAGGCCCTAGGTAGTTTTTAATCCTCTTATTCTCCACGGGTCATTCACAATCCCTGGTTAGCTCAACCAGCTGGGATCCATGTGCCCACAGCCAGTGCCACCGAGCTGTCAGAGGCGCCGATGGATGCAATGTTATCAGCCTGATCTGAAGGATCCAACAGACAGCTCCCATGTTGGCCATCACCCAGCACAGGGACTTAAAGCAGATCCCACAGAAGGGAAAAGTTTGTAAGTACCCAACTACTGATGCACCATTAACAAATGAAAACTTATTATGAAGAGTCAGGACACAAGAGAAAAGAGCCAACCAGTTCTGCTCATTAAAAGCCCTC